>NC_049215.1:13855929-14230929 GCF_013347855.1 Anguilla anguilla
GTATATTTGTGCCACAAACGTAGTAACTTTGACACAAAATGTGTTGAAACTAACAAAAGTAGCAACACAAAAAAATTGTTATGAATCATTTTTGAGAGTGTATGTTGTTCCTAATTTTATTATGATCATGATTATTATGATTATGACACTGAACAGAATCGGGATCACTAACAGACTCCCTGTTAATTCATTCAGCACCCCGGTGTCTATTTGTTACCAAAGTAATACCAAATACTGGCACATCTCTAGTTACAAGTAGTAAAACTACTCCTTTATGTTGTTTGGTTTAGCCTACTGATGGTGCAGTTTCTTGCAAGGAGCTTTATGGCAAAACTATGGCTCATGTTCTGACATGGTCCAAATGTTGGGAAAAGACTTCTCTTGCTTATGATGTTTTGATGCCTCGCAATTTAACTTATGTCAAACTCTAGATTATGGTATGAACATATTTCTTAAACAGACAAAATTAATTGACATAAATTATTGGCAGTTATCCATTATATCAGTTATCATTTATGACAGGGAAATTATTATCTTAATAACATTTGGCTTTTTTATTTTGCACGACTCATTTGTCATAATCTGTGCTGTCGATGTCATCGCTAAATTCCTTTCCCACTCCGCTGAGGTTTGCTCTGCCCGGGAGCGTTTTTCTTTCATCAGCGGCGTGAGACGTGGAGAAGGGAGAGGAGTTTCACTTCCTCTCTCCCCTTCCTCCTCTGTTCTGCGATCCCTTCTGTGCTGAGAGTGGGAGTATCTGGCCGCGTACGATAATCTACAAAGGCTCAGAGTGACACAGATAACCCCCTGATTGTGTTAGCCAGTGCTAGGTGTTTGATGCTACCCACTAAGCTATTTGAATTATTTTGAGAGGAAGCGTGTGAGTACACAGTGTAAAGCTACACTGCACTGCACAGCACAGCGCAGGGCTGCTTTCTAACTCTCTTGCTTCTGTTCTCCTTTCTTTTTTCTTTTTCTCTCTCCTTGACAATGGGCTGCGTTGTTTGTGCCTCCTAAATCCTGCTTCTCTGGGTGTTCAGACATAATCCTTTTTCAATTATGCGTTAACAATGTTAGACACGCACGCACACACACTGACACCAACACGGGTGAATCCAATATTTCAATACTCCAAGTAGTTTAAATGTGCTTTGTCAGGATATTTGATCAAACTAACTGTTCAGATAGCAGTTATTATCACATGGTTACTGATTCTAAGCATGCCAGTCATCATTTTATGTTGTACCACTGTGTTTTTATTCTATGCAGGAACACATATTCACTTGATTTTGCAAATTGCTCTGGATGAGAGTGCCTGCTAAATGATAGCAGTGCAAGGCAATCATTTTAATTAGATGCAAGAGAAGATTGTGGATTTTTTTGGGGGATTTTCTGCCATTCTGCTTTTTTTCTGAGTTAAGTACTTGAAAATACAGCTATTTGATTTGAGTAACACTCTTGCTGGTTGTTCCTCTCAGATTTGCTTCTAGATGTGTGGTGATGGATTAGGTGTTAGGAAGCTGTGGAACTAGGTAACAAAGACTGCTGTCAGGGTATAAATTACATGATGTGTTTCATTGACGCCAATATACGGAAAGGTTTTAATATTTCAGCTTTAAAAAGGTGTGTTCTTGTGCTGGACTACAGCAAAAACCTGCGTCCACATCAGCCCTTTCTGGATAAGCTTGGACCCCCCTGGTCTAGTCCCACAAGCTCCAAGACTCTCTACAGAGGAGTGTTATTCCCTTAACTCCAATCCACCTTTTGGGGAAAAAAGTTATTTAAGTGTTATTCCTCACAACTTGGGGCCTTGGTTATGGAGCTCTGAGGAGGGTCCATCTTGATTGGCTCTCTCCTGAATGCAATTCCGTTTATCTCAATTCAGTTTTACTTTTGTACTGCACTCTTTACGAGAAGGCGTTTCTGGGAGCTGAACCAGCAAAAAATAAACAAAATACCGCCAAAGCACAGTTAAGTCAGTAACACTCCGATGACATGAAACACTCTGAGAGAGCAGCAGATGCAGAGATGCAGCGGAGGGCTTTGGAATGATATGGAAGTGTGCTTTTCACCTCCACACAGGAACCTGAGGCCTGGATTTAAGAAGTGTGCAAGTCCCTTCAGTCTTCAGGATTCCTCTGAATACTCTGTGGGAGCGTCCTTCCTTTGTCAATTCACTGATCTGAACTGACAGCTGATTGACCAGCGGGGCTCCTGCCCTTCTGCTTTCACCTATCCATGCTCCAGAGATCAGGGGCCAGATTTATAAAACATTCATATGCATGGATTTGATCCTAAATGCAATAGATTTGATCTTATGTGGAAATTGATTCACAAATTGAGACTTGAAACGGATGTACCCGAGTCAAGATAATGTGTACAAATCTTTACTTGTGACTATGCAGCTGTACTGCGGGCTCAGCGCACTGCTTTCAGAAGTGAGAATATTTTGTCAGTCCCTTCACATATGGAGATGTACAGGCTATTAGAAGACACGTGCGTCAGATTTATTTTTGTGATAAGCACTGTGAGATGCAATTCTGTGGGCCATTAACCGGGCTATTGCTGCACTTGCTGTTAACACTTTACAGTGTGCAGCAGCAACAATAACAACAAAACAACAAAGAAAAATAATGTGGGATTTAAATATTCATCACAGGTCACAATGATTTGTATACAGATGTACAGAAACACTATGAGAGCTATACTGACTGAGCAACAGATGGCTGTTATTGACAGCTGTCAATGACCAATCGATTGAAATAAAAGACTTGTAGCGATATTAAGCTATGCAATACAGAAATGTATAAAATTGCTGTAAGCCATCAAAACATAAAGAAAGCTGCAAAATGCAAAAAAAAAAAAGAGTTTTATATCACATGACAATTATTTTGGTGGGAGTATATAGCAAAAAACCCAACCATTCACTGGCAGTTGAGAGGTTTGTTCACATGTGCACGATTTCAGGACGACTTATAAATGAACTTGTACATGAGCCATGAGTAGGAAGGATTTAAAAACATTTATTTAGAAAAATGATTGCGCACGTACATTTAGGATGAATTCCTTGGTAATTTTATAAAGGAGGCTCCAGATGAAGGAATGAAAGGAAGGTTATGACTTTGGATGCCGAATTTGATGAGAGTTCTTGCACACAGGTCTGATCAACATACAGTAATATGCAGTGATAACACGTGGCAGGCAGGATGCAGTTGACAGCAGGATGCCAGAGCTGCTTTATTTCAGCTTCCCCTGTAGCCCTGGCCCTTGTGGTGATGCTGCTGTGTTCTGAGGATAATTTTTTAAATGGTATATTTTATGGACAGATCATTTTTAATTGATATGCCAGTTCTCCTCCTCTGAAGAGAAGGCACCGGTACATTCCTGTGCAATTAAACCTTGTCTCTGTGGAAACAAATAGGAGAAATTAATAAAATTATTCAGTGCAGGAATTGTTCAGCACACTCTCACAAATAAGCAGCCGTGGATAATTACTTACACAACACTGAAGGTGTTTCTGAAGGATTTTGAATCCACCAGGGAAAAGCATCCAGATTAAAAATAGACAGAAGAAAGTCCTTTGCCGGTCAGAGGTTGTAGTGGGAATGCGCCCTGTCTACAGACTCAGGACAACCAGCATCTTGCAAGGGCCAGAGGTGCTGGAGAGAACCAGATCTCTTTGAGACTCTTTATTCAAATTATAATGCATATAATAATATGGTGCAAAGCACAACAGTACTAGGTTTATCCGGTTTATCCTGTTGATTTTTTTTTTTTCCCCCATGCACTGGTTTTGTATCTGAAAGTTTGGGTATACCATCGACAATTTCCTCTGAGTTCTACTCCCATAGGTCACTCAGCAAAATAATAAATTACAAAAAGGTACCTTGTAATTTGGGAATAATGCCCCATTAGTGAAACACTTAACATCCTGATTACTCTCAGATTGTCTATCACTCATTATGTGCTGTATCTGGCTCTTACCAACAATTGAATCATGTTCCTGTTCCTCGTTGACTTTAATTAGAGCTCACCTTATTTCAGGCTGGATGGGAGTCTGCTTTTGCTTTCTGGAAAAAATTTGCAAGGCCAAAACCTTAGCTCAACTTTAATGGCTTTAAAAAGTTTCTGTCTGGTTATGCAATTCATAGACTTTCCTTGGTTTTCCTTTTCCTCTCATTTGAGCAGGATAAACCTTTTAAGAACTCAGTCACAATTGCTCATTTTTTAGCAAAAAACAAGTCAGTTTCCTTACCACAATGTTTAGCATTTGGTTAAGCATGTTGTCTGAGCAGTTTCCGATCTCCTGTCTAGAAAAACCACTTAACCTAACGACAGTCATAGCTCTCAAAGTAACTCTTCATGTTTATCCCTCTCTCTTTATACAACAAATGAATAAATGGAATCCATTTATGCTATATGAGAGATTTTTTGAATTGGTGCTCTTGGTTTTCAAAAGGTTGATGGTGAAATGTGCTCAAAGGGATGTAATGGTGAAATTTTCTCAAAGGGATGTAATTCATCTTGATATTTAGAGGTATTTACTACAATGCTTCACCATCCTTGGCTGTGCTTTCTTGGGGGGGGGGGAAACCCAGATTACGTCCAAATTAAGTGCTGAACAACAGAGACATTAGCACTGCAAAATATCTTCATGTGGGTGGAAGTATTGGAGATTACATCAAACAACTTGAAGTGATTGCAATTTCTCGGAAAAGGCTTTCTTATTGCACATTCAGGAGTTCATACATAAGCCCAAGTTCCCCTTTTAAAAATCCACGAGCCAAGACGAGAACTTATTGTTACAGTTTTACTAGTTTGCTGCCATATAGCCATGGCAATTACCTAGAAACCTGCATTAACCTTGCCTGTTTCAGCAAACACAGGACAACTGTTTATTGCTCAGAGTCATTGCTGCTGTTAAAGCAGTTAATATTATAGCTTTGGTTAAATAAAAAACCAAGGAAATGGACTGCAATTTTTAAACCATTCATGTATCTCCCTGTCTGTTCACCAGAGTAAAACTGAAGAAACCATATTGGAATTGCCATGTTTTTTTCCCCCCTATATATTTTGTAGTTGTAATGTCACATTGAATGCTTTTATTTGAGAGTGTTTGTCAATGGTCTGCGGTCCATTCTTTTAAAGTTTGACAATAGTCCTCACACACACAGACTGGATTGTGTCCGTGTAATAGAAATTAAGCATCGATAGTTTTGATTTAATCTTTTTTGTTGGATTCATAATTCAGTGCACTTTGTATGCTGTATGTTTGCTTAATGGCACAGGCTACAAACATACCTGGAAAACAGCTTGGGTTTTTATAATGGAATTCTGCTTAGCTGGCTACTGTACATGGAGGATTATGTGTGCTGAAGAAGTGTTCATCTGTCATCCGTGTTACATTCCCCCATGTATTTTGTTTTAAACTGCCTCTGAATTGTAACTGGATCGTGTAATAGGTGTTGGTTAACACTAGAAAGGCCAGAGCTGACACCATTGGGTGTTTGTACTTTAAAATGCAAATTACTCCAGCATTGCAAATGCAGTACCCTTCTCTTTCCATGTCTTTTCCTAAATAGCTGGGCCTAAAATAACTTCATTGTTTGAATTCTAAAAAAATCTGCTCATTACAGAAATAGACATTTTGTGCCATTTTCTTCACAAAACCCTCCTGCCAGACAATAGGTAACAGGTGCTGATACCCAGGTGTGAATGGGTTGATCTCTCCTCTGGCAAGCTATTCAGCAACAGAATGACTGATGCTTTGATACGAGCTGCTGGGTCAAGTGCTATCAAAACTAATTTTGCACAAATAATCACACAAAATTAATTCACTGCAATCGTTTGATGAAGATTATTTACTTTGATTATTGACTTCTCCGTGGGGATCAATAATCAATAATCGGCATTGTAGTCATAGAAACGATGGGTTTATTACTTTGTGGAGATAAAGCCTCCAACATACTTTCAGATTTTCACCGAAACAGTGACTTTGGATAAACTCTTAATAAACTACAGATTGGGATCAGATGAAGCTGAATGACTTCATCTTAGACCTGGCCTGCAAGCCGCATGAAAATTACACGAAGTTAAAGACAGAAGCAGCTGCCACCAAATCGGCTACGGTCACAGCATCACCTCACACACCCATCACGGAGTGCCAAGTCAGCAAATGCAGTCGGAATAAGGCTAAAGACAACTGCCTGAAATGTAATCGATTTGTGTGTGGTCCGTGCTCACACAAACAACCAAAGCTGTGCGTTCCCTGTGGAACTGATGTACAGTAAGAGGAGAGAAACCATACGTATGTAAAAGCGCAATTGAAATAGCGGGAGCAAGGCAGCAAGTGAGGGGAATTTGTTATGACTGAAGAAATAATTTTTTTTAAATATTGCAATTTATATTTTTTAACAACTTTCTCCATTTAGTGTTTAGCTTGTTTTGCACAATTTAGAGCTTTTCTCAATGTGCCTGTATTACGCCTTGGTGCATTTTCCCTTACCTATATAACAAAACTGAGGGGGAGGGGGTGTCCATATTTTTTGGGGTCATATGATTAACAAAAGGTTTTGGAACCCCTGCTCTGATACAGGCCTAGAGGGTTGCCAGTTGTGCTCCACATTCAGCACAGTAGGGAGCAATAAGCACCATTTTGGTCAGCTTACATGCTGCTTGTCCAAGAAGAAAGTGTTTGAGTGGTAACAACTTTTAATAATGTGAGAGGCAATTTAGGTTTCATTTTAATGGGGTGTGTGTGTATATGTGTACTTTACAGTGTTCATGTGTGTGTTATGCCATCCACTTTCAGTTTACGGAATACATATTATGTTGGATTAATTTTAATAGATGTAATAAAAAGTAAATGTTTAACTTTGTTGCATTACTTTAAAGTGGTGTAATTAAGATAGTATTTTATAGAATGGCAACATTTTAAACAATTGAACAAAAATCTTATGGATGCAGATCCACTAAACTATCAGTATGGGCATCGACCAATGTCTGCCTCCCAAATAATCTTAAATGGTATCAGCTGAATATTTCCATATCGCTGCATCCCTGCATAATTCTTTTTTTTGTCCTTGAAGTTTACAACTGGCTGCTGCTGCTGTTTTTCTGGAAACAGCAATACAACTTTAAAAGCAATGTTTTCTTCCACAGTTATATTGATTTACATTAGATTATTTGGCACTCAGTCATATTAGATTTATTATTACAGCACATTTGCAGCTTAAAAAAAAAAAAATCAAATTAAAGTGCTGCACTGTATATGAAAGTGAATGACTGGGACATGTTTTTATGACATATCAAACCATTTAAAGTTAGCTGAAAAGTCAGGTTTATAAAAAATGTCAGATGACACCAAACCCTGTTTTTACAGCTAAAGAAAAATGCCTTCCCATGTTTGTTAGGTTTTTTGGAAAATGTGATTGTTAGTTGGTTACAATGCCAATTCCATCAACCTAAAACGCCTGTGGAAATTCTAATACAAATTCTGTGGTATAATAGGAATATTTTAATTTGAGTATTTTATTATTTTAAGGAATATATTGTTTGAAGGAATGCTAGATAAAGGCATCATTTTTGTGAATGACCTTTCAGACAATAAATGCAATATGACTTTTGAGGTCTTTGAAGGTCCATCTGACGACAACTTTGCTCTGCAAACCTATAATCGGTTAGTTGCAGCTATCCCACAGATGTGGAAAAGGAAGCTTTTAGAATGGAACAAAGGCATGCTCTTTCATTCTCACATAAGATACAACATGGATGGAAAACAGAAAAATAAATTAAAATGAATTTAAACGTCTTAGAATTTACACGTCTGAAGAAAAAAACTACTACCAATAGCAATTCAGTCTAAGTGGGAAGAACTGCTGTATAAACCAATCCCTTGGGAAAAGGCTTTTATGTTTTCATATAGGACGACTTCTGACATATCCATCAGGACAGGTCTTCCAGCCAATTAAATGCTTTAAAAATGGGGCTTTCAACAATCTGGTTTAAGTAGATATTGTGAAGAAGAGGAATAGTCGATTTGTTTTCTACTGCAAATAGGTATCTCATTTCTGGACCCACGTTTTAAAATGGATTTGCAGTTATTCTAATTTTTATTGCTGTTCTCCAAGTATATTGTTTGGAAATCTCAGAGTAAGTGGAGATTTTAAAAAATCCCAAATAATATCATCATGATAATGGGAAAACATTTCCGTTTAGAAGTAGCTCAGTCCAGCAATTGAGATTAGAATGGTTAAAACATCAATTGAAAATGGCACCAAAAAATGTAAATGTCAAACCCTGCACTTTCAACTGTGCTGGAATAACCTAATACAGGGTGAAGGATGGATCTAGGAACATCAGATCAATGCTATGAGTATGAGGTGAACCCTAATGTGCCTGTATATGGTATGGGAACCACCCCTGGGTGAGTTGATCAGTCTCTTCGCGTGCACTCTGGGTCTCTGCTAACCATGGCACCAGCAGGTTTCAGACTCTGTTGATATTTTTGTATCTAATTTGAGTATATATATTAAGAACCTTCAAAAAATCTTTTCATTTTGGTTTTTTTGTACAGATAATTCTTGTTTTTATCTTTAGACAGATGTTTGCCTGTCAAGCAACAGACTGGGAGATAATCTATTTAGGTTTAGTTAGGTCTGTTTTCTCACATTCACTTCCCCGTCAGGAAGTCGGTAGGCTTACTGAGAACCTCCCACTGGTGCAAATGATCGGGTGCTTTGCTTAAAGTGGATATTAAAGTGGTGGTGGTGTAAGGTGGCTGTTGAGTGCAATTTAACTTCTTCTCCTCAGAAATTGTCGTTTGCTTGGCTAGCGCGAGAGAATTTTGCTTCACATCCTCATGATTCTTCTCACCTTTTTGAATTGGTGTGACTAAGCGCCAGTGTGTTTGCATTGTTACACACACACAAACAAATGTACATGCATCCACTCACATATTTATGTATACATCTAGCCTTAGCACATAAATACGCACGCACACACACACACGCTCTCTCTCTCTCTCTCTCTCCCTCTCTCTCCCTCTCTATTTTAGACCCTGTTAGGAGTATGATTGAAGGGGTTGCAATTAAGCAATACATCATTCCAGACCATTAAGGACTCCAACTGAATTAAATAAAAGTGCTAATATATAGTCATCAAAGTTTTAACGACAGTCTGAAAAAAGCATGGATAGACATTTGCAAAGTTTTACGAAGTAACACTACGATACTAAAATAATTGTGAGGGGTATAAGGCATTAACATTAAGTTGCCAGACAAGAGGTTCAGTTTTACCCAGATACTCTCACTGTAGGGCCAGAGGACTGACTAATGCCCCTGAATAAAAATAAATAAAACAAAAATAAAGATATAAATAAATATAAAAATAAATGGAGGGAAAGTTTTTCATTGCAGCTTGTCTCCTGGGATCCCCTCTGATCGTGACCTCCCCCGTACTCTCATAAATCACTCCCACAAATGGGTCTCTCCCTTCCTGCTTCTGTGTGACCCCTTTTTACAACTTATATGAGTGTATCCCGAAGCATTTTAATTATACTGCAAATGGGTGATTCTTTAATTACTCACAAAATATTCTCCAAAGGGTATTTGAATTTTATATTTTTCATTCACTTTTTTAAAGGAGAGAAAGTCCTTTTTGTACAGATGGAATTATGTACTAAAGCAAGCACACAATTTAGCTCATTTTGGAGCCTTTTAACCAACAAGAAGGTCATGTTTCTTCTCTCTTTATATATTTATTTCTTATTAAATAAACATTTTTGCAGTGATTAATAATTAATGTAAAGCTCAATGAATGATTTAAAAAATATGTGACTAACACAATTACTATAATACATGAACGTGTCGGTTTCCTTTCATGCACAAGTAAGGAAATAACTGATTGACTACAATATAAAAAATCTGGGCAAACAGAAATCATGTGAAACAATGACGATGCTCTCATGAGAGACTAGAGGTATAAGCACCCGACCATCTAGGGGTAAAAATCAAAATGCATGACTGCGATACGTAGACTTACTATGACCTTTACTTATTGTGGTGAAGGTGACAGAGGTACAATGCTGAAGTGAGGTACAGAATCTGTATGGGAACTGATGCTCTCGATTTCAGGGATACGACATGATCCTGCCAGCCCCCAGCCTTAAATAAGACCGTACAACATCATACTGTACCAGTGACATTTAAACCCACTGTAACCTTTACTTATGTGGAGGATGAAGGTCATGTGGTGACAATGCTAAAATTGTTCTCCCTTCTCAGGCCCCTTTTCTCTCTCCAACATTTTTTTCTGCTTCTTCGCACTTACAAATACTAAGTGACAGGTATATTATGTTGGATCATACACTTTTTTGTCTTCTATATAAATTTATTTTGAAATACAAAGCTGCTTTCCTTCAACAGATAAAACAGTGTTGTTGCAGTGTGGGTACTGGACACGTTACATACACTTGTAGCCAGGGTTTTGTGGAGGAATTGTTTTTCATTAATAATAACAGTATTATTTGTTTTGTCATTATTAATTAAGCCCATGAAGTTTCTACATCTCCATGGGCTGTTATTTTGATACTGTCCCCTGAGTGCAAAATCAGTAGTAGTTTCTGCTCGTGGAGAGAAAAAATTCTGTTGTGATTAAGAACAAGAGTTGTGTGCCTGCCTTCTCTTTAACATGAACACTAATTTCCTGATAAAACATGAATGCTGATACACAACTGCTTTTTTTAAAATTTTTTTAAACAAAACAGTTGGTGCCAGTCCATTTGTTGGTTATATTTGCCTAACCATTCTCAGAATACTCTACGCAAAACATTGTTAGCTAAGATTTAGCTTCACACTGTTGACCACTACTTCTTGTAGACTGGAGTCTGTAGCAGAAAAGAGCACGACTCACTAAGCATGATTGTTATACAAAACTCACTGGCCATTAAAAATGTACCCGGACAGACTACGTACAATTATATGTGACACATTTGCCACAAACAGATGCTTGAACTGTATTAGTTAATAATGTGAGATTTATTTGTTTGCAAGCATGGACATATTGTATACAGATGAAAAGCTGTCTGTATGAAGATTGAAATGGCTCAATCACTGGCTGCCCACTGCAGCTGATGAATTGTGGGGTACTTGAGGTGAGTCATCACCCTTTCCCCACCACAGGCTATAACACACTATATACTGTAAATGTAATATGTTATATAAATGCCATTTATCTTCATTAGAGATTGATCATTTAGTCTACCTGAGTTTTGTACGCAGAATAGAACAACCCTGGGTAAATGCACCAGCTGTTCCATACTGATTTCTTACATGAAAGAGTCCCAGTGACCTACAGATCCATGTTATGTGTAAGTAGCCTTCTTGTGCCAAACATATCCATGTTATGTGTAAGACTATATGGGCTGAATAATCTGTTCCTGTCATTATGTGTCTTATATCACATTATCTGTCTTATATCACATGATGTGGAAACCTGCAAATTAGACTACTAAATGTGGGATATAGGAGTAACATTTTTAATGAAGTGAAAAGGAAACTGAAGAAACATGAATAAAAAGAGAGTGAAGCCACATTTCTTTATGGTGCGTGCAGTAGGTCTCCTAAACTATGTGGCTCTGTGAGAGAAAACAAAAATCTTGCTAAAGAACAATAATTGTCCCTCAGACAAAACCCTGAAATTCCTTTAAAAATAATCTACTTCACATATTGTCACTCAGCATGCAAATGACGCACATGTTTCAAGTCCTCTCTCTGTTTCTCTCCTTTTCAGAAGTTTTCTTTGAAATTCTGACTGCTCAAGTTTTTTTGAGTAGCACTTCAACTCTCACTGTGGGTTTTCTGTATTTCATTGACCTTGACGGAATTAAAAAGAGCTGAAATTCTTTCTGCAGTCTCTCTCTCTCTCCTTCTTCTCCCCTTCTTCCTCTTGTTCTCCTCACACAAGCCCAGCGTGTAACCGCACCTTCTGCCGGTGGGCTGACTTTTTCACCTCTTCCTAATTTAGACTTACAGTGCATGTGCAAATGTCTTTGGTCCTGCCAGTGACTGGTTGTTGCCTTATTAATTAATACTTGGGTGCCTGCCAGCCTTATTAATTTCCCTAGAGCCCAGGACCAGATCCAGGTAGAGTGGAATGCAGAACACATTTAATACTGATCTCAGAACAGTGAGGGTAATGGCCCCAGCAGGAGTCTGCTGCCCCATGTCGGAGTTTAAAATCAATCAAGCACACAGCTGGCATGCCACTACATGCCCGTTGTATGAATCACATCAATGGGAGAAAAAATTCAAGGTCAAGTGTCATGGTTAATTTACGTTTATCTGACAAAACAAATGTACATTGTTAATTACATACCTTTATCTGCAAAGGGTTACAATATGGAATCCATGAAAGTTAGAAATTTGTTTTCACAGCAATTAAATAGCAACACCACAGATTATGGTGCTGAAATAAACAACTGACACGTGCAATATACAGTAAATCCAAGTCATTATAATTTGTCACAAAATCTACTGGGCGTGGGGGGACAACTAGTTGGTAATATCACATTACAGTGATATATGTATAATAAATTAAGTGAGAAGATACTTATGTATAATGATGAATGTATCACGGCAATTGCAGAAGATCTGAAGTGTGACATTTCTATTGCCATTCAGAAACATCTGAAGGGAATAGACCAAACTTGCTTTTGAAAGTGAAAAACAGACAAAAGTAAAGAATGCATGTATTTTCAAATGTGCATTATTGCAGTTATGTGTAATATTACTGAATTTAGTTTTAATTCAGTCACTCTCTGCTCTGCCGCTTCCTGATAATGTAGCCACAGAGGGAGACGTGGGGATTGGTGCTGTTCCTGAGCCTGAAGTTTGAGGCCCTAGTTTCTCCTATTTTTTTTTTCCAGGTAGTGAGTTCACTCAATGTTTCTCAATTCCCCACAAGACCAGCCTCCCTGACCCCCCAGCAGTAATTTTAGACTTCCATGTAGGCTGATTCAATGGCAGGTAGCCGAGCAGCTGATCCCAGCAGTCCCACCCCCCCAAAGTCCCCCCCCCCCCCTACCCCGGCTACCCCTGCTAACAGCCAAGCAAAGGCACTGCAGCATTTTCCCCTTTTCTACCCTGTCTGCTTTCTGCAATCCTGGCTACCCTTTCCGGGTGCTGAGGGAACAGTAAAAGAGTTTAGCCAAGCTTAAGCACTACGGTAAAACGGCTTCATGGCATTTTTTTATATACCACATGGCCAAAAGTATGTGGACACTTGACATCCAACATCTCATCCAAAATTATTGGCATTAATATGGAGTTGGTCCACCCTCTGCCCCTATGACAACGTTTACTCTTCTGGGAAGGCTTTATCCTAGAAGTTGGCACATTGCTATAGGGATTTGCTTCCATTCAGCCAGAAGAGCATTAGTGAGGTTGGGCACTCATTGGCCGATTAGGCCGAAGTTGGCTTTCAAATTGATCCCAAAGGTGTTGGATGGGGTTGAGGTCAGGGGTCTATGCACGACAGTCAAGTTCGTGGAATAGCCTGCCAGGTCACGTAGTACAGGCAGAAACTCTGGTGATTTTCAAGACCAGGCTTGATAAGGTGTTAGATACTATCTAAGTCTGTAGAGAATCAGAGCACAAGGTACAGTTTAGTTAGGAAAATGGCGAGCATTGTTGGGCTGAATGGCTTGTTCTTGTCATTATGTTATGTTTCGTGCAACTGCAGCAACAAGTACGTGACGTTTTTGAAAAAAAAAACAGAAAAAAAACAATCTTTCTTGCCTTTAAGAATATGAAATGCATTTTTAAAATAATAAACCAGGGTTGGGCTACCGTATGTGCATTTTTATTTCTTTAAAGTTTGTTTTGGTACAACGTCGAAATTGTGGAAATGGTTAAAAAAAGCAACAAAAAAAAAAAACAGGGTAAGTAATGGAACTGCCAAAAATGACAACAATCAGGCAATTCCCCCTATATATTCCCCCATTTGAGCTGTAGTATACAGGATGCACAAGAATGAAAGGATACATTCCCTTGCAGTCAGTTCCCATGGACATGCCTGTCTAATTTCTAGGCTGGTTAATGACATTGTTTCACATTGTATAACAGTTGTTGCTTCTCAAAGCTGTGACCCAGTTACATTCGCTTACCCCCTGATGATACCCTTCAGATTATTATTCTTGAAGAGACATAACATCTTATGAACTAGTAATAAAGTCTCATGAGCTCTCACTGAACATGAAAACTACTGTCAGCAGATTCAATCAAAATATAAATAACATCAGTTCTTTCATGAAAGGAGTACACTGTAAATGAATAATGAAGGAAAAACAAAACAATATGTTTGAAGTTGTTTTCAAGGAATTTAAGATCAGGTCCAGAACATATTTACAGTAGATACTGCTCATTTTGTTTAACAAAATGTGGCAAGCTCTTGACATCTTGCTATTAAGGATCTCTGTCTTTCCATTTTTATTGGAATAGTTGTTGTTGTTCTTGTTGTTGTCAGATATGAGTTAATTTATTTACTAATGTAAATGTAGTATTACAAAAAGTGGTAAAATTAATATAGTAAATAATCAGTCTGACATTATCAATAAGGCAGCAATGCAATACTGACGAGCATGACAGCAGTCCAGTGCACCACTTACCTTCACTGGGCCAATGAAAAATAATTTTTTTTTCCTCAGTTTAATTTTAGATAAAGTGTAAACCCCTGGTATTCACTTAACCTTAACCTTAAATGGTCCTCAGGTACTTTTGCGAACCATTCAAAGCCAATATTTTTCAGTTTTTAAAATGATTGCATATGATATTCTGATCTCACATGGCACCCATAACATAACTTTATACTGGAGCAACTGGTCCAATCAGCCGCAGGCAAAACGTGACTGTGCTACTGAATGGGCCTCAGTCTGCCAAGGCACTGTTACTCCTAATAGAATCCCCGACAAGAATTGATCCAGACCGTAGTATACATCTGTGTGCACAGGGATGGCAGTGTTTACATCTGTTAGATATATGTATTACCAATTTAAAGTATGTTTTACATGCCTGTACGACTTGCAAAGCAAACTATGCCTTCACCATTTTTATTGTAGCTTATGGATACATTATGGGAGGCATTTTTCCCCCTGGACTAAATAGAGAGCTGACTGCACCGTCCATGATAACCCATTTGTTCTGTTTTGGCTGCATGCTGTCTGTATCTATAGAGTTGACTTCCAGACTTATTCAAAGTGATGCATGAGCCAAAAAAATGTTGAATTTATTCCCTTCAGTAATATATTACTCGTACTGACTGCTGTGCTTTAAGTAAGGCCACACCCACTGCTAAATGGGTTTCTAAAAGAATCCGTTTAAAAGTAAAAACTATTTCTTTCCTTTCAAACTTCACAGTTACTATCTTATCACTGTTTTAAGTTTATCAGAGATGACGTGGAGTGCATTACTTCCCTAAATCTTGTGGAGCAGCTCTCCATAGCATCCCAATTCCCATGAAGTTCAGGCAATACTCTTGCAGGTCATTGGGACACACACGCATGTGCACACACACACACACACACACACACACATGCACACACATGCACACACATACACACACAGACACACAAGTTCATTGTATGTTAGATTCTACTTTGGTTTTCATATAGCTGTAAGTATAAGAGAACATTACTCTTAGGTCAAAATAGTTTCTGTGTATTTTTCTTAGAATTGATTGCTCATTTTAATATAGCTACAGTACATTTTATCCACCAAAACAAATTTGATAAGAAATGCTTTTTAAACAATGACTTCTTGTAACCCACTTGTATAACATGTCTTACTGAGCTTTTAATATCCCATAGATCTCTCACTAAATGGAGTTATCCTGTTTTATTACCCAATGGAAAGCTGGTGGCAGACTGCCATATGATAAATGTATGATTGTTTTTTTGTTTTTGTTTTTCAGTAAAACACAATTATACTTACTCCACTTACAAAGGAATATCACTGCTGAGGGAATAATCTTCCATTTATTGACAGGTGCTCTCCAAGTGTCAGACAGAAGATGCCAGATTGCTGAATGACAAATTCTACTCTCAAGTAGCTCTGACAGTATGTAAAACAAGTCATTAAAGATGACAGCTGTACCTTTTAATCTCTGGTTTCATGGACATAAATGGGAGTACAGAAAGGACATATAAATTGAGCAGACAGTTGCCTTTAACCATTGCGCTCAATTTCCATTTGCGTTTTGACAATTTTATTAGGACCTTTCACGTAGGGATAAGCATTGTGTCACTTCCCTTCACAATTCAGAATACATTACAAAGGCCGACCAGGCTTTGGTAGACAAACAGGAAATGAAGTGAGAACTATCCAGGAGATGCAGAGAGTGAGTTTATCTAATGATTCACACACTGGAGCTTCTTAGAAACCCAATACACTGCCCTACTAAATCCATGCGGTGACAACATGATGAGGTGAAAAGCCTACAAGCTCAAGCTCAGCTTTTTTAAATGTCTATGCTGTTTTTTTTTTTGGTTCTTTAAAAAATTAAAATAGAAACACCGACAGTAATAATAAATTCACACGTGTAGCATCTTGGAAATATCACTTAAATCCTGGACATACAAAATTAATCTCACAAATATGACCTAAAAACTAGTTCATAATCTTGGATATTTGGGAAAAAATACTGTTAGAGTTACACAGTAGTTTATCATGGCTTTGAACTCACACAGAGACAAAGTTATTAAGCTGTAGGGTGTTCTGAGGGTTATTCCCTGAGCAGGGTGCAAAATCGGAGAAAGCTGTTTTACTAAATTCGGGGGAAATCCTGAGTTCTAGGTAGAGCAACCATCTAGTGGAGCAAAACTGATAGCAACAGTTGGTAAGTCACAGGGGACTACACAGATATGAGGGGAGTTGCACAGTATGGCTTTTTGAATGAAGCTAAGTGATATCCAGGAAACCAAATTATAAAGGGTACAGGACAATGAATTTGTTATAAAATGTGAAGAGCTATTGTAAACTGAATCAAGTGTAGAGGAGGCATGCATGTAAATAATTTCCCCATAGTTTAGAATACATTAAAAATCAAAAACTATAATTAAATAGAGATTAAAAAGTACACTTATAAAATAGATAGTTCTGGTCCCGAATGCTGATTGGTCAGTACCACATTCCTGCTGTGCTATAATAGAAGATGTGGTAACAGCTATGATGCGATGCGCCTGTTGTCCTTACTGTGCATAATATCACTGTGCACCTTTAAGAAGAGATTGGACTGTTGACAGGAACTAATGTTATTGGCCTGAAAGCATTAGGTTATCTGTATTTGAGAAAACCTGCAATAAAAATTTTAAAAAAGGCCACCCTCCTCATGAGTTCAAGAGCACACCTTACGACCACTGCAAAACAAACATGCAAACACACAGAAGTATGTTCCATTTGCATCTCTTTTCCTCAATGCCTTAGGGAAAAATGAGGCATTCTTAAATCATAGCCAGGGACATATTCAAATGATCTTGTGATATCACTGTCTGTACTGATTATCAGGAGGCAGTGGATTCATTTCCCAGCTGGGGTACTATTGGAACCACAGATGAGCCAATTTAATGATGAAATGAGAGTTATGGAATGGGTAATATATCAAAATGTAAACCACAAATCTAAAGGGAAAAAACATTTTTTTTCCTTGTGTGTAAGATTAGCCTGCAATATATGAATGTCTTAGTCATTATACAAATTAATTTAGCCAAGTGGTTTAAAGAAAAAGTGGGCCTGGCTTCTGATAACCTTTGGTGAGTTGGGTCATTGTACCATGCTGACTGTGAAGGCAGTTTGTAGAATGGCTGGCTGCACTTGACACACTATCATTTATTTGGTGGAGACCTCACCCAGAAGTGAACCACATATGATGACCCATGTTAAATCACTCTTACACTACTGGTCAAAAGTTTTATAACACCCACATTTTTCCGGTAGTGTAAATCCACCTGAATTTCTTCAGAATCCATGAAAGGCACTATTTTAATAAAATGCATTACCTTTATTAGTGTTTCCTGTTTTGTAAGGAACAAACAGGGGAGGCAGTGTGCAAAGGAAGATGTGTAACGTCATATTATTCCTTCTTTGTACCTTATTAAATTTGGTTTACATCATGAAAAGTTTAGTTCCCAAAGACACCCCAGGGTCATTTGACTGATGGTACCCCAAATATCATGTCTTTCAACTGTTTGTAAATTACCATTTGTTTTAATTGCAGAATGGATTTTGGGAATTTGTAAACTATGTGGACATATAAATAGTATCAATTAAGACAACTGACTTCATGTGTTGTGTAAAGGCCTGCCCCGAAATCTATCAGTTTTGAGACGTTTGGGAGAACATTACCCCCCTGGCTACACTTCATTGTCATTTCCACTGTCTGTCTTTTTACACTTCTTTGTTTAATCTATCATAATCCATAAGCACCGCAGTCAAATTGTATACTTCTTTTTGTCTTCTATAGGAAAGAGAGTCATGGCACTGTAGAAATGTATGAGAAATGCCTGAGTAACATTCTGAATATATGAGTGGAATACATTTGCTTCAAAGAAATCTCTTTTTAATTACATAAAAAACAAAGACAAGAGACCAGTTGTAGGCTCTTTCATCTCTTCCTTCACACCTGATAGTGTATAAACCTTTTCAGCTCACTCACTTGTCTTAGGTACTGTAAAATATGTCTTTATGATTTCTGTGAGTCATATTTTCTTTGGGTTTTGTTAGATCCTTTCCTTAACTGCTGTCTCCAAACAAAGTGCTGCTGCATTATGCAAGATCTCTCCCTTTGTGTGCTCACTTGGATGAGTAAAAGCTTCACCATCCTGTCCAAGTTTTGCCTCAAATTTTCACTCACAATTAAATTGAAGGGAAACCAGGAATGCATACATATCTACATGAACCAAGGCTATAGGGAGGCATGTGTCAGGGTTCCTGTTGGGTTCTGGCAATCATCAAATAATAATGAAAGCTTGGGCTTCCTGGATGGGGTGTGTAGCTAAAGCTACCTATACATATACCCATGGGGCAATAACCACAACCAGTGTTCTATAATCCAGTCCTGAGCATACTAAGGCTGCTGGACACATGGACATAACACATAATTGGATTTTGTGTTGCTGTGTTGGAGGAATATTCCTTTCCTTATCACCATCATCTACATCATCATCAGTGGCAGCTTTATATAGAATCCTTCATACATTAAAATACAGCTCAAAACAAAATATAAATAAAGCAAAATATAAGTAAAGTATGACACAATAAAGTATGTAAAGTTGACACATTAAAATAAAGTGTATATCATTAAAACAGTGAAACCAAATAGTAAAAAAAATAAAATAAAATGAGGAATCCTTGTTGGAAAAAAAAAAAAAAAGTCTTGAACTGTTTCTTAAAAATGTGTGCGGTAGTTGACTGATGGATAACAATTAGTAGTGCATTCCAAGCCTTTGGAGCATAAAACAGAATGCTGTTTCGCCTGATTTCTAATGTTTCATTCTTGGAGCATTAAGTGAACTAGCAGCTGATGAAGTGTTTGGCTTGGAGTATACACTGTCAGACAATAATAAATGTATGATGGTGATAAACCATTAAGAGTTTTGTAGAGGAACAGAGATACCTTAAAATCAATCCTAAAAGATACTGGGAGCCAGCGCAAGGAGGCACAGAACAGGAGTGATATATTTTGATTTTGTAGTTTTTGTTAAGATTCTGGCAGCAGTGTTTTGTACTAGAGGCGGTCCCGACAAGAATGCATTACAGTTATCTCGGTGACTACAAACAAATCCATGTCAGCTTCTTAGCATCCTGCAGAGAGCAATGGCACATGCTGTATTTCTCAAATGGAAAAAGGCAGTCTTGTTACATAGTCTATTGTGGCTTGAAACTTTGAGAGTCAAGTATGATATTGGGATTTCTCAGTTCGTATTTGACTCAAGCAGCTAGATTTCTAAGTTAGCAATTTTATCTTGCTTTCCATTGTTTCCTATGAGTAGAATTTCAGTTTTTTTCCTTATTCAATTTAAGAAAGTTTTTGCCCATCAAATCAACAATACTAGCTAAACAGCTCATAAATCAAGTTAAGGCATTAGGGTATTAGTGAAACAGATATTTAGGTGCATGGCATGTGCATAGCTGTGACACCATAGTTTTACAAATGATTTTACCCAATGGAAGCACGTATGAAGAGAACAGGAATGGGCCAAGAATGGTTCCATGCAGAAGACTGCATACACTTTCACCTACTTCTGACAGAGTCACCTAAACTAACAACATACTATCAATCTTTAGAACTCTTGGAGGATGTAGGTATTCTGGCTAGTAAACAGCAGAGACTTTAAATGAAATCTTACGGCACAGCCATTAATTAGCTCCGTTTGCAGTGCCTATCTTTGGTGTGAGACGCATGCTTTCAGGCTCTGACTCGCACTCTCACGCTACCCAAAAATAAAGTCGCTCTCTGGTTAAACTAATTATCAGCTCGCAGGAGAGGGGGATTGGTTCCTAAAAGTTACAGAGACTGTCGATTGGCTAACTATCTTTGAAGGCACCCACCCCCGCCCAGTCCGTGGTCTTAATCAGCCCCCCACCCCGCCCACAAATTGAATAAATCTCTCTCCTGCCAGCTGACCAAAGTTGGCTACCCTGAGGGCTGGGCTGGTGAGCAGAAGGATGTCGATTCATGGCCCAGGTGAGGCAAACTCTAGCGGGATTTGGGTGCAGTTGGCAGGCTGTTCCTTACTTCGCTGTGCGTTAGCTGTAAGTGTGGAGGAATTGGGGACTAGCACAGTCTGCTTGCGCCAGCTGCGCAGGAATTGCAGTTCTCTGGAGTTGCAGCCAAGCAGCTCTGCGGGTGGCAGTGCCAGCTGGCTGCACACCAATGAGAGGAGTGCGCACACAGAAATTCCATTTAGCACTCCACATGAAGGGGAGGAAAAGTGAAAGAAGTAAGGAGTAGAAAGGAAGTGATAGAGATTTAGAGATCAGTCTGTCAGATTATTGCCATTATTATTTACTTTGAAGAGCAATAAATGAAGGCTCCACATTAGGGTTGTTCAAAGAGAGCTTGGGAGTGGTATGCACAAGAATTGAAGGTGATGGGGGGGGGGGGGGGGGTGGGGTAACAAACCAGGGAAAGAGTGATTCTCTCTCTCTAAAATTCTCTGTCTCTCTCTATATTGCCCTCCAGCCCTCTAGCCTGGCAGTCATTCACGCTGTGGAGCTAACATTTGAAGGTTAAAGACAAAAGCAACAAACTCTGTCTAGTGAATAAAATGGCTGAAAGCATGCTTAACAGCATAGCGTCTGACAAGCAATCTGGGTCAGGGGCCATCAGTCAATTCAGGAAATGAATTGCAATTGAGTATGTGAACTCAAAATTATGTTCTATGAATTGAATTTCAGTTCATTTTCTGAATTGAAATGGATTTGACCCCAATCCTATTTACAATGATGGAAGGAACAGTTTTTCATAGAATAAGCTGGATATTCAGGTGACCTCTTCTCTGCATGCAATGGTGACCATGAGTGTGTTATGTCGTGGTCATACAGTATGTGTCGGCCAAACCTGCGTCAGTATGTGTTTAAAATACTTGAACTATTTATATGTTGGTGATCTCCTCCTGCAATTTCTTGAATTTTCATTAGAACGTGCTACAAACCAAAATGTAAAGCCATTCTCCTTTGATATGTAACATTCTGGATAGATAAGTTTAATTTGATAGCAAACTCTGTGGGGATCAGCAGGAGTCTCCAAGTATTTGAAATATGTATGCTATTTGTCCGTGGTTTCTGTGGCACATGTACTGTCCTTTGCCGGGATATGGGTTCTCACGAGGTTCAACCTCCTTCAGTGACATGGTCTCTGCTCTAGTTATCAAAGGGAAGTGGCCATGTTATTATTTACACCGGCTTCAGTTCACTGTGTTATGTATTTATTAAATTAAGGACGATTTTTCTTCTTTTTTCATTCTGGCGCTCGGTTGAAAAAGCAGAGCAACCCTTTGAACCTTTGTCTTGTAACACTGAACATGTAAGGACGTGCATGAGACTCAGAGTGACGCCATGGACTTTGCTGGCTGTCAAGCTCCACAGATGGACAGACTGTAATGGAATGCCTTAAGAGGATCATTTAACTTTTTTGTTTTTTAATATTGTTTCCATACTATAAGATGCTTTTGATTGGCCCATTTTTATATGCAATGAAGGATATTTTACAACGTTTCTGATGACCTGCCAGCTGTGCATTGGTTGGAACGCAGAGCTGGCAGGTCAATGCATGGTAGCTTGTGGTCTAAAGCAAGAAGATGCACTTCAGGTAGCTCCAAAGCAGCTGGTACAGCAATGCTATGCCTTGGGTTTGTATGTGTGTACTTTGCCAAATTATTCTTCAAAAATAACGTTTAATCTTATTTTGAGTTGGAACTGTTTCCTATGGCACATGCAACTACAGACTCCTGCACTCATGGGAATTGTGGTGTGGTTTCTTACACCTGAAGTTTAGAATTGTATTTGTGCTTGTGTGATGCCTGCATCCACATCTGTCATGTGATTGTGGTGTCCAAAATTGTAGTTTTATGAGTTCAAATGTTCACATTGTGATTTGAGTACACAAAATATACATCTAAATGCAAA
The DNA here is from genome assembly GCF_013347855.1 of Anguilla anguilla. Classification (NCBI taxonomy): domain Eukaryota; kingdom Metazoa; phylum Chordata; class Actinopteri; order Anguilliformes; family Anguillidae; genus Anguilla; species Anguilla anguilla. The sequence goes on from NC_049215.1 coordinate 13,878,609, forward strand.
CTACAAATATGAATAGTAAAGAGGAAAATATACAAATTTGCCATGACTTTCCCAATACTTTTGCTTTTAACTGTATATACTGATTTGCAAATGCACACTTATTTTTTAATAACTCGCATTTTATACAGCTGCTTAAGCAATAAGCAGTGCAAAGCCATTTTGGCCAAAAAAATTACCAGCATCTAAAGAGTTAAAGCATTTAAAATGATGTGCATATTTGACTCCGATCTGACACTAACAGAAGAGAGAGTATGGTATCCTAGAGCTCTTTCCATTGAATAATACCAGTGTGGCCTTTTTCCCATTGGAGAATACCTGCTTGGCCTTTTGCCATTGGATAATTGCGGGTCTCATTACTCTCCTAAATCCTATGATCAGTTGTCACCCTATTGACATGAAGGGAAGGAAACCAGGTTTCTGTCTCCATGTTTAAAGATGTCCTAACTGATATTCACATACTAAGCAAAAACTGAACTACAAAGGTCAGCTTTGGCACAGTGCCACTTTTAAGTTTTAACGGTCAGCCATATTACCAACCTGGCCTTTTGCCCTTTGTGTCAATAGGTTGTTGTCTGGCCATAATGATGTGAAGGGATGAGATCAGCACCCATATTCATAAAGCATTTCAGATCAGCTTTGCCTTTTAAGTTGTACTGGACATATACGGTTAGGATATAGTCAGGAGAAACCTTATCTCAGATCAGTACTCCTGCATTTCACAAATACGTGCCCTGATTGATCATACAGTGAATGGGATAGGTCTCATTCTCATAGACAGGCTCTTTACAGGCTTCAAAATGAAGCAGTATATGAATGCCAGGTAGTGGGCACTCTAAGACAAGACAGGAATAAAAGTCAGGATGCAATAGGACATATCTAATAAGTATAGGTATAGTTGGCTTGACAGTCAGCTGAAGATAATTAAATAGCCATGTTTTTGATAGCATCATATATACATCTAAACAGGAAGTCTAAACAGGAAGTGCTTACAAATCTGGCTTTTAAAAGTAGCAAATGGCAATTAAGCACAGATATTCATGAAAATCAATGATATGAACGGTCATATTTCACAGCAACAGGATAATTTCCTCCACCAACAGTTGACAGGGGTTATGTTTTCACCCCATTCTGTGCATCTGTTTATGTGTCATCAGGATATCTCCAAAAATTATGAATGCATTCGCATGAAAAATTCATGGGGCAAGGGAATCTTTAGCTTTTCACGCCAGTTGGCCATAGTGGGGAGTGGCAGCGGACATGAAGCTCACACAAGGCACGTAACTTCTGAACGGATACAGGTAATACCATGAAGCTTTGTTTGCCTATCAGCAGGGGGTGCTGGAGAACTCTTTTCTGTCCATTGAACAAATATAGTGCTGATTGGCCACATGGTGCTGCAATAACTGAATACTGTAGAGCGGCATGAATTAAAACAGGCATATCTCATACCCGATTTCAGATACAGTCCTGATGATGTGTACTGTACATCTCCAGATGAGAAGGGCATGGAAGAAATTATTAACTTTTTGAATATCTGACATGTGGCACTGGCAATTGAATTGTGCTGGCAGAGTTGTACACTCTACTGAGTGCCGTCTTCTGTTTTACATTTAAAACTGTATGTCTTCAAATTAATTACGTGTTTGTTTAGTTCCAGGGTGACTGCAATATGTGAAGAACTATACTAGTATGTGGATTTGTATGGGCAATCTTTTTTCCACTGACTTTGAAATAAATCCCTCTTAACTTCAGCATCATAAGATAAAGGTTCGACAAACCCGTATCAGAGGAGGCTTGATTAAATAAAATATGTCCCCTTTCTGAATCGAGCAGTTCCAACAGTCAGTGCCCTTGTACAACGTTCAGCACTCTTAACACTGAACACAAGCGTTATTGTGTGCTATAATCTTAACCTACACTTAAAATATTTAAGTAAATTTATTTGAGTATAATATATAAAATATATATTTTAAAATATATTTCTTTGTTTTCATTTGTTAGTGACAGTCATCAATTAAAATAGCCAGATTTGTTATACCAACATGGGCCTTCATTGGTTCGTTGGTTGATCACTCGTTCAGCGTCAATAAAACAAATGCCTTGTTAGTATTTGATTGTGTGGGAAATGACAGCAAGGGTCAAATTGCGGAGACCCTGAACGGAGGAGGAATATTGCACATGTTGGGGATTTTGGCAGTTATATCATTTTCTATACTGTAGGGAGGGGGCTGTTATTGCTCTAAAAGGGGGAGAGAAGTAAAAAGAACAGAACAAAACAGTAAAAGAAAAGATGATTAGGGGATATATAATTATACATACACTTGAGGTTTAATATCCGATACCAACACATACATTCTTTCAAAAATAAATAAATAAAATCATCTACTGTCCGACATCTGAATCCTTTTATTTTGTCATTATTTGGCAGTTTCCTTCATGTTACCATGGAGGCATTGCCTGCGCCTGAGTCGATGACATGTGATGTCTGAGCAGTGATAGATGTTTTATATAAAGAGAACAAATGAAACTTCTCCACCCCATCACATTTCATCAAAAGGAAGGTAACCTCCAAGCCAATGACAAACTTTGACAAATGAAGTGTCTCTGAGCCGGGGGAAGATGGAATGAACATCTACCTTCACCTTCTCCGAAGGCCCTCAGTGATAAGTGCTCCGGGGGAACGGAACATGCCGAAGTCTAAGTCACGCTGTCCTGTTTCTCTAGACTGCAAGGGTCCTATTCATCACAAATTCTCCATCCGCTGGACTCATTCACTCAAAGGTCACTCTCTGGTAGCTCCAACACCCACCTCCACATCCCCCCCCCCCACCCCCGACACCATCCTCATTGTCTGGACCTCCAAGTGCCTGAAGTGTGATAATCTTGGCCTCGCTTTGACAAAGAGGTCGTAAACTCTATACCTCCCAAAGGGTTGCATGTATGTTTCTCAGTGGCCCTGCTGTGAGGGAGAGGGAGAGAGAGAGAGAGAGAGAGATTGCTTTGTTATGCGTTGCAGCACATGTGTTTACCTTTCTTTATGATCAATAACCTCCAATGGTGGATGCAAGCTGATGCCTTCTTCTTGTGTTGAACCCCCCTCCCCTTTCTGTGTGCTCTGGCCCAGCTCTTTTTCATAGTTATTCAGGATTCATAATATCCAGTCAGAAAAAATGTATTCGTCTTCACCTTCCATTAAACCCTTATCAAGTGTATTGTTAAGGAAAATCCCTTTATCACAGGTGGATGCTTTTTCAAAGAGTTCCTGCCAAACCTTACTCCAGTCCTCATTTTGCTTTTGGCAGGGCTAACCATCGTTTGTGATTCATACATAAGTCGGGCAGATCTGGTGTTTCATTGACATATACCTCCATGAATGAGTGAACTCATCAATGATCTTCTAATGAAACCACTCCGCTCAAGGTTTAGTCCATGGACAGGCATGAAAGAGGCAGTTTGGAGTGAAATACCTGCTCCAGTCGAAAGTATTAACAGCTGCGTTGAGTCTGAACTCCACACAAAGATCTCAATGGAATTAGACGGGACATTGAGGCGAAAGAATGGGGTCAGCTGACAAATGTCGAAAAGAAAGAGACATCTTGCGGAGAGATCAGGCCATTGTTTGGAAACAAAGATGGCGCGTTAAAAGGTCTGGACCCACAGAAGCATGAAACAGGCTTTCATATTCACCAAACCAAATCAAGGACAGAGTGCGCTGAGAATCTAGTCAAATATGAATGTATACATTGTCTCTCCTGCATATTGTGTGTCTAAACAGGAAATATTGAATAGAATAGGAAAGATAGATGGAATTAAATAGTGGAATGCTCTCCACTCTTGGAGATAATTGCTATGAGTGTGCTGAGAATGTTATCATTGTATCTGTATCTGTTCAACCAACAAAATGATCTCTCTCTGTACCAGCATAGAAGCCCAGAAGTGGATGTAGTTCTGAGCAAATGTTGAGGAAGAGGAGATGTAAATTTCCTAACCTGTTGTGCATTCATATTGCAGTTTTTGTGCTTTCAAAAGTTGTCACTGATATATAATTAAAGCCATACAATGTAGGATTTCTTGGTCTGTGTTTACAAATAAGTCTCCTCCTTCGTCTTCATCCCTGCCCACTCATTCCCGAGTACCCAACCGAGTCACAGACACATTCATTTATTAGAAACTACTGGTAAATTTATCCCATCAATTACTTGTACCGGACTTAAATAAATAAATAAATAAATAACATTATTATTATTATTATTATTAATAAATAATTATGATTATTTCATTTATAATGCACCTTTCAGAGCCCAAGGTCACAACAAAGTTAAAAGGGTAAAAAAAAAACAGTAAGTACGGTAAATACAAAAGACAAAACACATAGAGAGGACAGAAGGGAGTACAAAATAAACACAAACTACAAATGTACGAATCGAAGCAATAGTGAAGCTAACGCTAACTTATGCTGAAGAGGTGGGTCTTGAGTAGGAGATAAAAAGTGTCAACTCTCTCTGCTTCTCTGATGTTCATTGGAAGAGCATTCCACAGAGAGGGTGCAGGCACAGAGAAAGTTCTGACACCAAACTTACGAAGAGGGTGCAAGGGGGAATGGATAAAGTTAGCAGGTGAGTGAGGTAGGAAGGGGTGAGGTCATTGTGGGTTTTGCAAATTTGGCAAAAGTGCATACAGACAGAGATTGTGAGTGCATCATAGATATGCTTTAGTATAGTAATTTTATTATATTTTTTGTTTAAAGTCCTGCATAGTATGCCTTTCATGAAATATAACAACAGATCATATCTTTTTAAAGATGTATTTCACAAATAAAACATGTACTTAAATGTTTTACGTGATTAGCCATGCATATTTTTATAAAAATATCTGTCTTAGCAGTTCTAGTGCTCGCTCCGCCAGACAGTACAGGTGCTGTGGGAGCAGGGAGCTGTCAAATCTCTACCAGCCTCAACCATTTCAACCAAGGGGCAACATAGCTCAGGAGGTAAGACCGATTGTCTGGCAGTCGGAGGGTTGCCGGTTCAAACCCTGCCCTGGGCATGTCGAAGTGTCCTTGAGCAAGACACCTAACCCCGAACTGCTCTGGCGAATGAGAGGCATCAATTCTAAAGCGCTTTGGATAAAAGCGCTATATAAATGCAGTCCATTTACCATTTACCATTTACCATTTCATCTTCTGAGTACATTGATGCCGGTCAGAAAAAACAATGTTGGGCTGTTTTCAGCATATAACTATTGGCTTTCTGCCCAAGCAAGTGAATACAATGTGTATGTGTATCCATCATGTTCTCCATGCCACAAATCGTGTTCTTTCTCGGTGTGGATGATTCAAGCCAAAAATGTAGGTAACTACAATTATTAACCTCTGCTGATTTTTACATTTGGTAGCAATCAAATAATCTAAGCATATCAATCAGCCAAGCTGGAAGATTTGCACTGTATCTCTCTCCCTGCAGATGTGTGTGCGCGTGCACACATGCACGTGCATGTGCGTAAATGTGCTTGTGTGTGTGTGTGTGCATGAGTTTGTGTGCATGTTTGCGTGTGTGCGCATGTGCGTATATATGCGAGTAGACATGCTCCTTAGCCTTGTGCAGTAAAACTGAATTCAAATGACACTAATATTTAATCATTTATTGGAATAACTTTGGAATAACATTATTCTAACCTCATTTTTAAATAGGCTCTCATTTTCAGCTATAAATTGATTTATAAGGTCACAAATAAACATACTGTAAGTGGAAAATCATTAGAACATAATTTATTTGCAATATTGGCATTCTTAAAGACACAGCATAAATATAACCTTTCTTTGGCTGACAGATGCTAGCAGAAACATGCTACCTGTCTCGAATTCTCAAAAAGAAAAATGTTACAAATGGAAGATTTAATGTCATGAAAAATATATCCTGTGTGTGTCAGTTACAGGGAAGCTTAAAGCGATTAGCAAAGAAAAACTGGAGGATACATGGGGTGAACTTTGAGTTCAAAGCAAGTTAAGAATGGTTTGCCATATTTAAAAAATACTTGTCGTTGTGGGGGCTTAGAACGAAAGTGGTCTCTGACCGTTTTAATTGTCGCTCTTTTAGAAGTGGCTGATTTTATTTTGACCTAACAAGATGTTATAGTCTGAGCATTTACCATTTTATCATTGAAAATGAGCATCGTGCATGAAGTGTGCTGAGCAAGTTCTGTCAGGCAACTCAGCTGTCATGATGTTACACGTTTCCATAATATTTGTTTGCTACTGCACAGAACTGCGCTCACGCTCCACCACCCCAGCTGCCACCTGTTGCTCTGCTTCTGGGTACTGGGTGGGGGGTTTCTGGTGTTCCTCCTGTTTAGTAGGGGAGATGTATTGTGCTCTGTGTTGGCTAGGGTAGTGTACGCTGCTGTATGCACTGTAGTACCTGAAGCAGATCCATTCAGTGCCAAACCAAAATATTTACTTACATATTCATTAAAATATGTAATGTAAATACGTGAGTTGTCCTGCCTCAATTTTGTTAATATTTACTACTTAGTTTTTTGTGTGAATCACAAGGCCCTTCAGCAAACTGTGGTGATGGCCATATTTGAAGATGTCTATTCAGTTCAAAGAGTCTGTTAACCTTCTTAAAATCATAAAAGGGATGTTCTTGCTTTTGTTGCCACTGACATCACATTTCTCTGCTGCTCTCCACAGTTTGCATTGTCGAGAAATGATTCTCTTTCTAACTGTGAGTTTCTGCTTGTGGCCTCACGTCGGGTATAATCAGCGCTACTCAGCTAACAGGTACATCCATGAATGGAGAGTAAATTAATGCTCAGCTCCCATCCTCCACGCCCCCCTTCCCTGTGGAACTAGCTTGTGCCAAACAGTTTTATTGATTTGCCCTGCATGAGTGGAGATGCAGAGTTCAGCCTGATGATCCTCATTTAGAAGAATAAGCGCCTATTGCTTTTTCACATGGAAATGAAATGCAGTCAAGGCATATTTAATAACAGACTCCCATTCAGCCCATAATCAGCCCTGTATCATGGGGTGTATGTTTGCTGGTTGTGGGGGGAGAAAAAATGGGTGTGTGTGTGAGAGAGAGAGAGAGAGAGAGAGAGAGTGAACCAAGGCCCCGATTGAGGGTCAAGGTGAAGGTTTTATTGAATGGATGGTGCTGTGCAAGGCAGTGCAAAGGGGAGAGTTCTTCTGGCATCAGCTCTGGAGGTCTTCCTTAGCCTACCTGGCCCTTTGCAATTATTGAGTGCACCAGTGCTCTCTTAATGATGTTACAAACAGTTAATATATATGTATGCATGTATGTATATTTATAATTTCCCTTTTGTTGATTTTCTGCATGAACTGGCCTGTATTTCCGTGTTAATTCTCATAGTTCTCTGTTATGCACCACCTCCACTGCCTCACTAAAAGGATCAACAGCTAGGATCTGAAACTTCAGTCCTGGAGGCTTGCAGTGTCTGCTGGTTTTTAAGGTTGTTCTACACTTAAGTGCTTAATTTAGAAGTCTACACACCTTGTTTCCAATGGCTCAAATTGGCTGATGGTTTAATGGGAACCATAAAGCCTGCTGACTCTGTGGCCCTGAAGGAGAGGGATTTTAGATCTCTGATCTGTAGCCAAAGAACAAGGAGCTCACTAAAAGCTGTTAGCATATATAAAACAGTAACTGAGTAATGTGAGGAATTCCAGCTCCAGGGCTCACATTTACGAAGCGTCTCGGAGTAGGAGCACTGATCCAAGATCAGCTTCCCCCTATCATCCACATCCTAACGTTATCCCTCATGAGATAAAGCAAAACTGATCTAAGATCAACAGTCCTTACCCTGAAATGTTCTATGTAAAAAAGGCCCGGGTGCTTTCTGTGTTTTTGTTCTTTCATTGCAGCCATCGATTATGCAATGTAATCCCAACTGTATTTACATTGCTGGCTGGACTATTTGCAGGATAATATTCACATTGCAATGGGAGATCTAGAACATGTTCCGTCAGGCTTAAATTAAATACAAATGTTATTTATAACCCATTGCTGATTTCCACAAAAGCAATTTTATCCATTAAAACCAAAACATATTTAAATGTATGAATTGAAACAAAAACCCGAAGAATGAGTACCTCTTCTACAGAAAGTAAAATGTACCACAATAATTACAGCTAAATCACACTACACCAAAAGATCAAAAGGACAAAAACAAAACAAAATTATGAAAGCAAGTAAGATTACTTGTACTTTGCCCCATTTGAGCTTGTATCAAAGTGGATGCTTTGATGCTGAAATATTTACAAGGAGTGTTTTTTTTTTCCTAAGAATTTGCAGCATTATGGCCATTTTGGTTCAAAGAAACCCAACTGAAGTAAACTAATACCCAAAGAGGCACAAATACATAGGCCTCTCATGTTTGGTTTCCTTGTAATTTGTCTTTCCTGCAGGCTTTCTGGTGAAGGCTCCACTTCACCAAAGACAGAACACCCATATGTCACAATTAGTCAGTGTCATAATACAAGTTGTATTACACCAATTCTGTTTGTGTTTTTGTGTGAATCATGCCAGCATATAGGCTGAGACAATAGGAAATATTGTTTGAAGGTTGAAATACAGATGAAATAAGATAATGGTTCTCACTCAAAATACATTTTCGGTGTGTCGAGTTTGCAATTTTTCTTTTTTTCGTTTCATTTATCATTTATTTATTGTGAACAGTACTTTAGTGAGCCACATAGCCAGAGCTGTGCTGGTGTTTAATCCCTTTTGTACACAAATATGCTAGCATTGTTAGCCTGTATTGCCTTTAGAAACAGGCATGAAATAATGCATTGCATAAAAGTATTTCTCCAAAGTACTTTTAATTATTCAAATATAATACACAAAATGCCAGTTTTGTAATGCCTCAAGAGCTATATCACCTTCTCCCCTAAAGTTGGAATGTGTTAGATAATAATTTAAGGCAATGATGTCACACTCCAGTCTGTGCCAGTTTTTTTTTTTTTTTCTTTCCTTTTTGTGTAATTTCCTTTTATTTTGCCAATTTAAAACTGGAATTGGTGTGTGGATTTTTTATTCTATCAGTGACTAAAATTAATGACTTAAATGCTAAAGCACATTGGGAATCAGCAGACATTGCAGTCCTCCAGGAGTGGAGTTTGAGATCTTAGATATGAGGTGTGGAGGAAGGGGGACATATTAGCTATGGCTTTCAGTTTTTCTTTTTTACTCCTAATTCTGTTTTGCTGTTACAAATTACACCTCGTGAGATCATTCGGGCCATAGGGTGAATTGTGCCTAGGGACTGTACACAAAACTAATTGAGAAACCCTGATTTCATCTGAACTGTTGCGGACTGTTAATCCTGATGCCGCTTTTCACATTATACCAATGGGTTTTCTCGTTGGATATTTCTCTCTCTTAATTTGAATTTTTTAGAAGTCATTAAATCTTGATATATTCAGATTATTGATATGCATGTAAAGGACAATAGAGCGAAACCTTAACACAGCACAAATACACAGGTGCGTGTGGGTGTATATTCTATCCATTGTGCAACCAATGCTTATTCATATGCCATAGGTGAGCTCGTGGAGGGTTTGGAGGAAAGTGAGATGGATAAGGGGGGAGCAGAGGCCCCATGCCAGTATCAGATTACTTTGTAGCAAATAATTAATCCAGTTCTCTGCCTCCTTCATTTTGTATTCCATTTGTTTTCTTATTCAAACTTTCAGGTCACAAATCTAATTTAAAGACTCAACTGGTCTAATGTGTCAGTGTGGTCAAACCGGTGTGCTCTGGCGATGGCGGAGTGATAGGGAATGAATACTAATTCACCGTGATGGTACCCACTCAATAGATTCCACTCCCCCGGGCCCCTACCCACCCCCCCCCCCCCCCCCCCCCCCCCCAGTTCACAGCAGGAGGAAAGGGAAACAAAAGACACTAAAGCCAATGATAATGTAGTAGAGTATCATCTGCTATTGGTATTTCAAATGATCTGATCCCCTTTTCTCAAAACTCTTGTAACTGTAAAGGATTCTACGCTCCATTAATGTGCCATTAATAATGGAGGTGTTTTCCAAAAACCTAACAGCAATAAAATCATCACTTGGAACCATCATAAGGTGCGTCATTAATATTCAAGGTATTTAAATTATCACTGTGTGACTACTCACTCGGTATTTCAATCTTAATGTCAAGTTGCTTCTGCCATCTATTATTTACGATAACTAATTTGGTATTGAAAATACTGCGCTCAACATGAGCCTCAAGGTCTTAGAATGAATCTAGACCACACCAGTCCTGCCTGTGCCTGGTTTGGGTCGACATGCGATTTGCGATTGCATTGCCCGGGGCAATAGAGGGTTTAGTTCATTAGGGCTTCACATTTCACTGCTCTCTAGCGACCCCCTATTTGATCGGGCATCGATCATCACCAAAATGTAATATTAGATGAAGGGAAACTGAGTAAATGCAAAAAACTGTTAAAGTATCTAATTTATTTAATGAAAAAATGATCAAACAGCCATATCACCCATGTGAAAAATTTAATCACCCCCTAAAATGTCGTAACTGGGTTACACCACCTTTAGCAGCAATAACTGGAACCAAAAGCTTCCTATAATTTGATATCAGTGTTTCACATTGCTGTGGAGGAATTTTAATCCACTCTTCTTTGCAGAACTGCTTTAATTCAGACAAATTGGTAAATTTTCAAGCATGAACTGCTTGTTTTAGGTCCGTCCATAACATCTCGGTTGGGTTCAAGTTAGGACTAGGCCACTCTAAAACTAAAATTTTGTTTCTTTTCAGCCATTCAGATGTGGACTTGCTTTTGTGTTTTGGACCATTGTCTCGCTGTAGAACCCAATTATGCTTCAGCTTCAGAGGAGAGAGAGAGAGAGAGAGAGGACAGAGGAACGGACATTCTCTTTAAAAATTTTATAGGACAAAGCAGAATTCATGGTTTCTTTAATAATGGCAAGTTGTCTAGGTCCCAAGGCAGCAAAGCATCCCCACACCATTATACTACTACCACCCTGTTTGACTGGTGAATATTGCATTTTGTCAGAAGATCAGAAAAAAATCAGTTTGACAAATATGCAATGATAAAGGAAATCAGAAAGGGGGCAAATACTTTTTCACAGCACTGTACTTCAGTTTTTGTGTCGTTGGTTTGTGTCCTTACACCAGTCCCTGGTATAATCTAACATAACATTTGTAACATGCTATGACCTTTATAAAAAAACCTTTGGACATGTAATAACAGTGTACAGAACAATTCATCTTGTTTTCAGATCATTTTATAGAGGACAGAAGTGAATTGTTGTTTGCACCATCCCTCCAGTGTAACCACTACCCAATCTAAAAGTGAAAGCCACAGTGTTGATTGGAATCTCACTGGACAACCCCTTCAGTTTGATTATCTTTTGTAGGGCACAAACAAGGAGGCACCACTGTTACCTCAAGGCCATTGTCTCTGGCAGTGACACACATTTACTATTGCACTGATAGTAGTGTATGTGTGACAGGAGATTGGAGATGGCCCGGAACAGTGTTTGTGTGTGTCTGAGAGAGAGAGAAAGCAGAATCCTGCCTTTCTTTTCTTATACTCTAATTGGCAATGGCACAGAGTTCACAAAACATTCCCGACTAACACCCACTTGTGCATTCTGCTTCCACGACATGTGCCAAATGGGTGCGAGCAACGTACAACAACAAAGTTCATCTTTTGGCAGTATCTGGGAAAGATACAGATACGTTTGTAATTGTAATTGTACAGCTAACCACTGTCAACGTAGCTAGTACTTCAAGACACCACAGTTATACCCCAAATATTTATTCTTATTTTTAAATAAATAAATAAATAAGACAACATCCGCACCCATCAACATAAACTCACCAAACGGTGCTCATGGAGGAAAGAGTGGGCTTCTGGACTAACAGGTGAAATTATGTATTAGTGGGACATAAGGACAAATTTTGATTGAGTCCAGGGGTCTTAGATTTATACTTGAACTTGGTCTTAAGATCATTTCCCACGGTGTGCTTACGTTCAATTCATAAAAGATACTGAGCATAAAAAACCTTGCTTACGTAGGTTCTAAGAAGCCCATTTGTGACTTACGCATCTGTGAAATTATAAATCTCAAATTAACTTAAAATTGACGGCATCTGAATGTGCCTTACAATCAGTGATTTCCCCTTATATAATGCTAGCACAAATGAGGGTTTAGTCAGGAATAACCATGGACCAAAAGAGAAAAGCAAACTTTTTGGAAGATCATCATGCGCAAAAAAGTAATTCCAGTCTCTGGAAACTCTCTCCCTTCTAAAAGCACGGTTTTCAATGTCTTCCATTAACGCAAGAACAGCCATGGTTACTTTTTTCTAATTTGACACACTATTTATAGAACATCGCATCCTGTTTTTAATTCAAAACACCTTGCGTCTGGCAATTAATTCCTCACACCTTTAATTGATAATTCCTATCAAATTGTTCATAAAGCTAATGCAAAGTTCACCGCAGGCTTGGACGCATATGTGTGCCAAACTGCAATACCCCTACATAACCAGCAGGAAAATCACTTACGTCAAGTCTAGACTTTGCATAGTGATAAGATTTCCATGTCAAAGTAAGGTTTTATAATAACTACTTAGACATGATTTTCTGCGTAAGTCATACTTAAGATATGTAAGTCAGTTCTATAAATGAGGCCCCAGACCTCACAGTGAGAAAACCCAGGAACAGCTATTTCAATAGTAAATTCCACATTAAGCATAGCAGAATATGGATGAAGTATCAGAGTGCCCTCAAAATGTATTATAAAATATATATTAAAAGGTTTTGATACACAGCAGCAATCAGATCATTGTAGGCCACTCCTTACAAAGACAGACAGAAGCCATGCTGGGGCTAGCTTTACAGTTTGCTCTTTTTGTTCTTATTTCAGGTACCTGGCACAAGTACTCATTTGAAACTGAAAAGGTTCCCACTCTAAAAAAAAAAAAAAAAAAAAAAAAAGCCTTTTATGTGGGACTTCATGAAATATCACATTTCATATCTGTCTGCGCCTTCTCTTTTTCTGAGGAGAGAAGCCATCAATCACCAAAGCAGCAGAGACAGGAGTCCATTTTCAGCTCTGCACCATTTCCCCCTGCACTGTGACTCTACAGGATTATTTCAGTGTCCCTAACAAACACACAGTAGGAAGGATAAAGTGTGTGTGTGCGTTTGTGCGCATGTGTGTGTGCCTTTTCCATCGTACCAGTATTGAACAGTGTGGAGCACAGTGGCATTTTTTTTCTTCCTTCAGTCCCAATCTAATTTCCCATCAGGTTTACGATTGGCTGTAAAAGTATTGCTAGGCAACAAATAAGTATAATCACAGGATGGGCAGTGCTGATGTAATCAAGCAAAAATAAAATCCAATGTATTAGCATGACCAGTCTGTCAATAAAAAAGTAAACAAAAAAATCCTTTTTCCTAACGAATCATGATTGTTACTGCATAAAATGAATGCAATACATTACATGATTTTTTTTACAAGCAGTGTCAATGTGCTGCATATGACTTGTTAATGTCTGAAGTAAAATAGATTGCAACAATTGCATGGCACTGTTCCACAGTGATCAGTGATGTTTGGACTGTGGTAACATTCCGTAATTTTTTTTAATTTATTTTTTTTAAAGGAAGTGGGTAGACTGCCCTGTTGTCCTTTTTCTCACTTTATTCAGACAGGGGGGCAGTTGAGAGGGTCACAGAGAGAGGTGGGATCACAGCGAGTCAAATCAATTCTTCCCCTTACATGGGCCTGCTCAATTTAACGATTACCATACAATGGGGCAACATATTGGACATTGGTTTTGACTTCTTTGTCCGTATGAATTGCTAGTTAAAATTGGGCTGTGATCATTTTCTTTGATTGGGACCTCCCCAGCATTGTAATTTAATCTACAGAATGAGAGATGGCTTTTTATGTTTTGTATAATGTGATTATAATGATGACTGTTGGAGGACAATTCTCAGTTTTGAACAATGGTGCCAAAGAAAGGATTATCATGATACATCTACTAGCACATTCAGAAGGTGATATTCCTCCCAGGAAAGGCGTCTATGCTATGTTACAAGCCTATCGACAAGGAAACCAGTTCGGTAGATTGTCAGTGCTGTATGTGCACAGTTGACACTGTTCAGAACAGACTCTTTACCAGGAATGTGAAAGCAGGGCTGTATCCGTTTCTGGATCTCACAATAATTTGTGTGATCTGAAATTTTAGCTAAATTTGGCAATATGCTCACATGCATTTTCCTTTGAAGCATTTTATTGTGGTATAATCCGTGAGTGAATCGACATTGGTGTATTACTTGAGTAAGTAACTCAACAAGGGTGATTGGTGGCGGTTGAAACCTGCGCACGCACACACACACACACACACACACCAGCCCTCTAGGACTGAACTGCCCACCCACACTCTACACAGCAGACGTCTGCATTCCTGGTCAGGAGAGCTGCACGGTTCTTCTGGTTTTGATTTAAAAATAACTCCAGGTTCCAGGTGAAGTCAGTTATTAATTTAAGAAGTCAGTTTGTTAATCTGATTGTTTACATGCTGAGTAACACTAAAACCAACAGTCCCTGTGACTCCACAGAACCAGGGGTTCAGATCACAGCCAGATTAATCCACGGGCTCACCTGGACAGTAGCCTGGGGCCCCGGCTACAGGGGGCCCCCAAAATGAACCGAAATGTAGGAATAAATATTTGGTCTTTTTTTTTCAAATAAATATTCCGGTAAATAAACAAAAAATGTGCAGCAACATAAAAAAAAATATATTCATACATTTAGAAAATATTCTTGTACAATGAAATATTTTCTTGTGTATATGCTTTTTAAATGAGAATCCAGCTGGTGGGCTCTATAAGGCCACTAAATGATATCAACGTTTTATTCCAAAACCCAGTCAGATGCACTTTTTATAACATTATCAAAAATACATTTAAACACCCAATTACACTCCTTAGTTAATGTAGCATGCCAACCTCAACTGAAACTAAATGATGATTTTTACAGAAGATAAAAAAACAGGGTTACTCCAGTTATCGTTCCCTAGGGGCCAAACCAAAATGCCTTTGTGATGAAAAAAATAAACGCTGCCATTAATAATTGAGTCAAATGCATAAAACGGATTGTTGTTCCTTTGTTTTTCTTCTCTTGTGGTAAACAGAACCAACAGTAATAATCAGACTGTATTCAGCTATCGGACACAATGTAGGATAACGTATTGCGTGCAATCTTAGCTGAGAAGGGCATGCAATTAAACAATATTATAATATAATTCTATTTTCCTTTTGTTTGATGTGCAGAAAATGCCAATGCTTTCAACGTGAATCCAGCCACCTTTCAACGTGAATCCAGTTTTTGACCTACTGAACTCTTTTATTTTTTCTGGTGGTAGTTACATTTTTCTTCTGTGGTTTCTCCCATTCACCCCCTCGTGAGACTGGGAGGAACTCGGGGGAGACTGCATTTTTAGTGCTCTGGTTGGGATGCAAATTGTCTCAATGATGCATAAGTTACTGGGAGGTCTTATAGGAAGTCTGTAAACCAAAATTATTTCAATTATATTACTAGTTTAGGGTGTCAAACTCCAGACCTTGAGGTCTTTATGTCTACAGGTATTTGTGGTTTCCTTGCACTAATCAGCCAAATTGAAATTGAAAACAAGGTATGCGAACTCCTTAGCCAAGAAATTGCATCACTTCTGCTTAAACATGCCAAAAGTGTGCAGACACTGCAGCCCTCCAGGACTGCAGTTTGACACTAGTGCTCTCGCCGTTCAGAATGGCATCACTGAGTGCAACGGTTGGTTACATTTCCGGTTGCTTGATAATTATCTGCAGTACTTTTGTACACGTGGCATTAATATTTAAAACACATTTTGGTAGGATGAAAAGTTAATGTTTTTCTTCAGTGGGCCGGCTGCGTCCTTTATCCGTTGTCCATTCCCGCATGCTTCCTAGCTCTGGAGTCGTGCAGGTCCTGGATGAAGAGCAGGTGGTAGCCGATGGCCGTCTCGACAGACTGGACAATGCACTGCAGTTTGCCCTTGGGGTGGGCAGACGCAGTGCCAAAGCAGACAGTGATTGATGAGGCGAGGGTGGACTTTATGATGGTGGTAATAGAATTGTCCTAGAATGGTATGTGAGAGGATGAATATCTTAAGCTGGTACAGTAAGTACTTCTGCTACTGTGCTTTCTTAATGGTTGCGATATTTTCATTTCACTTGAGGTTACTGCATGTGTGAAGCAATGTATGGAATGTATTGTTCTCCAGTAGTCAAGGTCAAGGCTGCTGCACATGATCTGCATGGTACAGAGCCTAAGTAGGCCATAGATATTCTATTTATGTATATGTATACATGTATATGGGCCTGAATAATGTGAGAAGTTAAATCCACCACTGTACACCCAGTACAGACAGGCAGCATGACAAGGAAAATCATCTAGAATCCAATGTGATGTTGGCGTCTTGCACATGTTGCAGCAGTATTATTGGCATTTTACTTCTTATGCTTTTGCATTATTTCAAGTGACCAATCATCTTGAAAATAAAATAGGAAACTTGCCTTAATGAGCCAAATAACACGATGCAAATGGGCATTTGTTTTGCCATTCTGCTGCTGTTACAGAAGTAGCTTTAAAAAGCCTTAGCTTTTTGTGGCTGGATAAACAATGATGTATCCATTTTCATTTACATCCAATATACCTGTGTGCATTCACTAATGTTTCCATAGGCCTGCACATTATGTTGGACATTTTAATGAAACAGCCATACATATTGCATCTTCTCAAGAGCAGAACAAAATGTCTTTTTTATTATTATTATATTGCCAACTGCAAAATTGGAGGTTGCTTAAGTTATTCTATCCTATTATGACACCATTGGACATAGAAAAACTCTTAGCACATTGAATGCCCACCAATTTTATCCATCACATTTAAAATGGATAGAGTAAATAAGTCTATCCATCTGTCCCCACTTTGCACATTGATTTCGAAATCAATGCTGAAAGTAGTAATGGGAGTTAGCAGCAATGAACCCAGTCATTTGATCCACAGAAATACACTGTCAGTGGTTTACTTATTTCAACCAATCAAAAGACTTTGCTCTTCCCTGCAATAAACTCTCAGTGCGAGGACAAGGCCTGAGGTTGTTGGACCATTTGGCGCATTGTGTGTTTAGCTTGTCTTAGCTTTACCAAAATGAAGGGAATAGAAAGCTCCAATGCTACATAACGTGTCAAGGATTTTTTTACCCTTTTAATGTTTTACTTTTTCAATTAATTATCTTGGGGTGAGTTTTTTTTTTTTTTTTGCCACCAACAAACCTCCAACATATTAGTAGCTCTGATACATGTGTGAACAGTAGTGTTTTGTTTTCTTTATTTCACACTGAATATAATAAACCTGACCAGAATATTAAGTGCAATATTTTATTAGTCCCCTTCCCTGACTTCTGAGACCATTTTTCACCACTAAGCAGGAGAAAAGAAAGGAATATCACAGTTTGAAGAAGTTTAGGGGAAAAAAGAACAACATGAAAAAGCACCATGTAGTCAAAGTGCAGCCCTGTGGGACTCCTCTAAAAAAGCTTGGCACTTTTTCATCTGAGACCGAAAATGCAGAAAAAAACCATCAATAGAAGTTATGTGACTAGGAATGACGTTACGTTTAAAATATATGAGATAAATTGTATCTGAACTTATATGTAACATTTCTATTATTTGTATGTTTTGTAATAAGAAAACATACTTGTGCAATGTCAAGGCGTAGGAATAGGTTATACCTGAATATCCACTACACAAGAATGCCTTATTAGGATGTGTAGGGATTGATTGATTGGCACTGTTGAGCATTTCAGCGACACTAAATTCAAAGTGTAACTGTCCCTTCCCTTTCCACTTCCACTGTAAAATAACCACATTATTATGCATATTATCATTTTAACATGATAGTAAATTGATGACTTTTCTACTTTAAAACGATCCCGATCCTGTCCTGAACTTTGACTGAGATTTTAATTTATAGCAATACAAGCTATATAATTCACGCCTGGACTCTTTTTCTTTCAAAGAATGAAATTACACTGTGAATGCATATGAAAACAGATGAAGCTGAGAAAGGTAATAGAGTACTCAGCAATATTTAGTAAAGATTATAATAAGGCATGTCAAAGACTCATCATGATTTACAGAATAACACTGGTCATTTTCATTTTTTCAGTATCGACAACATATTCTGTGAAAATACTAAAAACCATAAATGTTTCTGTCCAACTCTCAGTACTTTTTGACATTCCCCTACCCCATTTAGCATTCAATCAGGAAAGCTGTTCATTTCAGTTGCGCTGAAGTCATTAAATGCAGTTCAGAAAGACATTTTCATTTTCAGAAAATGCAACCTATCATCACGAAAAACATGACCAGTGTAGTTTTACCAAATTTACATCAAAACGTAGCAAATTGTTTATTTCAATGGGGACTGTTTTCAATATTTCAGTGCCATGCCAAGCTACTTTCTATGTATCGAAAAAGCAATATTTTTCACTTTATAAAGCTGCTTTAGTAAAAAGTGCAAAAGCCAGGCTCTTTGTAAAGGTTAGTTATTCTGACCAAAGCAACAGTACGTCTCTGACTTGTTTTAATATTTGTCTGGACAACAATCGAGTTCTATGACTTCTGGTATATTGACTTTAGCTAGATGGACAAATGACAGATTTTTGGGTTATTTGTCTTTGTTCGTTGTCTTAAATCTCATATATATATATCTTAAATGATGCTTGATATGCTGTATACCAGTATCAGCACTGTTACATTAAATGCAAACATAATTAAATATAAATTTATCAGTAAATATCTGGTATTTCAAGAAATAATTCCATGACTAAGGAAGTAAAAAAAAAAAAAAAAAAGATTTCTCTGTAGACATTTTTAAACATTTTTTGTTGCGTAATCAGAAGCGTTTCTTCCCACGAGACAGTGGAGGAGTAATGCGGTTCTCGGACAGAAGAAAAATCATGCTGGCTACTATGAAGTGGTGTCAGCACAGCAGTGACCAATGAGGGGATGGAGTACTGGAACAGAGCTGCGAGTGGCTGCGAGGACCTCTGCACCTCGCTCCGCCCAGCCGGCTCCCCCCTCTGCACCTCGCTCCGCCCGGCCCGGCTCCCCCCTCTGCACGCCGCTCCGCCCGGCCCGGCTCCCCCCTCTGCACGCCGCTCCGCCCGGCCCGGCTCCCCCCTCCGCACGTCGCTCCGCCCGGCCCGGCTCCCCCCTCTGTTCTGCATTCAGGCGCGGGTCCCTGCTTTGTGTTTGCCTCGGCTCTGTGACAAGCGATATTAACGCGGGGCCCGGCCGGAATACGCCGCGCGGTAAATCCAGTTGCCGCGGCGCTGCAGTAAATCAAACAGCGTCTCCATCTCGGCAAGAATATGAAATTCGGGGCTGCCCGTCCGGGCCTGTGAATATTCCGGAGGCGTCGAAGCCCCCCAGTCAGGATGGAGTGGTTGTATCTGGAGTTTATCAGCCTTATCGTTTGCGCTTCATTACCGTTGTGAAAAACCCCCCTGATGTAAACAAGGCCTTAAAGCTTGGCAATTAGTGAGCCACTTATTATCATAGCTGACACTTAATGATCTAATTACCGCCTGACAAAACTGTATCTGCCTATCCCATGTTTCGGGTTGCCATGGTCACCCATCACCAAGGCCCGGTGACTTTACACCTCTACTTGACACCGGGGATGTATTCAGGATGTGGAAAGCGTCACTTTCCAGCTTCTGGTGAACTCCACCAAATATACCCAAGCATACATAAAAGATGCTTGCAAAATGCTGCAAACTGTTTGGCATAAATGTCGTGTTCAAGGCTGACATTTTGCAAGCCCTACCAAGTATCATGCCCATGTGTGACATTTGTAACCATCTGACATTTTTGACATTCTGTTGGGGCCAAATAGAAGTTTTTTATTTGATTTTTTTTATGTTCATTTTGCACAGAAATGGTGAAATGTCCCAGCCTTAAATTTAGCAGAAAGCTGCATTTTGCTTCACCTAACAATAAGCTTGGACATGGAGTACAATCTGGAGTAGCTCATATTAGTTGCAAGAATAAAACTTTATTGAGCTTCCAAAGTCTCACGTGGTTTTTTTGAAAACTAGATTGTACATAGAATATCCAAAAATAAATAAATACAAATAAACAATGAATCATACTGGTCAGTGCACCCCTGAGGGAAAAAGGACACTCTGTAGACAGCTTGCATGTACTCAATGGACTTCTCTTAAATTCACTCTTGCCCATTGCTGTCCTTTATTATTTGCAGGCAATTCCTGGGTCAAATAAATCTTTCTGCAGATTACTAACAATTTCAGGAGCTCCTATTTTTTCTCAAAAATAGAATAGAATAAATACTTCTTTCATATCATCGTACATTTTGGTTAGCAACATGTTTTGATGAACATTTTCAGGGACATGCAGGGAGAATTTTTTTTACATTTTATTGGCATATTAGGAGATAATGCATTTGGCCCAGGTCTAGTTAATGCACCCTTTGAAATATGTACACCCACAAAAAACGGTCCAGGAAACTGAAATCTGGGAATTCTTTGCTGATGTGTTGTTTTTAATACTTTTTTGCATTTGTGACCCAAATATTTTTAAATGATTCTTGCAAAAAAAAAAAAAAAAACATAAAAAACATTTTTTAAAAGCCTGTGCTGAGATTGACTTGCTTTCCTCCTTGGCTAAACCCCATGTTTTCAGTGGGCAAGGTTAACTGGGTATGTACGTCACTAAAATGCTAAGACCGGTGAAATCCTTTCTACTTGTAATATGTTAATGATGCTCTTGCCACCTTTGTGCGGACAAGCTAAGTTGGAAATGCCTAAACATTGTGCCCTCTGGATGCCGAAAAACCAATATTATTTTTTCTTTCCAAAAAAAAGATGAGACCCATATCAGGAGGCTCACAGGCACTATAATATTGCAATAAACCCAACAGTTAATATTTGAAGTACCCATTTTCAAAAGGACTTCACCAACTATCCACAAAAACAATGTGGCTTTACTAAAAAGCTAGCACTGGGGCATGGTGTAGCGCCTTCCCTCTCTTCACCTCCCAACTGTTGTTGCTAGTGACACTCTGAACTGTGCAAAAGAAAGATTTTTTAAAAGGTAGCTTACAAACTTGAATGAGAAACCTTACAAAATGAACTAAAAATGACTATTAACACTGTTTTTGTCGTGCTTGATTTGGATAATAAAGAAACTAAGAGCAGAAGCTGGCTCCAAACCAAGCACCCGCTGTTAGACACCCCAAATATGGACAGGGCCATTATTTTACTGAAGTGACTTGAGGATTGAGCAGTGAGAACTGTACCAGAGCGCTTGACCAGTCTAAGCCAAACCCCCACTGAACCTTGAGTTTGCTGGACTGGAGCACCATCTGCACTGGCGCACAGGAGCAGCTGAAGTGGCTGTTCCCTCACGGCTGTTCCCAGCTCGCTGGAGCTCAGAGGCTTGCGGTCAGAGAAGCAAATCCCGCACAGAGGGATGTAGAAAGCCGTGACTGATATGAGGACGTGTGTGTGTGTCTGAGCTGCTGCTGGTGGGATCAGATACTGGCCGACACACTCTCTTGTTCTAATGTGTTTCACCAGTACGGCACCAGTGGGGTTTGAATGATGACATCAAGAAGTAATTGTTGAATTGAATTTTTAAAATTATTATTTCTTTTTTTTTTTTTTTTTTTTTGGGGGGGGGGGTGGGGGCGTGGGGGATAGTTTGCAGACTTTTGCTTGATTGCAATGGACACCCAGAAGAGGGAAGAATATTCTGAGCAGTGCATGTTGCAAATAAACGAGCAGCTAACTGTGGTATCCGATGCTGAATCACTGCCAGACACGCTCTGTGAAATAGTACAAGAAAAAAGTACAAGAGAAAGTTAAGGCAGATTTTCCCCTTGACTAAAGTGTGACAGTAAGGTGATAATGAGAGCCATGCATCTCTGTTCCAGTTTCATCACTCATGCTTTCCTGTGGCTGTTTTATAAAAAAAAAAGAAAAAAGAAAAAAACTTCCTTCTCTCTCTCAGCCCCACACTTAGACAAACCTATTCACACAGACATGAACTTGCTCACATGCACACATAAACACATAAACACAAGAAAGCACACACACATGCACATACGGCTACATGCACGCACACATGCAAGCATGCACACACGCATACAAAATATTTGCTCTTCTATGCTCTAAAGAGGAAAATGGCAGGTCAAATGCCACAGCAGTTACATTTGCTTTTCCCATAGTCCTTCTGAAGTGTCCTGTCAGCACTGTCTACCTGCCCCTCCTCCCTCCCCCCCCCCCTCCCCCAATGCTGTGATGAATGCAAGCAAAGGTTTCCACCTTGCACTGGATGCCATTACTTTTTATTCCTTCTTTTAAAAGTACTGCATGGTAATATCCGTCTCTGTTCTCTGAGGGAGTATGATTTTAAATGATTATGAAGTACAGCTATAAAATCATGGGGTTACGAGCCCTCATAGATTATTCAAACCTGGTGTACAGTGGGGGCAGATGAAAAATGAATATTGCCTTAGTATAATGCAACTTTATCCCAATAAGGGAATAAGACCGGGTAAAGGGCTTGCACACCCTGAAAGCTTATGAAAGTATATGTGTGAACTAAACAACAAATGCATGGCAGTAATAAATGAATTATTACACAATAGTGAAGGCTGTGTGCTATGTTAGAGAAAAATGAAGAAAGTATGGGTGAAACAGAGAGAGAGAAAAAAGTGTGTCTGTGCGTATGTGTGTGTGATAGCATGTTTCTCTCGCTGTGTGTGTGTGTATGTGTGTGTGTGTGTGTGTGTGTGGCCTTCCACAAAGTTAATTTTCACTCCTAGTGTTTACAGGCCTTATCACTGCTTGTGCTGTACATAGAAAGAATTTAAATTAACAACTGTTTTGTTTGTCTCTACGTTTTTAATCAAAGTCAGAACTGTCACTGTGACAAATTTAATTAATTTCGTTTTGTTTCTCCGAGTGACAAGATTCTATTATCCCTGGGGGAGGCTATCTGCAAATTGTATTCTGACCTAATTGTCCTTATTTATATCTCACATACCACTCTGACATTGTTTGGCAACAATGCTGTTTGTGTCAGTCAAAAACGGTGTGAACGGTCCCGCTTCCAGATGGTGAGTTTTCAGGCCTTACGTAAAAGCTTGAGGACATCACCTTGAAATGTTTTTGACTGGACTTTGGTTAACTGATTTGATTACGCCTTATAGAAACTGTGCTTTAATGAGGTCTTTCTCTAGCAGACATAGCATTTGAATTGCTTTTACATTGCTTTGATTTTTAAAGCGGCGATGAACAAGCATCAGTGATATACTCCCTGTGTTCATGTGCACGGTTACTTTAGGTACCACGCAAGCATGAGGGACAGGGCTTGACATTAATTTTCTGGCTCACCAGACACTGGGGCTAGTGGTTTTCTAAAGTAAGCAGCCAATCAGCATTTCCGCTGGCCAAAATATGTTAAGATGGTTGAATAGTATATATTCCATTATTAATTATTAAGGTTGACAGAGAACTTATATGTACTTGCTGGCTGGCACTGAATAGACCACAAAAATGTAATTACTATAGTATTCCAAATTTTTAGTGTTGTGTAATGGTGTGGGTTGCATTTCGAGTGTTTCATGATGCCAGAGCCGCTGTTCTCTGAGCATGAGCAAGCTGCCCAGTGGTTTGGGAAGCATAACACTGACGTGATCCATGTCATAGCCTTCTCGCGCACCAGATCTGAACTCGCTATCAAGTACTCACGCGGTATTCTGGAATTCTACCTGAGCCCAATCAAGCATGCATTGATTGACCTTGTGGAAAAGAAGAAAGGAATTCTGAATATTTCATTAAAGCACAGGGTGCGGGGTTTAAAATCTAGCACAATCAGAAAATTTTTGTTTGCTAGGCATAAAACTCTACTTCTGAGGAAAGATATAAAGTTTAGGCTGGATATTTTCCATCAAAATACCTCAGCTACTATATATGTAAAGTATTAATTTCACTTTAAATGATTCAAAATAATTTTAAAGAAAAAGTGTCCTTGTTGATATTACCCTAAGCAAATTTTAGTAAAACTAATTTTTTTCTGCTGTTTGCACATAATAATGGACATGCACATCCAATACTGGAATAATGTATCATTCATTCATACATATCTTTGATAAATCATATTGTATGGGATTTCGTATTCCCGTGTGGTGCTACGCCCCCTTAATTGGTGCTCGCAACTGTATATAGTTTTGTCACATTTAATATGGTGGAACCCGCAGAACGCTGACCTTCAGTCTCAGCGAGGCTCACTGGACCTCATGGCACATTTCAGAACTGTTTCTCCTGGGCAGAAGCCGAACTTCATTTTTTAAAATGAATGCCTCCAGTTTTTTCATTGTTCTATGACCTTTATTCATATCCAGATTGTCCTGCCCAGCTGCTCTCCAGAAGGCTTTTAGCTTGCATGCCTCTACCCCCAACCCTAAAGTCCTGGGGGGGTTCCATGAGGGAGAGGGGAAGAGGTGGGGCATTTTGGAAGGGGTGGTCCAGAAGTGTGAGGGTCCGTATGTGGAGGGTCAGCCAAATGGGTGTTCCTGAGATGACCTTCCCTCAGGGTACGAGCCAGCAGACTCCCCTGCCAGCCTTGTGAAACACACACACACACACACACACACACACACACATGCACACACGAGCGCGCACACTCACTCGATGTAGTGTGTGGTCGAACATGCATACTTAAAGCAGGGCTATACAATGAAATAGGATATTCAGTATCCCACACAATAATTTATGTCAGCTGATTGCCAATGAACGCAATGCATAAAGATATTTTTAGTGGTTTTTCTTTATTTATTGACGGCTTTGATTGCTATTCCATTCCAATTGGCTGACAGCCATGTGTATATACATGGTAAAACGCCTACTGAGATCACTTGCTGAATTGATTTAAAAAGTATTGAAGTTCCATCTTTCATTATGAACTTTTAACAGTGTTCATTGCATTGCAAGTTCAGCTCAGGACCAAAATAAATCTCAGCATGAGAGGCATTAAATTTTTCATTTTGTGCAAGGACTTAGCATGATGTCTGGTTACTTCTGGCATACAAATTTGTTGACATAACTCATCTCAAAAGTGATATCAGGACGGAAGAAGTGGCCAGATTATATTGTGTTCTCACTCTTAGACTTTTCTAGGTTTTCATTATTATTTCAAAATTCACTCTTTATCGTGCTATCCTAAAATGTAGCCTCCAATTTCCATGTCAAATTTCTGATGGTTTTACAAAATATTTCACTTTCATGGCACTGTTACGACTTGCACACCTCATCCAAATATTATGTGAGCTTCCTCATCAAATATTAAGATTACCTCATAAGTGCCATCAGCGCTGTTTAATTATGAAAGATTTATTACAGACAATCAACGTAATAAAACTGGAGATGTGATAGATCAGAGCGAGTGAAAATTAAAGTCATAACTTTAAGGCAGACAGGGACGCTCCCGCGCTCCGGCTGACTCCTGAAATCTCTGGGTGGTTTAGTGCTCCCACCTTCGCTCTGCCTTACGGCCACCCGGAGTGACGCGTCGGCTATCCGTCCCGCGTCCGGCTCCTGACAGCTTCCTCATCAGCGCGCCAGCCTTCCGGAATATCACAAAGCAAGATGAACTGTTTTATTAACTGAGAATGATGGCTCGGCCCCCGACTTAATTGAATAAGAGAGATTTATCTGTTGTTGTTTTAATTCTTCTTCTTTTTTTTTCTGCGGCGCATTCAAAAAGTCAGTTGGCTCTGGAGGGGATTGAGAGGCCTGTAGGAAGCAGGCGGGTGCACTGTGTTCCTTCCTTTGGTGGATTTTTATTCCTTTTATGGCTCCATGATATTTTTGTTGGAATAGAACGGCCCCTGGTTGTGTGTCCCCGCACCCCCCTTACCCCCCACTGATGGATAACTGTGTCACACAAAAAAAAAAAAATTGATGTTTCAAGTAAAAGCATTTGAAAATATAGTTTAGAGTACCGGATCAGACCAAATAGCCTGTAAAATGGACGATCCATCATTTTGTATGGCCAAAAGATGATGCTACAAAAGTGATGGTGCCGGGTGTTTGGTACTGGGTATTCTGACGCATTTTGAAGCGTGGCTATCGTAAATAATGACCCTTACATTAAGCACATTTTTCCTGACTGGAAAAAGCACTATATTTTCTTTTACATCGTTTTTTAGCTTAAAGTTCATGGCCTTGTAAAGGTAAGAGCACTGCCCTAGAAAAGCTTCTGAAAGAGGTCCCTGGGTGGAATAGTCTCTTTTTGTGGAAACAATGCCGAGGAATTACTAAGTGCAAGCTACCTACAGGACTGCTAGTTCAGACCATTTAGAGATTAATATCAATTATACTATTTTACATAATACTACACTACACTCACCATAACTACCTGATTGCTTTTACTGTGTAAATTTAATTTAAACACAAGAGTTAAGACAGGAAGTCATATCTGATATAAAACTTTAAACAGGAGTCTGTGCCCTTTGCTCTTCAAGTGCAGTTTTGCTAACCACTCGTGACCTAAGGGACAAAGAGATTTTGGGGATGTCAAACTTCTAGTCCTTCAGGGCTGCAGTGCATGCTGTTTTTCAGAGTGTTTCAGCACTTAAGTGCTTAATTTGAGTCATTGATTGGCTGAAGACTCCACACACCTTGTTTCCATTATTAAAGTGGCTGTCAATTGAAAAGACACCACAGAATTCAGTAAACACTGCAGCCCTCAAGGACTGAATTCTGCCTTAAAGAAAGGACAGATTACTTTTCATGCTTTAACATGCAAGGTGTGTTAGTGGTGGGGTTTGGGCTGGAGGAGACGCAGCCAAAAATCTAAACAGGGACACCCGGGATGCAGCAGGAATGGTGTCCAATCCCTTTCCATTGAATTAAAGTCCTCATAGAACATTCTAGGCTTTTTTTCATTGAAAGAGCAGTTCATTTCCTGAATTGATTGGCTTAAGACAAAATTGGCCCCAACCCTCCTCTGCTCACCAGCTCAATAAAACAAATAATCTCACTACAGCATTCCAAACCCACAAAAGGTTCCAGATTTGGAAGTTGCCGTCGTTCAGGTCTCTGGAGGCATTGTTTAGGTGGTTCCATAGCTCAGAGCACAGGGTGCTACAGTTCGTCCTGGCTCGATGCACAGGTTTGATCTGAGGACTTTGGGAGGGGTAAAACAGTGGTGGCAAAGGGACGACCGTAGTGCAGGCTGGCTGTGTGATGATCGGGATGTGGGCTGTGGGTCAGATAGCTGACTAGCGAAGGCTGAGTTTGTGGAGCCGTCGTTCTGCAGATAACATCTTAATCACCCCTGAAAACTGTGATTGGAAAAGCAGGGCAGTGCCACAGACATGAGATGATACAATGGAGAGTACCTTTGTATTTACAATTCCCTTTAGCCAAAATTAAATGAATAAATAAATGTGCAATTTTTGGAAAATATAAATATAACTGATATATAAAAATATGTCTCAGCTACTTTGATATAACATATCCTTTCATCCATTAACAATGATAAAAAATAAAAAATAAAAAAACGTTTCCATGAATCCACAAATAAAATTTGGCATTTGAAATACTTCTGTGAAGGTAGATGTGTCACATATATGGTGCCTTAAGAGGTAAACGTAATGAGTGCAGGAAGTTGAAAAGAATGTGATATTTCTGTAATAAAACAAGCAGCAGGAAGCTATAAGGACGTAGTGCTGAAGCACTGTAACTGTTCTGAGCACTTTCCCAGCATTCCTCAAGGGTTGGCTTGAGCTTTTTAATGCAGAACTAAATTGCAAAGCCATTGCATTTTTTAAAGTTGTTTCTTATCTTCTAATTTAGTGGGAATCAAAATGAAGCTCTCAAGTGGCAGGGACATTTCTCCTGTTTCATTTCTCCACATGCGCCTGCACATTAGCATCCGAATACTGCATTCCCTCTCCGCAGAATTAAAAGTGAACAGAAACTTGGCTGTAATCTCAATTTGAGCTCTCAAATTGCATTCAGGTGGCCATCCCGGGCCAATTAAAGTCATTTTATATTTTTATGCGATGTTGCTTTTTCCAGAAAACTTTTTTTCCCAGTCGAAATGGACAGTGATTTATTCAAAAAATGTATACCCTCAGCATCTTGTACCCAGCATGCGCGACAGTATCGCTTAATCCAAACAAAGGGAGGGAGCTGGTTAAATGCCCTCTTGGCTTTGTCTGAGGCATCAATTGCTGTGGAGTTGCTTCCTGAACCTAAATGTTATTTCAAATGAGTTTTATTTTTTGTCAGAGAGAAGGAGATTCCAAGGCACTGTTCTACATTAGAATGTATTAAAAATTAAATGTGGGGCTGCTGGGTGGCTCTGCTGTAGTGCTAGGATTGGCCCCACAGCCCGCAATTGAATCCCAGCCTTGCCAGAGCTGACTGTTGCCAGAAGCCACACAGAGCAGCGCATAATTGGGGGTAGCGTTGCCCAGGGTTAGGGAGGGTTCAGCTGGATTTGCATCTCATCGCTCTCTTGCAACCCTCACCGGTCGATTGGTCATTGTGAACAAACGGAAACTATTTTTAAAAAAGCTTTACAAAATAAACAAGACATCAATACAGCAGCGCATTGCTGCCATAGTGAAAAAAAAACCCGCTCTGTATCTCATTATAAGCAAAAACTTATCTTGTTAAAACAAGAAACTTTTGTCATTAAAACCAGATCCTATTCTTGTTGTAACAGCATATGTTGGTATGTTGTTATAATGAGAGAAGAAAATGAGAAATGAATGAGGAACTTCCTTATCCCGTTACAACAAGAAATTATAGTGTTTTTAAGAAAGGGTGGCATGCTGATTACTCATCAAAAGGTGCAGTTTATTAACATCATCAGATTATATAGTACAGCTCCAGTACTGGGGACCTGGGAGTACAGATAATTATTCTCACACTGAAACATCAAGTATAATAGCTACTGCTATCAATACACATACACAATACACTACATTTTTTCAGCAAAGGCCAGTGACTTGGTTGGTCTGACTGACAGCCTCAATTTCAGAATTGTTTTTAGCGTGCACATATCAAAATACAGTCTTCAGTGCTCAAGGATAGCAGAGTCTAACCATGTCTCAACCCAAGACTAAAGTAAAACTTAATTATATCGCACAAACCAGCCATTCTCCAAATTATTAGCCTTCAGTGAACAAATTCAGTGTTTCATTTGTGATAGGCCTTGTTATTCTTGTTCTAACAAGATAAGAACGTTTCTTGTTATATCAGAACAGTTATCTAAAGCACCTTAAACAGGTCCATATTGGTTGAGTCTTAAAATTTGAGATAATCTGCTGTGGAGGGTAGATACATAGTTTAGGTGCATGAAAACAAATAGAAAGACGCATGTACACTTTTGTGTGGTTTACCTTCTGAACTCGGTACAGAACAGGTACTGCATATTAGAGGATGCATCAGGGCTGATATTTTATTATAGACACTGGTGCTTGGCCATTTTTTTTCCTCTTTAAAACAGGTAAAAGCACCTTAAAATTAATTCTACAATTAAAGTTATCACAACCGGTGTATGTGGAGGACGGAGTGTAGCACAGTGGGTAAGGAACTGGGCTTGTAACCGAAAGGTCGCAGGTTCGATTCCCGGGTAAGGACACTGCCGTTGTACCCTTGAGCAAGGTACTTAACCGAAATTGCTTCAGTATATATCCAGCTGTATAAACGGATACAATGTAAAAAAAAATAAAAAAATAAAAAAAATGCTATGTAAAAGTTGTGTAAGTCGCTCTGGATAAGAGCGTCTGCTAAATGCCTGTAATGTAATGTAATGTGCTCAATCTCAGCTGGTGGTCATAGCGCATGATTACTGGTTAACCATTCCTTTCCTAAACACAGAGGTCTACATTTTACAAACACAATGGGTGCAGTGTATGTGCTTCTGTGTGTGTGTGTGTGTTTGCTACTGGCATATCAAAGCCAAGTGTCTGATTTGTCTAGCATTTGAGAAATTCTTACTTCCTTCAAGAGAGATTCTGTAGAACCAGACATTTGTAAATACAGACCGAATTTAGATTTGTTCCAGAACATACTCTGGTGAAAAGAAAAAATCACCCATTTCCTTACTGAAAAAGCTAGTTCTCCAAATCTTCTCTGTCTGATGGCATATTCACAGCATATAGCTGCATAACTCTGTCTGTCACTGCAAGACAAGATTGACTGTTTTTTATACCAGCAAATGAACAAATCAATTGTATTCAAAGTGGTGCTGGAAACAGGGGTGATCTTGTCAGTGATAAGCCCTTCAGTGTTTCAGATTCCTGTACTTTCACCGGAGCGGAATTTGAAGAGACCATGCTGATCTCAGCAGCTCTGAGGTAAAAGCCACATTGTTCAGAGCCAAATTTTATAGAGTGAACCTGGTGATTATCTGACTGTGAGCATGCCTGAATGCCAGAAATAGGAAAGTGTGACTTGGATGAAAGATACAATGATCTGTTAACCACTGACTTACTTTATCCAATTGTATGGCCTCTAATTGAGAGTATTTCATAATCAGACTAAACTAGTGTTTAGTCTGATTTGCTGTTTATCATCTGCATTTGCTTAATGTGTTTTGCCTATTTGGTTTCTTAGAATATAACATAAACATGAAAAATAATGGAGAATGTCATTTAGGAACAATAAATATCAATAATCTGCTGCCTTGTTTCATTTAAATCTTTCACTGATAAACATTATTTCTGCCCGCCCATGCCTTCATTATAGTGGTTTTAAATAAATCACACCTTTTTCGCTTTCATTGTTAAATGTGATCTAGCAGAGGTAAATAGCAACCATTAACCATATGTATTGTTCTTAATGTTTGGAATTAAGATAATAATAATAGTATTTTTGCATACATTTTATTGCTGTGAAGTCCCCGTAATGCCCTGGCTATATATGAACCAGGCTAACAGTTTCACAGGTGATGATAAGTAAACCGAGCACAAGGGTTAACACTAAGACCTTCCATCCTGGGAGTTGAAACTAATGCTCTTCTGGGAATGTTTGCTATTGATTTTACACTAAGACATGCATGAGGAAAGGCCTTAGCATGTAAGATCTGGTTATCTGTAAACGAATAACTTTGCCAGGGAGTTAAGTAAAGCCTAAATATCCTGGAGCATGACCCAAATGTTATTGTTAAGGAATGACGCTAGGATCCACATGTTTGTTCATAGAGTCTAACAGCTATCCTGGGACAATTCAACCTCGGTCTGCACGTACATTTAGTGAAACTATCACTATGCCCAGAGACTGGTCAGTGAGACTAACAGCTGTCCCAGGGCAGCTTAACTAACTAATGCAGTCATTAAGCCTCTGCACCTCCATCAGCATGTATACTTCAGCTACACTATAACTGAGGGAACAAGTTATCAAATGACACAATACGAGAGTCAGCATGACCATGAAGAGGCAGCTTCAACAATGTTAATGAACAATCATTTTGTTTAAGATATAAGACATGGCAGGCGGTGGACAGTATGCTGTAAGAAAAGAAAGGATGCACCAACAGATTCTAAGGCGTACACAAAAAGAGATAACCAAATTATTTTACTGGAGACTGCTAAGCTGATACTTTGTTGAACTTCCCTTAAATAGCACCTTGAGCAAACCTCCCACTCTCCACACAGCCTTCCATATGCCAAAATGAAGGCTGATTAGGGTGGCACTACAGCACCCAGACACCCAGAGATCCCCCTCCTACAGGTACCGCAGTTCCGAGTCCTTTATTGTTCTTTAAGAATCAATGAGTGAATGAATGAATGAATAAATAACTGCCACTGAAAAAGCAAACTGCCAGCTGAAATTGATTTGCTATGTAGATCAGCATTTGATGAGGCTGCTCAGCCATCTGACCTGTGTGATATTGCTGGGCTTCAGGCTCCTTTTTCTACTTTATTGTTCTAGATGAAGAACATCAAATCTCTTGATTTTTTTCACATAATTAAACACATCTATTCGAGTGAGAAACCCAGGCATGGACTCGAATCAACTTTTTTTCCTCCCTCATACACAAAAGTGTGGAAAGTTAATTTTGGTGATTCACCCAAAAAAATGAACTCATTTCATTTTCTTTGAGGTAAAAAAAAAAACAACAACAAAAGAAACCTTGAATTAAATTTTGAGTCAATGTTAAGGACAAATGTGTCCTTATGTGAACTTGAATTCCCTTTGTTCAGTGTCCTTAGTTCCAATTTTGCTTATCTGTGAGATGTTGTTCGCTGCCCTGCAACCCACACAACTGCTGAGTGTGCCCTGACACGTTCTCCATCACCAAGCAGGAGACAGGAGCTCTAAGGGCTGTTAAAGAAACGCTTTGCGCCATCCGTTTAAAAAAAGGAAAGCTAAAACCGCTATTCTGTTGTAGCTACGCTGCGGAATTTCTCTGTGTAAAATCAACTCAGATTGTCCTTTTAACTCAAATAGAGTATACATGGCCCCTACTGGACCTGTATAAGGTCTTTTAGAGTCAATTTAACTCAACATTTTACTGTGTGCAGGGCACGAAGATAAATATGGGGTCAGGAGTTGAAAACGCGAACCGGATCCTGGCACCATATGCTTGTGCAAAAGAATAGCTCCGTGTGTTGCTTGCTGGAAAAAAGAAAACACTTTAGTGGATTGTAAACTATGATTTACTGTTACTCTGTTTTTGCTTTGAATTGCTTTGGCTGAGTAAAAAGCACAGAAATAAAATGTGCTCAGTCCTCAATAGAAAATTAAAAAGACATTGGAGAGAACACTCCAGTAACAAGTTTTGTGTGATAGCTGCATCAATGTCCAAGAGCATCACAAAATTAACCATATAAAATATTTTCTAGCATAACAGACAACAACATTTTTTATCAGGCACGCTTTGACCCAAAAATAAAATGAGTAGTTTTACCATCTACAGACAATAATGCAAACACCCAGAGTGTGATGTGTGTGATGACCTGCTTTATAATTTAGTTCTAAAAGGAGAATTATGCTTCTGTATAATGCAGAAAATGTTTGAGCATCAACATTCATGTTCTTGGTGACATGTCCTTGTTTGTACCAATCTAGTTGGAAAGTTGGCAGTCTTTTAAACACTTATTTTGAAAGTGTTTGCAGGCATCACTTGAAGATTTTTGTCTATCACGTCTGAGATGTTGAAACACTCGATAGAAATTGTATTACAATGCCAGACTGGAAGACTGGAAGGTTTTGGCTTCTGGACTGAATTGTAAATGTTCAATTTAAAACTTGCGAGAAAGAATCAAGCTGTAGTTTATATATATATATATATATATATATATATATATATATATATATTATTTTCACACGGCACCCCTGGCCTTGCCTGACGGCCCACCAGAATGCCGTGGCACACCGGTTCGGAAACGCTACCCTAGTCCCCCTAGTGTAGGGGACTGAAGGTTATTTCTATAAATAAATACATATATTCATCGATCACAAAGGCTCTCAATGGACTTTTCTATTATATGTAAGTATGCCCCCCCCCCCCCCCCCCCACCACCACCACACACTGGCTGACAGAAGACTTTTTCAATCCATAATATGCTTTAAAAATTACTTGTAATTGACTACCATGTAGCAATGACTGACCATAAAGTACTGGCCAATTGAACAGCCATTCATTCATTAACAAATCTAATTAAATATGTGTTTAATGAGGCATAGACTTGCTGAAGCTTTCCACGAAATCAGTTTAAAAAATTGTATGAGTCTTTTGTCTTTATTAGCCATTACAAATCCTTTGCATTGTCAGTGTGATTAATGCTGTGACATGTCTGTCTTCTTTTATGACATGCGAATGTAAAATATAGAGTGTGTGACAGCATGCATATCACACAGCAGCAGAGTATTCCTTAAAGCTACACTGAGTGTCAGAAAGTAAGAACTGATGAAGACAC
This sequence comes from Anguilla anguilla, assembly GCF_013347855.1. Taxonomy (NCBI): domain Eukaryota; kingdom Metazoa; phylum Chordata; class Actinopteri; order Anguilliformes; family Anguillidae; genus Anguilla; species Anguilla anguilla. The sequence goes on from NC_049215.1 coordinate 13,912,687, forward strand.
CAACAAGTAGAATGAGGCGTTGGTTCAACAATGGCTTCCCATGGTAGAAAAAACATTTTTACTTTGCAACAGGAGACGTACTGTATGTACACAACCAGAAGCAAATAAAGCACACGCATTGAAATTTACTGCTGTAACTAATAACTGCTGTTGTTCATGATCAAAGGGCAGTAAAGGCTCCACCCTAGCTCTGTTCAAGGAGCTGGGCCCTGGAATAGCATGTAGGGAAACTGATGGCTCCAGCACAGCTGGCCTGTTTCTCTGCTCTTTTACTTGCTTTGGCTTCCATCTTTTATCTCTCTCTCTCTCTCTCATTCTCTCATTCCCTCCTGCCCATCCCACCCCACCCCCTCTCTGGGTTTTGCTCCAAACTGAAGCCCATTACCTGTCCCCAGTCAGGCGTCCCACGCGCTGGATGCCCCCCTTTGACAGTTGTCTAAACTGCGCGATCGGAGCGGTTCACACAATGTCAGTCTTTAGGTCGCTTGTCACTAAGGTTGACAATGGAGAGTGGGAGGTTGTGTTGATGCAGGTATAGAGGGCAGCCTGTGTTAAGTGACAGGCGGCGTTCCTTAGCAGTCTTATGCTAGCTCTCTCCTGCAGCAGCTCAACCGCACTCCGCTCCGTAAATCCTACTATTTCTGTTCTTGTGGAGTATTTTTCCTTTGAGTTTTTATTTTTAGTATCGGGTTTTCAAATGCTCTGAGATACAAGGGAATGAAAGTTCCTCAGCATTGAGCATCACGTCTGTGTGTGTGTAGAAGACAGCTGTGAACAATACATATTGATACTACTAACCAATAGGCGTTATTTTACTGTACCATCATAAAAATGTAAAAGTAGACCATGAATAAGCTCAAAGGAAGGACAAAACTACCTATACAAGTGCAACACAGCTGAGCACTTGCAATAAAGGAAAAATTTTTTATTGAATTCTCTTTAACTGAATTACCATTTTACAATGCCTGACAATTCTGTACAGGGCACTGTGGTCAGCATTTAGTTCATCTGCCATTAACATAGTTTAACAGTGACAAAATGCTCTCTGACTTTCTTACTTTTAAATGCAAAAGATCTGTTTTTCTTTCTTGAAAAATGAATGTTTGGTTGGTTCAGTGATTATCGAACTGAACTAGTTAAACTATATGATATAGAAAGAACAGTACTTTTGAGAAGCCACAAGTGTAAAGATATGTGACTCTGACATACATGGGAATACATTTAATCTAGGGGGATGTTTATTCTGATCAGTGTCTCTGTTCCAGTGAGTGTGTATTACCCAGGAAATAAGGTGCAGTGACGTAACTGTGCAATCCACCCCTGTAATTGATCAATTAAGTGTTGCAGTATCAATCAATCAATCAAATTTTACTTGTATAGCGTATTTTACAGCAGTTGTCACAATACGCTTTACAGACAACCCTGGCCTAAACCCCAACAGGAGCAAGCCTAAGGCAACAGTGGCAAGGAAAAACTCCCTGTGGCAGATGGGAAGAAACCTTGGAAGGAACCAGGCTCAAGGGGAAAACCCATCCTCCTCTGACCAACATGTCAGTCAGTTTTGTAAGGTTTATGATGTGGCTCAGATGATGGGTGGGGCCGGGTGGCGGTGATGGGGAACAGCAGGTGGCGACAGATGTGGGCAGGGTGGAGGCAATGACGAAAGAGGGGCTGGACCGCAGAGGTGGGGGAGACCAGACGACTCTCAAAGCACTCTCGAGGGTTGGGGCAAGAGCCCCGCCGGCAGCGTGGGGAAGAGGGTAGAAACCCAGTAAAACCCAGTGTATCCTGAAACCTCTCCAAGGCCAGGGTTGAAGCTCCTTGGTTTCGGGGATCTACACCTTTTGCAAATGTGCATTTAATGAACTGAAATATGAACCGGTTGCCTTTCTTAAAGCCTAACTAAAAATAATCCAAGTTGAAGACTTAATATACTGTACATCTGAGCATTCACATAAGTAATATTACATTAAATATTACCATATACAGAAATCCCCAGCAGTTAAAGCAGTTAATGAGACGTGCAGTATATTTTTGTTACATAAACCTGCTAGTCCAAACATAACTGGCCAATTATTCTCTGGAGACAGAAGCATTAAACTACACAAACTTCTTCCATCAGAACCAGAGGTTTTGTTTCACATTAAAATGCACTTTCAATTCAGTTGAGCTTCATTTTTTGATAGTGCTCTTCACACCAAGGTTTTCCAGGGCACTGAACAGGTAGAATCAAGGAGCAAAATAAAAAAGCACAATTAAGTTGTATAGTTACATACAGATTGCATATTCACAATGAAAAAGATGAGGGTTTTATTATCATTATTTCTGCATTTCTTATTGAATTACATTACTGGCATTTGGCAGCCAGAGTGACATACAACAAGAAGACAAGTGCATAAATCAGAGTTAAGAGCAACAGTAACTCTCGAGGTGGGAGGTAAATACCCAGAAACCGTAAATGTGAAAACCTGACTGTAAACTCGTTAAGCCTTCACATCATACCTTGGGATGAGCCAGGGTATGATTAGAAGAGGTGAGTCTTCAGTCTGGAAGATGGGAAGTGTCTCTCTTGTTCTGACAGATATTGTATGACCTGGAAGTGTATGCATACAAAGGGGAAGGAGGCAGTCATACTGAGGTCACAGAGCTGAGGAGCCTAGCCGATCTGTAAGGTTTGGTCTCATTAAGGCCAGAGCAGTCCCCTTAGCAACTCGGCTAGCACCAAGGGTTTCAATTTGAAACAAGCTGCAACAGGTAGCCAGGGGAGAGAGGTGAGAAAGGGGTCAGGGGGTTGGTGCTAGAATGATTTGGGAAGTTATGTAGCATTCTAGATGAGCTGGAGGGGCCTGATGGGAGAAACAAGGAGGCCTGCAAGAAGAGAGTTGCAGTCCAGTCAGGAGGGAACCGATGCTCAGACCAAAAGCTGGGCAGAGTAGGTGGAGAGGAAGTGGCAGATCCTCCTGATGTTATGAAGGAAGAATCTGCGGGCCTGGCTCACCGCTACAGTGTCCTCAGTGTGGGCCAGTCCGCTGTCCAACACCACTCTGAGGTTCTTGCCAGTGGAGGTAGGAGGAAGATAGTGAGGTATCACTCAGGGTCATGCAGAAGTCAGATGAAGGAGAGGATGTGGCAGGGAAGTAGAGAATCTCAGTCTTTGCTGGGTTTGCTTTTCCTTCCAGCTCTGGATGTCATTAAAGTCGTGATCCGTCTGGTGACATGTGGGTCAGTTGGGTGAAAGGTATGAAAGAGTTGTCATCAGCATAGCAATGATACGATAACCCATATCTACCCAATGGGCTGAGATGATCGAGCTGAGAGATCTGGTGTAGCTGCAGGAGTGTTAAACAATTGCAGAGCTTGATAAGTGAAGGACCTCACCAGGTCCCTGCCAGGTGACCAACACAAGCAATTTACCCGGCACGTAAGGTGTTAAGAACTCAGCAATGTATGATGAGTCATTTTTAATTTAAGGCCTTATATGTTGTGGGGAAAAAATGCTAATGTCAAAAAGTCACAGTTCAGGAAAAAAGTTGATTGAATCAACTTTTCAATGGGAGAACAGGAGTAGCTCCGCTTTAGATATTCTGATTCACAGGTCTGGGTTCAATCAATATTCACCCTTAACTTTGACCAGCAAATGAATAAAAAGACCAACAAACATTTTTCTTGCTTGCAAGTTTTTGTGTTCCCAGGTACAGTTAGGAAAGTTAATCAATGTTTCTAAAAAATGTAGAGGTCAAATTGTTTCAATTTGATTATTAAGACAGGAGATGGACAGTACGGCCATAAAAGTCATGCCTATGTAGGAATAACTTGCTTGCATTGCATTCGTAACTCGTGGGCCTACGATGCACTAGATTTGAGACACTTTTTGTGATTTTGTTTTTCGGCTTATGGTGTTTGCAGTTTACCAAGGTCATCACACCCCAGAACTTAACCTTTTGCTGTTAATCAGCATCACCGATGGCAATTATACGTATGAATGCCGAATATTTCAGTTCTGCGAGGTGGAGGGGAAGCATGCCTGTAGGCGTTTCCAAGAGCGGAGCGTAAATCACGCCCTGGAGATCTTGTACAGTCATTACTGCACATTTGCCACATTTGACTTTTAACCTTGGGAAAGCTGGGTGTGGAAACAAATGAGCCAGACTAGATGGGAAATGGCCTGGGTCCTGTGTGGTATTAGCATTAGAACTTCCCCACCAGGAGGAATGCACTAAAACAACTGTTTTGCTTCCAGGCACTTGGTGAGCATGGCCAAAGCTTAATTATTAAACAATGCCAGAGGACACGTTCCTCTGCCCCTCTTTTTGGAAACAGACTGACATTGCTTATTATTTAGTAGATCTGTGTGATGCATTCACTGCAAGACAAATGAGCTATGCTTCAGCCATCTTTAAAGCCCTATTTATCAGACCTCAAATGATTATGTAAAATACTTTTAACTGTTGACGAAACTGTAAAATCTTTGCAGATTATTGGCAATTTAAAAAGTAAATGTTAACCAATAATTTGGTCAACGTTCATTTCCTTTTAGTTCATTTGTATTATTTTGTGATTAAAAAATATAAATTAAGTAAAATAATACATACTAAAACAAAAATGCTATTAAATGAAAATAATTGCTAATGAAAAAAACAAACAGCTATTCAACTATTGTATCTGTTAAAGATGAAAAATTCCTTTGGAAAAAGCATGTTGTTTTTATCCAGAAAAAAACATCTCCAGTTTTTGGAATGGGTTAGACTGAATTTGAATTGCAATCATTTTAATTGATTCACTGATCAGGTATCCCAGTCAACACCAGTAATGTTGGAACAATTTGTTTCGTCGGCATTTAAGCTTTACACCTTGGGGGAGGGTGTGGCTATAGATCAACGGGGTATGGTTCTTGTGCTCCTCCTCTGTTCAGGAATAAATGGCATGTTGCTTTGGCTCTCTTTTTTCTCTTCACTTCTTGCCGTGGAGGTCTGACAGAGGAGCTGCTAGGCTTTTATTTGGTTTTATCTTTGTTGGACTCTTTGTTACTTTCTATTGTGGTGTTATAGTACAGGCTGTCTCTCTTGTTTTTCTCATTTTCTTATTTCAGTTGGTTTCATTGTTGCTTCCTTGGCTTTGGTGGGGAGGATCTTAGGTCTGACCTCCTGTTTCAGAGGGGCCCAGATCTCCCTTTTTTTAAATTTGATTTTCTGACCAACCAATTTTGTTTTGTTTTGTTTCATTTTAAAATGTAAAGTATCTTTTTCTGCCACTCAGCGATCTCTGGTTTTTTTGTATGTTGCAATGTACTGGCTGTGGGACTTGTTGTAACACAGAGTTCCTTTCCTTTGATCGATTGTTTTAAGTAAAAAAAGTTACTCATTGTAATTATATTGCTGTAATATCGGGTATAGTTTTATAATCAGAATAACCTTACAAATTATCATTAAATATTAAATCCATAGACTGATATGACACTAGCTCCCAGAGACTGAAGTCCTGCTAAATTCTATTAATTTTATCCCTCTTTCTGATGAAACGTATTGGTTGTTGTGTTGGAAGATTGCTTTACATGCTGACATTTGCTTTTTTTAGTGGAACAACATAATGCGATAACACGACTGATGTCTTGTTGCTGGACTGAAAGATGAATTGCCTACAGTTGCTATGAATAAGACCCAGTAGGCCTGGATCCATTCCAAACTAATGATTCATTGTTCATTAGAGTTGTATATCATTTGTTTGCACTAGTCCTTTTCTAAAGTGACTGTGAAGGTAAATTCTTGAATGGCTTTAGACTACATTGTATGGGGTTACTAGGGTATGTATTAAGAATCGGTGATATAATACATTCTATTATATATTATATTTATAATTTAATAAATCAATTTCATTGCAATATCGAATGATATCCGTCTAAACATTTCCATCAGTTCCTATGTGCAGATTGAATGGGTGGAGTCCAACGTATTACCAGGCTCTGAGCTGTTGGGTCCAGGTCCTTTGTGATGGCATGAAGGACCTGAGTTAATGGCCAATAGTCTCATTGCATATCTCCTCTCATAGTTTGAGGTGAATAAATGTATTCTCTCTTGTTAAAACAGCCTCTGAGCAAAACACTACTGAAACACTCTTTTGCCACAGAGAATGGTTGCTTGTGTTATCAATATATACAGCCATATATCACTCAAGGCTAATGAAGAAAGAACAGCTGAGACATTAACATCAAACATCTTCTCTTGAAAGGAAACTATATAATGGTCTCTTCACATAGTGTCTTTTGATAAACTACGCAACAATGAAACTACGCAATGTTCTTATCAAGTATCTTTCGTAACTTGTGCTAAATCATGCGCTGGAAAATATTCTTTAATATTGAGAAGTTGGGGGTTGACTATTGCTAATTGTTTTCTTTTATGAGGTAGGCTAAAGTAAGCTTCATGTTGGGGTTCATATTTCCCGTTTGTATAAATCATGGAAACCGGGGTAAGAGGCAGGAGTTTTCGTAAACCGGAGCCTTGAGGATACCGTTTGCGTATGTCTGATGTGTGTTTGTTTAGCCATGTGTGTTTGTTTACTTGTACAGTAGGTGGGGCCGTTCAGTGGGGAGGTGGGGTGGTGGGGCACTCCTGACTATGGCCAAACAATTTTTCCATACAGATTTTATGCCTGATTTGTGTTTTTTTACAGTTGTCATTACTATGAATAGATATTTGGTGGATGTGTAGTAGATACATCCCTCTGTGATAATTAATGTTTATTTCAGCCACTTTACAATCACTTTAAGTTATAAATGCACTGTTTTGCATACTACTCACACTTTGTTCTCACACCGTTTTCTGGTTGATGTGTTCACAGTAAGTTGTTATATCAGAGATGACATTCAAAGACAAATGAACTCAGTGATTCTTTTCTTCTGGTCTTGTTAGTGCACATTATTACAGAACTCATCTCAATGTCCAGATGGCATCTTTATCCCAGACTATTTACATTCATTTTCAAATTGTGCATCCATACAAATAGACATCTACTGAGAGTCATAGGTGCCTTGTTCAGCAAGAAATGGCTCACATGGGATCTGATCATACAACACTGATTACCAGCTTGGTTTAAAGGGGGAAACGTACAGTAGACATAAGTGCACCATATGCATTGTCTTTCATTGCTTCATATCTACTAGATGGATAGAGTTATTGTTAGGCTTAATTCTGGTTTTCATAGTGGTGTTTTTTTCAGTATAACAATGTCAATCACATCTTCCTACCATTTTGGCATTGCACAGCTGTTTTTGGAACATTTTTAAATTGCCCATCTCCATGCTACCTCATTCCACCCAGAATCACCTGTTGTGTATGTTTCCTGCAATTACTGTAGCCCTAATTGTGATGTGTGCAGACTTGGTTGTGATGAGTATTTTGCAGGCTCTCACACCCCTCTGGCCTGTAGCTGACCTACTAGGTAACCACTAATGATATTTTAGTCCATGGGCACTCCCACTGGGGAGTAAACCGGGTTGGGTAAATTAACTATCTCCAATCATTTCCTGTATGTTACCAGGCAGTCAATGTTACATTTCTGCTGCATTAAAAGACATAAATTATGCATTTTATGCTTTCTGCTTGCTTGCTTTGGATGATCAATAAATGACTGTACCATTCTTAATTTCCAGAGTAGGGGACAGTGGGGATTATCACACACTCCGCTAGCAAGATAATGTCTCCAATTCCGGCTCACCAAACATTTAAAGCGCAACCTTTTTTTAAGATCGATATGTAAATCGTGAGAGTTAATGGGTATTCTATACTTTGTGTGGCACTAATTATCTTTTCCTTAATTATGCTGGGATCAAGCATACGTAATGTGGTTGGGCCAGGTCTTGGGTCCAGGGGACCTGAAACAGCACTTCCTAGAGTGAGATGGATGTAGACTAGGAGAGTTGAAGGGCAAGCCAAAACTAACGAATGAACAATGTATAAATCACCAAACGGAATGCCAATATATATGTAGAACTGTGTATAAAGTATAAATATCTGATATTTGTGCATAAATTGATATCTCTCTCTCTCTCTCTCTCTCTCAAAAACTTACTACTCCTCCTTGGCCTCAAATTTGGCTTCAAACAGCTTTCTTTCATTGAAACCAGGGAATGAATAGAACTGAACCAAAAAGGCCAGAAATTTCAACTTATATTTTACAATGTAAAAAATGTTTTAAGCTCTCTGCTGGTTATTATCTTGTTTTAATAAGACACAGCATAAGAACAACCTGTGTACAGCTGACAGCTCAAAAACATTACTGACTGTAACTTAATGTTATACAGAATGTAGACAATGTGTGTTAATTACAATGGCATTAGAAAGTGAACTGTGAGGGCAAAGCAAGCTGAAGCTGGTTCTTGCGGTGTAATAAAATGCACAGCATCAGTGAGGGAACATGGAAAGGGGAGCTGTGATCACAGCCGACCGCTGCCTGTCCAGCTTAACCTGTATTGCATTTTTAATTACTCTAATTCACACATTGTGTTGAAGAATACATTAAAGCATATGCTATATTGAATGTGAGCACGCATCATTGTTTTTGATACCACTTCTGGGAAACAATTGGTTAATTTTTCTATTTGTATCAATTGATTTTTTAAATTATCAATAACTTGTTTTTGTCTACTGATTAATTTTTTAGTATTACCTACTGTATAATAACAGATATAATCTATGTGTTGACCATAATGTGTTGAGAAAATATTTATTTAATTTTGTGAGAATGGCAGTATAAAGTTAATAATCCTTCTTGCAGTCCCTGCACTCTGTAGGCTGGAAGATGATCAAACCAATCATGCACACTAAGGTGTGAGCCATTATCATTGGTTTGCATGCCAAAAAATCTTTCTGGGAAGATTACCCCCCACCCCTCCCAAAGTTATTTCTTAGAGAAACGTCAATATTAAACCCTGAGTCATTACTGACATCAGAGGAGGCTGTCTGTAATGACTCATTGACATTAATGATGTGTTTTATCACCTTCCCAAGATAGTGTGCTTTACAGTTAATGCCAAACCAAGCGACAAACTGGAATGGCCGCTTGCCATTTCGACTGGCTCTGTAACGTTGCAGAGGACTCAAGTCGGCCCCACCATTTCACAAAGATGCAAATCCCTTCTCCCTCCGCGCAGAGCTGAGAGTGATTACAGCATCATTGTCATCCTGCGAGTCGTGGAGTGAGTAAACAGACGGAAAGACATTCTGGAAGGAAGGAGAACAGAAAAACAACACGTAATGCTTCGTTGTTCAAACCTCTCTTAGTTGCAAGCAGCTGACTTGGGGTGTTGGCAGACAAGTTCATTAAGATGCTAATCAATGAGGAACACCACCAAAACCATTGTTTAACTATGTGGACAGAGGTTATCAAGCTGTTTTGGTATTTTTCCATCAGAGTCAACCACAATTATATTATTAAATTATTAAATTATACAATTAAACTTAATAGCTGAAATTTAAATACAGATGAAGCTGGTGATAAATGTTCTTGTGTATAATGTGTAATGGCAACATAATTTGTGTATCCATTAAACATTGTTACCCAAATGGGAGAATAGGTATTGATTGTCTTGGGATCTATAGGACCACATACACAAACCAAACAAGAAACTATTTCAACACTCAATACATTACATTACAGGCATTTAGCAGATGCTCTTATCCAGAGCGACTTCTACAATGTTTTACACAGCATTTACATTGAATCCATTTATACAGCTGCATATATACTTAAGCAATGTGGGTTAAGTTTGTACCTTGCTCAAGGATACAACTGCAGCCTCCTACCGAGGAATCAAACCAGTGACCATTAGGCTACAAGACCAGTTCCTTACCCATTATTCTACAGTGCCGCCCCCGGGAGATCTTTCATGGGTATATCTCAGGGGTGGGAATGCTAGGGTGGGGTAATGTATTCTACTGTGAACCCTGCAGGACCATGGACAGCAACTCACATAATGGGAGAGCTGCAGGCTGCAGGACCTTGGACAGTGTCAACCTTATACAGAGCAACAGTAGCACCTGTGGCTCATTGCAAATTACTGCAGCTGCTTGCTCCTCAGAGGAGGAGAGGTAAAAAAGCAAAGCTTATGAGAATCTGGCCTATATGCTTCACTAGCTGGCAGACAGTAGATTATATTGTATGGAAGGATAGGTGTAAGAAGAAAATAACACATTTTTGCGTTTTTACTGCTCACAGGTCATGAGCACAACTCTCTCTCTCTGTCTCTCTCTCTCTATTTTGAACATCAAGTATTCTGACTGACCTAAAATCTGCAACATAGATACTTTGCATAAACCTAGGCATTGACCTGAATATGCACAGTTGCTGTTAACAGACTATATGTTTGCCATTACAAACATAATATAAGACAACATTGAGTGATACACTTTAATATAAAGTTTTCACTGATCATCATTTAAAAACATTACAAATGTATCTGTTTATCATTAATGACAATTATGAAGCAGGTACCATGCATTACATTACATTACATTACAGGCATTTAGCAGACGCTCTTATCCAGAGCGACTTACACAACTTTTTACATAGCACTTTACATTGTATCCATTTATACAGCTGGATATATACTGAAGCAATGCAGGTTAAGTACCTTGCTCAAGGGTACAACGGCAGTGTCCTTACCCGGGAATCGAACCTGCGACCTTTCGGTTACAAGCGCAGTTCCTTACCCACTGTGCCACACTCCGTCCTTATGCCAGTAACATATTTACTTGTCTCTTCCAAACTCTACGTCATCTCCCTATATCAGAGCACACTTGTGTTGTGTTCTATTTTCTAAGATAATTAGAGATTGATCTCTCCGTTTTTCATGTTGGCCTAACAGCAGTGTGAATGAATATCTGCATTTTCAAGTGCCCTTATGCTCCTGCACACCAGAGATGGACTGAAGTTTAGTTCCAAATAAAAAATAAATAAATAAATCTCTGATGCATGAGCAAGAGCCATTATTCCATTAGCCAGGTGGTAATCATAGGTACTCTAAACGTTCATTAAACGAATATAAACCTGACTGCATGTACCGAATTTCAACAGCCATAAAGGAGCTATTAAAATAACCACTTCCCCCCTGGTTGCACCCACAAATCTGGAGATGTTTTGTGAAGTGCACACTAATGTAAAGTGTGTCATTTCCCCCTCCCCCATACGCTGCACCCTCACTGTGTTTTCAGTATTGCGCTCCATACATTTATGGGCCCCTGCAGTGCAAAACAAACAAGCACCGATGATCAGACAGCAGGAAAGAATGAGTTGAGTTTTTTTTTTCCCCTTAGGATCCATGCTCCGAGAGAGTGACTTGACTTGGGTGGAAATCTGTCTTATGTAAAGATGCCCTTGACAGAGTAAAGGGGCGAAAAAGAAAAGAAAGCCAGAAAGAGAGAGATAGAGAAGGAGAGGACAGAATGTACGTGAAACAACCATCCCCATTACCAGGCCATTTCTTCCAGAAGAGGAAATGGCTTGGGGCCTCTTGAGTAGGCTGTCCAGCTAAAGCACTTGTCCTCTGTGTGGTGATGCCACAGATTCTGTAGACACACCAGACACTAAGCTCTATGTTATTTACATTCACTGCCCTGTCCCTTCATTGTTAAAGCCAACATATTACAACTTCATGCACCTTATGAATATTTATTGAGGGACATCAAAAATATTTGAAAAAAATATTTGCTCCCTTGATTTCTTCTATTATTGCATATTTGTCACACTGAATGGTTTAGATCTTTAGACAAAATGTAATATTAAACAAAATAAACCTGAGTAAACACAAAACACATTTAAAAAAAAATGATTTCATTTATATGATGAAAAAAGTTATCAAACACCTATATCACCCATGTGAAAAGTAATTGCCCCCTTGAGGACTGTTTTAGCACTTTTAGCAGCAATAACTGCAAACAAACACTTCTAATTCGATGCCTGTCTTTTGCATCACTGTGGAGGAATTTTAGCCCACAATTTGCAGAACTGCTTTAATTCAGACAAATTGGTAGGTTTTCAAGTATAACTGCTTTGACCAGGCTTCTCCAAAACTTAAATTTTGTTTATTTTCAACCATTCAGATATGGACTTTATTTTATATTTTGGATCATTGTCTTGCTCTATATCCCAATTACGCTTTAGCTTCAGCTCATGAGGAGCTGACCAGATATGTTCTGGTACAGAGCAGAATTTTCATTATTAAATGAAATCATAATTTTAAAATGTGTTTTTTTGTTTGCTCAGTTTCCCTTTGTTGTGTAGGCTATTGCGGTTTTCTTAAGGTCTGAAACTACAGTGTGACGAATATGCAATGATAAAGGAAATCAGGAAGGGGGCAAATACTTTTTTGCAACACTGTACGATACAGTGCTGGACCATCGATAACCACTGTAACAGCCTTGGAACCAAATGAAAACTGGAACCTCCTTTCACTAGGACAGAAAGGATGAAAGGACTGCAACAGATTCTGCTAGAATCGTTATACTCACTACATTTTGAGAGTATAAAAAATCTGTGGCGGGGAGCAGAGTGTCCCCTCTACATGACGCATTAGGGGTCAGCTGGACACTCCTAGCCTGTCTGATCAAGCTGCAAATGAAGTGCAGTCCTGCTGTCAAAGATAATCCCAAAACAAGGATCTGCATGAGCCAGCACCTGTGAAATATCATGCAGGCTTTGCAGGGAAGCATGGTAGTTCTTCCAGCTGAGGTTCGGCAGGTGTTTATAATATCATTGTGATTTATTATTATGTATGTTATCATTGCTTAATGGCATGACCCAATCTCCAATTACATTCATTAAAAAAGGAAATTCAACAACATGCTTAGTGATAATTACTGCAAAGTGTAATTTTCAATTTTTCTATTTTAAAAGAAATTCTAACATAGCCCATCCATGTACCGCAGACCTGTCTAAGTAATTACATGGCACCTCCATAAATGAATGCAATTTAAAAATGAATGTATTGAATGCTTGTTCTATGTAATATATGTGTGGCTGTAATTATTTCAGGTAATTCACTATGTAGTCTAATGAACACTTTTTAAAGTATAAAATGGCAGGATATTATTTCTCTTCATAAGGCAAAAATAAATAAATCACAATAGATGTTGCAGAACATTAGGGCTCTTGAAGCACAACCTTAAATAGCCCTATTTTTTCCAGCCATGCTAAATGACTGAGTCCAGGCCCTCAATATATCTGTAACACCATTCTTTTTCTCACATCAGACAGAGGGTCTGGCAGCAGCTGTACATGCTTCCACCACATAATGCACTGTACGGGAGGACAGGGTTTCGTTCCTTTAAATGGGAAACAAATGGCCCATCAAACAGAGCATTCAGTCACGGTCTAGTCTCCAAACAAGTTTCGAGTGGGAACTAGAGGCAGCTGGGTAATCAGACTCTTCTTGTTAAGGCTTTGTTCCCATGTGTGGCCGGGCCCCACAGTCTGTTAATGAATCTGGACTGTGCCAGTGCTGGCTGAGGCTGGCAGCCCCACAGGAGGACACTTTTTTTGGCTGTAATGTTGCCCAGAGAGGGAGGGATTAACTCAGCCAGGATGGCCATGTCTCACTGCTCACCAGCGCCCACTGCTGGTCAGGCATGGTCCACATCCTCTGGCTGCACAGGAGGTGTCATCCTCTGACTCTTGTCCGTGGAAGCTCAACCCGTGCACGGCAGTGTGAAAAGCAGCAGCAGTGTTTTTCAGGAGTGCTCATGCTGGTCTGTCACAGCCATGAGCGTGGAAGGAGAATGCGATTAGGGATTCAAAACTGGGAAAAGTGGAAAGGAGTTACAGTATTTGAACCAAAGTAGAGGCAAGCTCAACTTTGAGAAAATCTCAAAGCGAGTGAAATTGTTCTCAGTCCTCCGGACGATACTGAGGATTGATCTACATGGTCCACAGCTCTGAACCTCTGTTACTGGAAAATTTAAAAAATTTAAAAAATAAATAAAAGGTTTGTCTAGTGGGTTTGTCAAAGTAAATATTTAAATGCTCAAAAATACAATTTGGAAAAAAAAAAATTCTTTTTTTGTGATTAATTCTGGTTACTTTTTTTTTCAAATTATATATTGTTTCATAAAATCTCATAATAATTGTGGCTTTAGGCCATATGAAATAAATCATATTTTTAGATCAAATAAGCCCTGGCTTTAATATATGGCATGGAAGTAGTACATAAAACTATGCAAATGATGGGTTGAATATGTATTGCATCATGAGATTATACTATGAAAGTACAAAAAGCGCTGCACTTACAGCACTGTTCAAATTACAAATCCAACACAGAGGAAGGGAAATACACACAACTGCCTGAAGTCAAAATAAGGTAATGTTTTGGCAAATCCCAGATCTTCACCATCATTTTCAGACCAGACCTGATATAATGTGTATTTGAAACTCTTTAGATGCTCAGCAGAAATGAATTACACATCCTAATCCCAGAGGAAAGAAGTCAGACTAGCAGTTAATAATTGACTGTGGGAGGTCTAATTTGGAAAATGCTAGATATTTGCATAGAGTCAGGCACCTATTTGGATGGAATGCAGGACCTGTTTGCAATGACTTTTTGTATTCAGGTAGCAAAGGGTGCAAATAAAAGAAAATAGATTTTAAAACTGTCAGTGATCTGCAGGAGGTGTCATTGGGTAAATTGAGTATCATGGGTCAGTTTAAGGATCAGCCTAGAGCCTGTGTGTCATTTCTCGTAAAGATGTGGTCTGCAGTATGATCATGGAACAGCCATATATAATTTGAAAAAAAAAAGCCTACTTTGGATGAATCACATTGGCTTATGAAAAACTCTGCCATTCCTTATAGATAAGTGGATCTCTGGTGCTTCAAAATAAATCAAAAGAGAGACTTTTAAATCGTTTAAATCGTAGCCTTTTGTAGAATGTTATTCCTCATGACTACAAAAATTCTATGCAAACAGATCCTGCATTTCATCCAATAGGTGCCTGACTCCAATGCAAATATCCAGCATTTTCCAAATTACACCTCCCACAGTCAATTATTAACTACCAGTCTGACTTCTTTCCTGTTAGCATTGTGATTGCATTAGGGTGGATGTTGAAGTCAGTAGCTAACTGTCTAATTGGGCGAATAGACATAATGTTAATTTGAAGCCATTTGAAGAGCATTTCATTAGGGACAATAGTGCATATGATTGAAAAGGGCACTCATATTGGCTGCTGATACTGTCGTCTCTAAATTCATAATGCTAACAAAGCCACAATTCGGCCTGTTGGCTAAGCACAAAACATTATCGCCTGCTGAGCTGCAGTAAGATTTTCCAAAATTAGATGAGATTTTTCCAAATTATCATTCAGTTGTACTCTTTTTTTGTGTTAGTATTTTTTGTACCCCAGGTCTAAATCATCCTATGAGCAGAGAAAACTTTTCAAGTTCTGGGGGAGTCACAGGGAGTTTTTTGGTTGGTCTCAGAATGAGTTGGTCCAAATGGCAGTTTAAGAGTGATGGTAAATGGACTGCATTTATATAGCGCTTTTATCCAAAGCGCTTTACAATTGATGCCTCTCATTCGCCAGAGCAGTTAGGGGTTAGGTGTCTTGCTCAAGGACACTTCGTCATGCCCAGGGCGGGGTTTGAACCGGCAACCCTCCGACTGCCAGACAATCGGTCTTACCTCCTGAGCTATGTCAGAGTGGTGAAGTCTATCCTTTTGGAGAATGATTCTGCAACTGGTGTCATCAGATCATTTGTTCTTAAGACCCTACACATGCCTCCTACTTCCCCCACACAGTGACTAGACCCAGCAGGGCATATCCGGCAATGGCACACATTGGTCCTCCGTTGCCATTGATGGGTAATATATGAAATACACCATATATTTGTAAATGTGTATATAATTGTAGTACAGGTCTCTTACAAATTTCACAGTTTTTTGTACAGTTTATACCTCTGTATCACCTACTTCTACCATTTTGATTGTAGAAAACTTTAATTGTATTAACTAATTTATCTTGCAGGTACTTATATGCATATGTATTAGTTTTGGGCCATTTCTTTTGATTTTACTCTTTGACTTTGTTCTGATTGATAATGTCTCTGGCTGTGTCACTTTTAATCTAGAGTGTGATCATTTTCATCCTGACTGTTAATCATCCTAACACAGGAGAACAGCACCTTGCTGGGTGTTACCACAAGTTTCCAAGATGCTCCGGAACCCCCTGTGTTTCGAGCTGGGTGGCTAGACCCCAGCTGTAGTCAGTCTGCTTCATGTTACAGGTTCTTCTGAAAAGAAGAGGATTGCAGGAGAATTATGACATATTCCATACAGTATACCAGCGGCCTGTCTCTGTTTTATTCTATCTTTTAGGTTTTTCCCTCACTTATTCTCCTGGGTCAAAACTGAATTTGTTGTTTAATGAAAATGACTTTTTCAGTAGTAAGTGCTTGGGAACCTGTGGGGCTTATTTGGGAAGTGCACTCACTATGAGCAGGGTTGGGCTCAATTACCTAGACTGAGGTGGGTTGCTCTTTCTGGATTTCATGTCAGTTATTGTCATTTATTATTTAATAATATTATTTACATAACATTTTTGGTAAATTTCTTAAGTTTATGATTAACAACTAAAGACTTATTTCATCCATAACTATTACCTAACTAACTGTGAAAACTATTAGTTATGGGTGATCTTCAAGTAACTAGTGTAAATTCTAGTCTCCCTGTAGTACTGTGTCGACTGTACGGTGTACATAAGTCACTGGCTGTGCTGTAAGGCTGTGTGACCTGTGGGATGTAAAGTACAAGTAGGGTATGCGTGCATTAGAGTGCTCATACTTCACCTGAAGTGGTCTCTGTAAAGGTACTGTATGGGTGAAATTCCATACTTTGGGTTCATGTATACTCTGCAGATGGCAAAACATCTCAGGCATAATTCAATGAGGAGGAAGAATGGACTGAGCAGTATTCATCTTGAATAAAATTTCACAGAATAATTATCACCAAGACGTGTGTATGGTACAGCCAGACACATTTTGGCCATGATGATCATTAATTTAAAACTGATTAAGCAAATGCTTCACCAGTTAAGTCAGTGACTGAGACTGACAAAAGCATTTAATGAAGCTTGACTTCTTGGATTTAACACTCGGCTAATTATTGTCGCTCCCCCTGTTGCTTGTGTTGTTTGATAATTATGTTTTGTAGACTGCTTCATTGGTTTAATCAATTCTCTGTTATATATGGAGCTGGGGAACAGAACTGATGGGTTTGAGCACTTCCCATGCAGAGTTAAGACCTAAATGGAAATCAACTACTGTTTAATCATTCCAGGAGATTATTTTCAAGTATTCTGAATATCCTTAAATACAGAGTAGGATTATCTCACTTCCAGCATTCAGTTTTCTTTATGCAAAGTTATTTATGTACTTACGTATCTGGCAAACTCAACTTCAGGATCCAGAACGACATGGTCCTCATGACAAGATTCATACAGTTCAGTGCACATTGTACGAGCCCTGAATCATAGAACACATCCTCAGGTTTATAAATAAATAATATTTATGAATCTGCAATTGAATTACTTCACACTGCTCATTTTTTTCTTTTTTTTTTTTCTCCCAGACTGGAATTCACAGTTGTTTATATCAGCACTTGTTGCAGTGTTCTCCACTGGAGCACATGATGCTAGTGGCCGCATCTTATCACATGGCCATCTAAAGCCAGGCCTGCACAGATATGAGTCGGAGGAAGACTTCTCGTGCAGTTCAACCGGCATTGGAACAGTGTCTGAAACAGTGTCTGTACCCTTTCAGAAAATTTTCAAAAGTTTATTATTCTATTTCTGCTAATAGTGTGCTGATATTTGAACATAAATAATTGAACATAACTTATCTGTTAGCTTCATGTGCCCAAATAATGCATACGATGTGGGCAGACCTGGGTCAAATACGTATTCCTTTTGGATTCAAATACTTTTCTGTGCTCTATTGATCTTGCTTGGTCTAATCAAGCCTGCCAATATGACCAGAATGTGGGGTTTTGCACTTTTTGAAAGTATTTCATTGGTTCCAATACACCAGACAAGGTCAGTAAAGTATTTGAATCCAAAACAAATACGTATTTCACCCAGGTGTGGGTTACAGTGGATGTGGGTTACAGTGAATGACCTATTGACTTGGTTCACATTTCTGTTATTTGGAAATCCATTTCAATTAAGGAAATGACAGTAAATTCTTTGTACTACTGATTCTTTTGCTTCAACAGTTGCTAGTCTCCCCCTTTAATTTTATAAAATTCATATCTCAAATCTCATCAGTGCATTTGTTTCAAATGTTTGCCACTTACAAATATCTATGTAAAAATGAATACATAATCCCAATTGATAAATAAATGAATAGTTGAACTCCCAAAGGTATGAATTTAATTGTTCCCATGAAGGAACATGTTTCTGCTTGGCTTCATAGCATACAAAATACACATGGATGGGAAATCTAACAGACTCAGGAGGGAATTCAGTCAAGCTCTGCTGCACATTATCAAGTTCAACGCTTATTTTCTGCAGTAAATTCCCTCCTCCTGAGTGTCTTCATGTATGTATAGGTCTCATATAGTCTCTCCCAACCTCAGACTTCACGGTAGATGTCGTAAATGTGCACACTGGATCTCATGCCAGTCTCAAGCCCCCTCATCAACAATGTGTCAGTAAGAAAAAACAAACACTTGCAATCTTTGATCTTCTTCCGGTGTGATGGCTCTGTCCTAAAAAGTCATACCTAATCTTCTGCACTCTGTGGTCTCCGTATGGGTGAGACACATGCAGTATCCAGGAGAGAGATCCAGTGTTCGGGCTTTTTGGGTCCATTTGCATGTGAACCTCAGACCCGGTGTTCGATGCGGGTGAAAAGACGAAAGGCAGTGTCGCCTCATTGGTATTCCCGGCCCTGTGCGCAGAGCTGGAAGTGATCTCCCTTAATTTTATGCGAGAGATCAATAGCCCTGTAAATAGACTCCTTGAGTGAGACGTGCTTCGCTCATTCATGTCCTCTGGTACATGGAACAGCCGCCGCACAAATCCAGAAGTCTTTGTCAGATGGACGCCTTAATCTAATCATCTGAGTCCTGTTATAAGCAAAATATAAACAAGGATTTGGCACCACCACATAAAACGAGAGAGGATTTTTTTTTGTTGGCTTGGGGGTGGGGGGGGGGGGGGGATTATTGGGCTTTAGGGAGAGCATGTTGTCCTACTCACAATGACAATAGAGTAAGTCACATCACACATGTAACATCACACCAACTGTATTACAATTCAATACCACTTTATTTTTCTTTTTTTTGTACTCCCGGGAAAAATGAGATGAGACTCCAAGCCTTCCTAGTAAGAGATCTAAAATCAAGTGGGGATTAGTTATAACACATTTGCAAATATTTAAAAGTCCATCCCCAACTGCCACTTCTCTCAGCAACTTGCATGACTGGTGATTCACTCATATTGTACGACACACTGTGGGCTCTCAGAATACAGCAGACACAATGGGGAAGACATTATCCCCAAAGACAAACATGCTCATTTCCCCTGTGAAACTTGCAAAATATACATTTACAGTCTCTCTGCTTGTGTTCCACTATTCCCAGGGACCCATTGTCCTACAGCAACATAACTCGATATCCCAAAGATCTTTTGTACTACCAGCATTGAGTATAAAGTGTGTGTGTGCATGCGCGCGCCCGTGCGTGCGTGTTTTCCTTTTTCTTTTTTTATATATACATTCTGTCTACCTTTGGCCACCATTCTGATGCAAGTAAATCTTGGTGTAGTCTGTCTGCAACACGCTTTTCCAGAACTCTGCAGCCTCTATTAGGTACTTCATAGCAAATTGTAGCCTGGCCATCCTGTTTTTTGCACCTAACTAGTGATTTGCATCTTGTAGTATAGCCTCTGTAGTTGTGTTCATGAAGTGTTTTGCAGACAGTAGTCACGGACACATACAGACATACATCCTGAGGTGCATTTCTGATATGTCAGAGAGGTATTTATGGATTTTCCATTATGGTGATACTTATTTAGTCATCAACTGTAGAGGTACATATATAAGCACATATATTTCAGATTTTTTGCATCAACTCTCATTGAGAAAGTGCTACGAGGTTGTACATGGAAACCGCAGTGAAGAGGTTTTCTGTTCATTTTCCATTTCCAAAGTGACGAAACAAGCTTGGGAAAGAAAAAAAAAGCTATCACAAAGCCTCTTGGTGTACTTTTGAAGTGACCCTGTATGCTAGCAAGTGGCAGTTGAGAAGCATATGTAAAGCTGGCTGTTAAGAAACATGTGCAATCACCTTAGAAATTTTTGTAAGAGCTAAAAAAATTTTTAGTGAATTGATAAACAACAAAACTTATTCTTTTCTGACTCAAGGACCAATCCCCAAACCACTATGACAGTGCTCAGGTAGTTCAAACGAGATGCAGTGACGCAGTTAGCGAAATGCAAACATGCTTTGCTGAAGTGCCAGGCAAAAAAATTTGATCCTAAGAAAAACTTGATCGGTACATGAGTGACTACAGAAACCAGTCACCAAATGGTCTTCATTACTCGGCGGTAGGGAAACTTGCAGAAGCTGACAGGGCTTCTGCAAGCTCCTGAGCTGTGAGACAAAGCACAGTGCGCTCGTTAATTGAAAAAGGCTGTGGGTCAGTGGCGGGCTGGGCTGTCTTGGGCCAGCATGATTCAGACAGTTTCCAGCCCTTCTGCAAAAACTCTGCAGCACAAAGGTTGAGAGCATTCCTCTCAGCCAGGAGAAAGTTTAGCAAATGGCAATCCCAAAACTTAATAAACTGGAAGTACCGAAGCTTAGGAATGGCCAACGGGAAATCCTGTACTTGCGTGTTGTCCGGTGCTGTTTTATTTATTTATTTACTTAATTACTTATTAATTTATTTATGCAAGAGCTGCATTCAATTGGGAACCATTTATTTCTGTCTCTCAGGGGTGTTCTTTCCAGCGAAAGAAGTTTTACATCTCTATACTGTACAAACTTAAATCAAAATATTCATTTAATTAATGCACAATAATGGTGCACACATGTGCATAGACTGTTATGATATCAAGCAATTCATTATTTTTTAAAAGACAGATTGCAAAAAATCTTCCCTATCGTACCACATCATTTCCTAAGCATCTTGTGTACCATTTAAAAAACAAAGAAATAAATGGTGATTTACCCTGCAGGATATTTTACAAACACATGTACAACAGGTACATTGCTCTAGGTTATGGGAACCCTGCCCACAATCCACTGCAAGCCAATACTGCTATAAATGAATATGTTAAGCATAAAAATTGACCATACCAAAAGCACCAAATTATGAAAATGATAGCATCTCTTATGATATATGAAAACGCGTACTCCATCGCAGAGAAGTTCCGAGATACTTAGTCATTTGGAAATGTGCTCATGTAGTCCCAAAGTATATTGTTTTTTCAAATATTGTAGCAGAAATGTTTTTCTTATGTTTGTTGTTTTTCTTTTTGTTAGTGGATATAGGACTGTCAAAATAGGCCAGAACATCTTACACGCTATGAAATAGATAAATAAATTAATAAATAGTGCTTAACCATCACTATTGGCAAATAATAACGAAACACTGAGATGTCCCAAATGCTTGCTTTTTTCTAGTTCAATCTCATTTTATGTGGATTTGAGACCTGGATGCTTTAGGGCATATTATCTGGGGGAAAAAATGAAGATTAGTTTGGCATTCTGCACCTCTCCCTCATAAATAGAAATGATATTGCTGAAGGCTTCATTCATTATCCGAGAACTAACACAAGCAGGGAGAGCTGTACATTAATTTCACTTTTGGCACGATATTTCAGACATAATTAAAAATTTTCAAAAATAAGTATAAAATGTTTTTTTTTTCTCTCTCTCTAATGACAGAATCTATACTGAAAGCCCACAGGTTCCATGATAAACACTAAATGCTATGAAATGGAACTGTAAAAAATTAGGAAATGGACTGTCAATTATCGTGTTCTTAACAAATGAATACACTAATTCCATTTGCGAGATGAGCTTCATCATCATGCAGCTGTTTAAGATGATTGAACTGATTGAATTAGTTGATTTGAACAAGTAATTCTTTGTGTGCATTTAGACAAAGTTAGAGGATTAAGTTTAGAGTCAATGTTCATTGAATCTAGGCCACAGTATAGACCAGATGAGTATACAGTTGGGGCTAACAAGACTGATATGCAAATGGTTCTGAACACCCAACCAATCAGCAAAATAATTTTTTGTATTGTTTTAACAGCAAAAAAGGAAGAAAAATGCTGACTTGAATAATTCAGATTTTTCTTTCATTTCAGTGACCACTGAAACATAGAATAACATGTGGATCATGCAAGAAAAATCTTTTTTAAGTAATGATTTCTTAAATTCTTTGCTGAAGTAGCAGTTATTAGACTGATTGGTCCTAGAACTACATAAAGCAAATAAATTGTGTAATATAGTCCCCGGCCAGCAAACATACAGTGCCTACAAGCTGCTTACCGTACGTTGGCCAGAGTATTGCAAATCAGAGCTGCTGTGGTCCACTAGCAGACAGTGGAGATGAGGCAGTTTCAATGAGGGACCCCTGTATAGAGAAGGCAAAAGGATCAGCAAATGGTCCTGCTGATTGGCAAAATGCTGGCAGACAAACAGCTGGTGCTGCAACAGTAGTCTTACAGGTGCTTGGTTGCTGAGGCAGGATGTCCATACCGACTGTACACACCCCAGGTAAAACCCTTTCCTGCAGGGCTACCAGTCACAGTTAGCACTGGTAAGGTCAGAGTTCAAATTCCAGACCCTAAGGTCCATCACGTCACTGAGAGCCACTGCCCACTTTCCATCTCTTTAGTTTGTGTTGTGCGTGCAGAAGGAATCTGTCACTTATTTCCTAAAGGGTGTCTTTGCCAAAGGGTGAATGTGATGGATGTAATATATTCCCCCAGGACACGTAATTGTTTGGAGTAAAAAACGCTTTATAACTCCGGATAGACAGGAGCCACTTACATATTTCACAGTTAGGTCGATGCAAGAACATTCACAGTCTGGCCACGCTCAAGCCAGGGAAAGAACTGCTTTGGCACTCAACAATGTAAAAATAACCTGGCTAGCTGCGAAAGTGTGGAGAAGCAGAGATGCTCATGGATGTGTTCGAATTCTGATGCAGAAAAGTTTACTCTGGTGGAATGCAAATACACACTTCCCTGTTTTACCTAAATCCTCTTTTATCTCCCCTATTAAAGGGCCTTTAGTTCTATCAGACAAGTGATGATACTTCACCTCTCCAAGGAGGGTCTCCTTTGCTATCATCAGCCCTTTAATATGCTAATCAGTGGAGAAAAGACTAATCTGATCTCCCTAATGAATGTAGAATGCTCTCACATGCTTTCCATCATCTCTTTTAGCCTCTCTTTCTTTCTCTCTTTCTCTCTCTTTATCTCTCTTTGTCTCTCTTTCTCTCTCCATACATACTTGCAAGTTCAAGGTCGAATACCGTTTTAACTAATTACTGCTTGCCATGGTACAGTGTTGAGTGGTAGACAGGCAGGCATATGCTACATGTCTGAAATAAGCGTTCACCCAAGGAGATATTGAATATGAGAGTTTGTTATCCTCTATTCTCACACACCGCACAACCCTGCTGTAACTGAAAGTGGTGAATAAACTAATAAAGAAAAAAAATGCTCCTGTCGCCGTTGGCTTGTGTTGAAGAGTAATTGGATGTTATTTATAACAGTCATCTTCAAATAGGGTTTCACAGCAAATGGTGTGTTACTGTAGGTGCTAAGAGTGGATGCCATCCCTTGTATTTATGAATATGAAGGCCATGTAGCTGAAACGCGTAGGAGTATTTTATTGTTTCTATTTTGAACCTGCCAATGTAGTAAAGGCATTTTAACTTCATATGGGCAGAGTGCCTTGGTTCTTGTTTTGATTTTTGACCCTTGCATTTATACTTTGGACATATAGCATTAGCTAGTCTAAGCCCCTTTTTACTTTCTTGCTTTGGATTTGTTTATTTCTTACCTTTGGCATCGCTCCTGCTGCAGTTCCCTAGCTTGACTGTCTTGGTATACCTTTTATTTTAAATATTGTAAGTCTTTGTTGTACTTTGCACTGAGTCACTAAACACATTTCACTCTTACCCTTACAGCATCTGTGTATGAACACTTTCCTGTTCACCTGCCTTAGTGTAACACCACAGTAATCAATCAATAATATTTACCCCACATCATACCCCTGGACTTACTGGCATTGTATTCCCTCCTGGATAATTATTGGTTAAAATATCAAAGTGCGATGGGACTTGCACCATAATTAAATCCTTGTGTGGTTTACGCAGCCAACAATGGCTAATGGCTAAAGACTAATCTGCTAATGTGTGTACCTGAAAATATATAATATAATACATTAAAAACCTAATATAAATAAACAAGGATGTTTTGGACTTGAGCAGTTGTGGCTTTACTTTTTACAGTGTTCTGCAGTGCTAACACAGGCTCGACTATTTTAAGGAACAGAAAAGTGTGAATTGGAGCTCCTTCAGAAAGTGAGGGCATATGAAACGTGTCTGTAATTACTTTTCACCTTCAGAGGATTTACCTGTCCAATGCCACCACCCCCAGCACACCCCCTATTCTGCAGCTTCTCCGAATTTGAGATTCAGTTATCACCCATTAAATGGCCTGTCTCCTCTAGCTCTCCTTTCCTGCACTTTCTCGGATCTCTTCCAGAATTCCCATTGTCTTGCAAATTGGTCCCCACCTGCTCTCCACAGGAGGCCAGTGAATGTTAAGCATCATTCTGCAGCCAGATCTTTATCAAACTCTTGTTTAATTCCTCGGACCTCATTGGTAGTGACCTCTAGGTTGTTAGGCATATTTCTGTACAACCCTGGGTAATAAAACCTGCTTTAGTTTTCAACTTGGACACCAACTCCGTAAACCTCCTGCCCCAACATCCCCTTCCTGTCACTCAAACCTTCAGCACTCTTTTTAACCTTTTAAAGGTCTGTTGTACTCTTGGGTTTTTTTTTTCTTCATTTCTTGTGTTGATAATCGGATGAAAAGTCATGAAAAATTCATTGATACATAATGTTTTTGGCAGCCTTCTACCTGAGCAATCAATGACATATTAGCACAGACTTTCACTGTTTGGTATGATTAGTGTCAGAGGTCAGTCTAATCCTCATGTCCAATTAATGGAGAAGAATCTGGGCTGTGTTCCAAAGTTTCCTCTTAAGCCCCAAAGCCCTAGGTTTGGGAGTCTAGTCCTGGCCCTAGGGGGTAATAGTCATTCCAAACCTGGCAGAGTGAGATTTCTCCAATCTACCCTCAAAATCACCACTTGATATAGGGCAATCCGATGGTGACCTCCTGGCTTAGGGGGCATTCCAGACACCGCCACAAAGCACCGCAGTTGATCCCAGTGCATTCCAGAATCTGCATGCACTGTTGCGCTTTGTTTCCCCCAGCGTTTGGAAATATGGTTGAAATGCTTAGGCCGATAAAAACCACACTGTAGTCTACATTAAGGCTGACAGTTAGCACCCAAAACTGCTAAAACATCACAGAAAGCAGTAAAAACATGGCAAATTGCAAAAATGGCAAAAAATGGGGAAAGTCACAGAACAGCCAAGAAATGCCAAATATAATGGAATCTGTGACAAACAATCATGGCATAATATAAGTGTGCACCTGAGTGAATGCCAAAAAAAAAATTATTGCTAGTCATCTATACAGTAGGTGGACACTGGTCACTATTTTGAAAAATGAATTTGTGAGACACCTACTGCAGTGGCTCCATTCGCTACTAAAGTGATGATGATTTTAAGCTGCTTCACAATGCTGCTGCCATCCTTCAGGCCATCAATCCCTCATTGCTTGATGACACGGCGTGTGATCAAATCTGGAGCACTTACTGAGGGCTCGAGGGCTTTTAAAGGAGAACTTTTGACCGTAACTCTGGAATGCCTCATCGGCCTCCCCTGTGCTTTGGGTTCTGGAATACGGCATGCTGGGTAATGTGTAAAATTGTTGCCGTTTAGTCTTCTCCCCATCAGTCTTAATTATGCATTTGTTTATAATGGGTAACATCTCCATTTTCCAAGCATGCATTTGTTAGATTAAGTGTATGTACAAGCTAGCATCTTTGATTCAAACACCTATGTAGATATGAGCTCATCATTTTTTCAATTGAATAAATAATAATTAAAAATGTGGACCAGTTACTGTTTGTTCTGGCTGATAGCACTACACACAATGGCCTGGCCATTGTGCTGCATTACAGACTGCTCTCTGTGCAGTCAGATCATTTCGCTCTCTGTCTCCAGGAGGTTATGGTTATGGCATGCACTGGGGCAAGATCAGTGTGGATTATTACAGTCACAAATTTCATGCAACCTTAAGGAAATTGAATGTACTGCAATATTGTTCATATTTGTACATTTGGAAAATATGAGAAATATATTTCACAGCAGCTAATTTAAAAGTATTTCAGAATATTCCACTTTTACAAGTATGTCAGAGAGGGTATCAGTCTGTTTGGTGGAGGGTGTCTGCTCATGTTAATGCGGCTAATAAGAGCATAGTCATACTTGTGTTTTATGGAAGAATAGGTATGATAAATACCTCACATCTTAGGGTCAAGAAGCACTTTTTTGTGTTTTCATAATAGCTTCCTGACAGAAGTACATTTTAAGCCCCCTCACAGCACTGATTGTGTAGAATGCCATTTTTTCTAAACAAGTGACGGTGGATACAATTGCGCATAACTTGGTATAATCAACTCTATTGGCACCAGAGTGGATTACATACAGTTTAACACAAGATAGATCATTTACCATACCGAAGGTAAGAGTTGCAGTTGGTAGCTTGTCATGTCAAATCAATGTGGTTCCAAAAGTCTGTTTGGGTTTCCAACACAAATTCAACATTGATTATGAATGCTTAGAGACAGGTTTGAGAATCTAACCTTCTCAAACCTGTCTATGCACTGTATGTATTTGTGAGAGAGAGCAAGCCTTTTTGATTCCTCCAAAGAAATTGAATTATTTAAATAAAAATGAAGGCAGATTTAAAAAGCTTAAAAAAAACATTAACTGGATTTATTATTTTTTTATTTATATTTTTCATTTTTAAATCATTGAGGAGTTCCATTAACTCTATGTTGAAGGTTGTGACAGAAAAATGAATAGTTGCTGTTTGTGGAAGTGGAAGCTGAGTGCTCTATTTTCTCCAGCTTCATGGTGAGGAGCCTGCCTGGTGTGTCAGCTCACTGTGAAGTACCCTTGTCCGACGAAGCAGGTCGATTTATTTATGTTTAGCTTCAAGGCATATGAGACCTATTTGCTCTGTCTTCTAAAAGTTGCAATATGGAGAATATGGGATTTTTTAAACATCAAACCCACCAATACTACAAAGTAATGTGTAGTGATTAAATATGACATGATGAAGACAGATAAAATGGACATTAAAAGTGAAAATTCTTTTAAACCACAAATGCATTAGCATCTACCTTCTCATATATATATATATATATATATATATATATATATATATATACACACACACTGATCAGCCAGAACATTAAAACCACCTGCCTAATATTATGTAGGTCAGAGGTGGAGTCCATGCCTCGACGGGTCAGAGCTGTTTTGGTGGCATAAGGGGGACCTACACAATATTAGGTAGGTGGTTTTAATGTTGTGGCGGATAGGTGTGTGTATATATATATATATATATATATGTGTGTGTGTGTGTGTGTGTGTGATGCTAAAATGAAGCTTTGCAGCAAAGGCCAATTAAGTTAAAATGTTATTTTAAAAATGGCATGCATGAAGAATAAAATAAGAAGCATATTAGAGGAAATTAAAATGAAAATCTTAAAATCTTGAAGAACTGAAAATCAGTTTTAAAAGAATATGGTCTTAAATGGTGTTTGTATAAGAAAGTGTAGGAAAGTGTCTCTGACTCACGGGGAAGTTTAGGAAAGGAACAGGCAGTGCACTTCATCTCTAGTTCTTCTTGTGTGGGTGCAGACATCATGGCTATGATGTAGGAGCAGGAATCACAAATAGAGGAGAGAAAGGAATTGAAAAGTGTACAAACGACAATATAGCAGTATTAATTATATCTGCCTTTCAGGCTGCATCCAACCTCAGACTGTACGGTAAAATCAGTCAAATCTGTTATTGGGGCACAGGACTGGTAATACATGTAGTCTTGTTTTCAATAAATGTTGCAATTAATACTTGCAAGTAAATGCAAACAACCTTGCCTTTGGTGAGTTATAGTGATTGCTGAATTTAATTGTCAGTCAAATTGGAATCAAATGGTGAATGAATCCCTCTTTAATTAACATTTGGAAAATTGTGCTTGTATGAAGACCAAACAGTTTTGAGTGATCCAGATAAAACAGAACACACGTGCGCCTTCACATGGGCTGATATTTCTAAGGGATGAATTGACCTTTTTCATCTCTGCTGGGATAAAAAAAAAAGCATGGACCTAAATGCAGCAGAGCTGAGACAGACAAAAGCATAAGAGAAGAGGAGATAAACTAGCATTGATTGTGTGACATGTTCAACTCCCATTGTCAGAATCGATTAGTGAAGTCCAGATCGACTATGACATCAGTAATGACTTAGAGATTGAAGGTTAGTTGTACTGTACAGTATATATGCTTTGTGTGGCAGGTCTGTGGGTGGTCACTGCTCACAGGGTGAACAGACAGAAAAAACACACAACGTATTCGGCTTACTCCCTTTTATTGGTGAAAAAACCCCCAAAACAATACGAATCTTAAACACAAAAAGGCCAATCTGGCAACCAAACTCTAAAAGAAAAAAGGAGTAACAAAAACCCACGAACACGAATTTACGCCCTCACGGCACTTGTCCCTCTCATAGCTCCCCAGAGCTCTCCCCCTTTAGGCCTGGTGATCATGTAATGGGCCACCGCTGTAGGGATTACAATGCACTGCAGCTGTGACCGTACCTGTGTGTGGGGTGGGTGAGGCACCCAGCCACAGCTTGTATACTTGTAGTTGAACAATTGGATAGCTATGTATAGTATCTCCTTAGTGATCTAGATCTGACATTTACTTTAAATGTATGCAGAATCCTCTGTATATATTCATGCATAATCAGTCCTAAATATTTTGTTTACTTTATTATATAGTTATGTTTGTAATTATAGCTACATTTAAATATATAAACAATGTATTCAAATATGTTAAATGTATGAATGAACAACACATTTCTAGATTACATTTATTTAGATTTGCTGCTATGGGTATCTCATTAATAGCAAAACTTAAATGGAGGTTCTGATTGGTAGTTATATAAGACTTTCATCTAACTTTCATCATCTTTTAGACTCATCTTAATTCAAAAATGAACAGATCTTTTCTGAAGATAGTAAACAGTCATTATAGAAATGTGTAATGGTAATTTGCAAATTGTTTGGGAGAAAGTTTAAACATATCATATTTCATAGTATGTTGATAAAACTACAAACAGCCCATATTCATTAAGCATGAAATATAGTATTATAATGAGTAGATATTATAACAGAAATTGCCATAAATCAAAGCTTTGCTGTTTTTCTGTTTGATAATGTGACTTTCTTTTTTCCTAAAACTATTTATCAAAGTTTTTCTCCATTAGTGGCACTGCACTATATGTGATTTATGAATGAAATAAAGCCTCTTAATGAAAATCTATTTTTTTCTTGTGATGCCAAAGACCAGTTTCTTTAACCAACATGGTAAATATACCAAAATAATGCAAACAAAACAATAATAAGCTGAGAAATCTTAATGAGCCTAAATGGATTGATTTAGCTGACATTTACAAACCTGGGAAATACTGGTAAATTCTAGATGCTCATAGTATTTAAAAACACTGCTACATATTCCTGAGAAACATGGATCCATGACTATTGGACTGAATCACCCCTGCCATGAGCAAAGAAGTGCTTGCTGTAACCTAGTGCAAAATGCGTCCACCACAAGCTGATGGGAACAAGATGGAGACAGTGAGCAAACATCTCTATTAGCTCATGCCATAACAGCACTTGAAAACAAGAAACTGCTTGACCTTGCAAAATTTTAGAATCTCTGAGAAGAAAATGTGCATCTAAGAGTTAAATTCTACAACTAGCTCTAGTGCAATCAAGTCAAACATTTACTGCCACTGTGACAGCAGAATGTGACCAGTTGATCATATAAAACACACAGATCGCACTGTTCTCCCCGTGTCTGGATGGGTTTTCACCAGGTACTCCGGTTTCCTCCCACAGTCCCAAGACATGCAGTAGGCTAATTGGAGACTCTAAATTGCCCGTAAGTATGTATTTGTGAGTGAATAACGTGTGAATCGGTGACCTGTCCAGAGTGCATTCCTGCCTTTCATGGACTGCGTACTGGGATAGGGTCCAGCACTCACCCGGCGATCCTGACCAGGAATCAGCAGTTAAATGGTTGGATGGATGGATAGATGGATGGACGGACAGAAACCTATAGTACATGGATACTTTATTCTGGCTCTGTACTGTGGGTCAGTAGTGCTGCTCAGACTTCTACCTGATAGTTAACCGATTGATTAATACGACTGATTAGCCAGATATTCTACGTACCTGGTGTTCCTGGTCTAAATCACCCTCTAATTAGGGAAGAGGAATGTACAAGGGGCCTCCAGGTCCAGATTTCAGTGTCCCTGCTATTGGGAGTAGAGTGGATATAATTAGAAACATTTTGTATGGGTGAACATTTGAACTAAGAGAATAGCTGGCAGCAATTGAGGGTTGAATTTCAGTGGGAGGATGTAGAAGGGTAGCATGGTGTTTTTTTTGGCTGCTTTGATATCAGTGCTGATGTTCATGTCATCCAATTTGAGACCTGACCCAAAGGGATTCATATTTTGCAATGTAATTAATCAAGTCATACCTCCTCATGAATCATTTTGATCAAATCAGCAGGTTAACTGTTCAATGAATTCGAAAATTACCATTCTAAAAATGCACGTAAATCGAATCATTTGAAGAAACTCATTTGCTGACATAAGAAACGTGCCCTGCTGCTTGGCAGATCTGGTTAATTTGCATTTAAAAAAATACAGTCTGAATGACATTCAGGTACAAAATAGGCAGAATATACACTTATTCATCATTCAAAATGCATAGTGCATGAGAAGGACACACCATTCTGCTGTCTTTTAATCATCATTGTAATTAAGAATTTGGCATGAATGATGTCAATACTTATTTTGCATGTATTGATGCTTAGAGAGGAATCTCTGAGTTTTATTACATAATTGATATAATTTCATCATGAACAGCACCGTTATATTGCTTTTATGTGTTGATGTAGTTATTTGTAATGTTGTACGGATCTGTTGTTGAAGTGTCTTTCTCATATCTGTTTTTTACATTTTGTTTATCACTTCTTTTCTTTGTAGTATCTTAATTGGAGTTTATGTGGAGAGACAGGTAATTACTTTGGCTGGAGTCCAGTCAATCACAGAGGGAAAATTCAATTAATTCATTCCAAATTGAACATTTGTTCATGACATGAAACATCCATTTTGTGTGACTTCTCATTTGCATGTTATTTTAGCAGTAGCACATGAAGACTGGGAAGAGGGTTTTGTGCTGTACGGTTTGTTTCAAATGAAATTATCAGACCTAGAATGCCGGTGACTGTTCTGAAAGCTAGATCATATGTACCCATAAATTAATAGGTCCCTGAAGGAAAGTTTAATTTCACATCCATTTTACCCTTTCTTCTCACATACAGCTATTGGAATTTATTGGGCTAATTACCATGGAAATAGATAAACTTTTTACTTATTTATTTTTAAATTTTATTTATGTGCTCTGTCTCTTATATCTCCATTAAGCCAAAGTTTTGTGCATAAATGTAAGAGATTTTTAATAGTGCTTATATTTGTATGTACCTAAAAACGACTAGCTACAGATCTGGGGCAGACTAGGTCTTGTTCTGTGAATGTAAGTGTATCATAGCTTATCTTGGAGATTCTAGCCACTTTCATTTATGAGAAAATCAATTTTTGTTTTGCAAATACCGGTATTTATTCATTTTTAAAAAGCACTGTATTCTACCTGTTCTGTACTTACATTCAAAATATAATGTACTTAAAAATTATTTAATGATGACCTAGAATGGTAATAAATTAGCAATTTAGTGGATTTGTATCCAGTACAGACCTGATGCTGGCCGATCTTTGATCAGGTGGAATACAATGTTCTTACAAAGGAAATTAAGACAGAATAGTTTTTCTTTTTCTCAGAAACAGACTTCAGCTCAAAAATTGTGATAGGCACCAAGTCTAAGCCTTTCTCTCTGTGTGTAATCAAAGCTCTTGTAGAGAACATTCATAATTCTTACGTATCAATGTCAGTTCCTTGACATCAGAGAATAACATATCAAACACAACTTTCATTACTTATCTGCTACCTGGAATAAGAACGGAGAAGGGTGGAAAAAGCCCCAAAATACAATAAACAGAAGTTTCAAAAGGCCTCAAATTCTTACATCCTCTCAAAAATAAATTAGTAAATAAAATCCATGTCTGATTCCAGGAACATCTTGCAGTCTTCTTCGAAAATATGGCTATGAAAAAGGAGCCCTCACCTTTCTTTCTAAAAGAGTAGATGTAATTGTTCACACATGGCCAATTATCTACAGAAATAAAATGCTGAATCCAAAGTTCACCTACAAGAACAAAATGACGACAATCTGATATTAGTCCTTTAATCTCTCTCTCTCTCTCTGTCTCTGTCTCTCTCTCTCTCTCTCTCTCTCTCTCTCTCTCTCTCTCTCTCTGTCTCTAATTGCCATTCAGAGCCATTAAGACAGCGAAGAACAATGAGGACCTGCATTAAATCGGAATACGGTCTGCCGCTTACTTCACTGCTAAACAATACTTTCAACTAACACATAAAAAAGACATTCAAATATGAAAGGACACACAATTCTCCTACAGTTTACTGCTGTGCACAAACCTATTCAAACATCAATTGAGGGAGTCATATTCAATTTTTCAAAGGCACCAATGAAAATAATGTGAAGACAATGCGAATTTCTAAAGGAAAATGAAAGAATAAAAAAAGAAATGGGCAAGTGTTTAATCATATCTCTGGAGGTTATTCTGTAAATAATTAGATTCTAACACCATCTTGATATTGGTCAATTTATTATGAACTGAAATTGCTTTGAATTAAGGTTGCTTGGTGCTCTCTAGTCGACAGTCACTCTCAGATATTAATATAAAATTTCAGTGACCACATTTGTACTTTTCTGTTCTTTTGTTTTCTGTTTTTTTTCTCAACTCACATGGTATTGCATATGCAAAACCTGAGACTGTTAACTGGAACATGTTGATTGGAATGTTAATGTATGTCGCCCAAGATATTAAAAAGTCAAATGGGAATCATTTATATATGATAGACAACCTGTTTCTTTTTTCTTTCTCTCAACACAAAATTTGGCATTGATTTTGCATCCAAAAAATCTATAAAGATCCATAAAACAGCTACTCTTCCTGAACGTTTTTGCATTTCTGTTTTGCCCTGAGGTGTTCACTAGTTTCTATTTATTTATTCCAAAATTTCATTTCTTTCCCAGAATATGTACTAGCCACTGGCCATTTGAGGGCACAGTAATATAGGACAGCCAGTACTGTATCATTTTGGCAAGTGACCAATATCAATGGGAATCTCCCCCAACATCGTGTCCAGCTGGGGAAAACTGGCAGAGCACCAACTTCTCTTTTCACAGCATTTCTGGTCTCCTAGCCGGTTACCACAGCATCTTCCTACAACTCCTCCCACATCTTCAATCTTCTCTCAGGGAAATAAATTGGTCCTGTTTTATTGCCTCAAGTTGTACTGTATGCCCCGTTACTTTAATCTGCAGGCTTCAGAAGTGTATAACACTACACGTGAGCTCGATTTTTCATGAAGAAATCTGATATCAATTATTGCAGAATACGAGGATAGGAAATAAAAACAGAGAATAAAAAGGACAAGCTAAAGAATAAACAGCCAATGGGTTTGTGAAAGGATGCAGGGAGCAATATCAAAGGAAAGTGAGCAGGTTACAAGGCAATAAAAGGAGCACAAATCTTATATTCAGGCTGTTCTTGGAATGCCGCTTCTCCACTTTGGACAGATTATTAAAGAGGAAGGTACGGGTTTCATTATAGGGTCACAGGCAATCAGGTTAACCTGGTGAGAGTCAAAGTGAGCATCTACACTTCATAAACACAAAATGGCAAAGAAACTCCAGCTGCTGTGAGGAAATGGTTTGGAGGGTAACCCCTTGTTTTTTTCCTGCCCAATTTAGAACTCCCGGTTGCAGCTGTAGGCTTTTGTATTACTTGTACTCAGCAGACATGCTTATCCGGAAAATCATGCAGTGTGCAACTTACAGCTTTACCCTCCTATCCATTTATAAAGCTGTGTGTTTTACTGGAGCAGTTTGGGTTATGCACCTTGTTCAAGCATACTACTTCAGTGCCTCGCCTTTTGTATTTGAACCAGCAAACTCTAAATCGCGTGCCCAATTCCAAAGCTGCTTTTCCACACTGCCATCCCGAATGTGCGATCAATCCAGACATGGTCACACAAAGGCCATGACATTGCATTTAACTTTTAAAGCATACGCTCTCTTCTAGGGTGGCTTACACAACTGATGTTTTTACATACAGTGTTTTTATATAACTGGATACGTACTGAAGCATTTCAGGTTAAGTACCATACTCAAGGTTACAACAGCAATGCCCCACCTGGGAATAAAACCAGCAACCTCCTGTTCCCTAACCACTATACTCTACTGCCGCCTGTAGTGAGAGATATAGCATCAAAAGGCCCAGGCCACAGCAGCATAGCCCATCAGAGATACAGACATAGTTTAACATCCAACACCTCCAGTACACTTAAAGGGGCAGTTCACCCAAAAATAAAATAAACATATATTTCCACTTAACCCGGAATGCTATCTATCCAGATAGTTTCACTGAGATTTGATTAGTTTTCTAGCTATCTGCTGCAGCTCACCCTGGTACAACGAACGTCAATGGGATCAACGTTTGAGGTGCTCAAAACACCAAAAATTTGCATTTAAATAAATCAATTGCAGTGCCACTTTGCAAATGCAGTATAATGATACGATCTCTCACAAGCATCCATAGCCCTTGTGCAAGATTTAATCAAAAACTACTTTCTACTGAAGTCTCAACCAGAGCACACCAGTATTCTGGGGATCAGTGTCCACATTGTTAAAATAACGTTGACATTGCACTCCAGGATACTGCAATGCTTTGGTTGAGACTTTCCACAAAAGTCATAAAACAATATTATGTGGGGTCTGCATGTGAAATGATAGAGAATGTATTTAAATCAAATTTAAATGAGCTTCCCATAAACATTATACAGGTGTAAAAGCTTTTTATTTAATTTTTTGGCAATTATTAGTTTGCAAGCAAGTTAGTTTTTACAACATCCTTTTGCCTGGTATTGACTGTCCTGTAGTTGGTTAGTTTCAAGATGCGATGTTAGCATAAGAAGATGTAGGTAACTGTCGAGTGAGGAGAATTATTGATAGTGGTACTGGAGCATTTGTGATGATGCAATCGGCAGGAAAAAGAAAAAGGAACAAATGCATTTATTGTGTGGATGTTTGAAGTTATTTGTGAATTCTGTCTGTATACATGAGGTCAGAAGTTAATGTTCTTAAGGGCTGAGAGCCTGTGGTCATTGTGGTTATCTCTGTAGGAAACCCTATAAATTGCTAAACTCCCGGTGCTGCATAGGTTTGGGGCATGCCACCCCACCAAGCCGTAACTTGGCATACCTGCCATCCCAATTAATGTATGATGTCAGTGTACATATTTTTTAGTTAGTGAGTAAATACTGAGTAAGTTCTCTGAGTTAATCCTAATGCAATTTAATGCAGCTCCTTTCCAGTTCAGCCTGCCGGAGGCACTGTTGGTGTGGTTCTGCTTTGAAATAAACTGTGAACTAACGGAGAGGATGGCGGAATCTTCGAGGCCGGCTATAATGGCCCTTCTGAGGCAAGGTCGACAGATCACATCGAGATTAGGCTACAAACACCAAATCATTCGGTAC
The DNA here is from genome assembly GCF_013347855.1 of Anguilla anguilla. Classification (NCBI taxonomy): domain Eukaryota; kingdom Metazoa; phylum Chordata; class Actinopteri; order Anguilliformes; family Anguillidae; genus Anguilla; species Anguilla anguilla. The sequence continues at coordinate 13,948,879 of NC_049215.1, forward strand.
ACTGAAGACACTGAGCTTCAATGCTGTTTTATGTTCTGGCTGCACTTGAACTGGGTCTTTAGGTTTTCCTCCTTCCTTTTTTGTCAGGCACAGCAATACCTCAAGGCGGTTTACATATCTTACTTGTGCCTTATCCGTGTCAGAACCCTCCCAGCACTGCAAGCAACTAGCGGCAAGCTTCCCATCCCCCCCACCCCCCCCCCCCCAAACGAACACTTCATATGACCGATTGGTTCATATGCTATTGCATCTCAAAAATGACTTCTAGTATCTCCATGACAACATGATTTCCCAGGTTTTATTTTTGCTCCCCGTCTCTCCAGCACGTTGAATTATTGACAGGTGAATTGATTGGATGGGCAATCACCTTCTCGCAGCCCCCTCAGTTACTGCATGAAAAACAGCGCAGAGATCAGTCTCGCCATGTCTAATCAGCAGTCGCAAGTATGAAAGATGGTGAAAGAAGTGATAATAATCTTTAGATAGGAAGACAGGACCCCCCCCCCCCTTTAAAAGTGCCTATCACAAGATCTGGGAGTGGGGGGGGGGGGCAGACAGACAGAGAGAAAACACTCTGATGTGTGTTTGTGTGTTGTGAGCAAGTGTGCGAGCATGTGCATGAATCAGAGCAGTACAGAAGAGAAGCAGTAGATTTGTCAAATTAGTGATGTATTGGAGGACGTAATGAGCCAAAGTCCTCCTGGACCAGGCAGAGGGGGGCTCTGTTGTGCAGGAACTCAATTTACATGTTAGGAGCACCTCACAACACAAGTGCCAAACCGCTGCATTTACAATAATATAAAATCTCTGTGCATTAATCTGAGATTAAATGAAAATATAAATTATCATTACAACTGTGATTGATTTCTCCTAAATAATGCATGATAATAATGTTTATTTGTGAATGCAAAGTAAAGAACCAACATTTTTTTCCACCGCAGTGAGAATGTCAGTGTAATAAATTATGTCTGACCTAAACAAGCTATTGAATAATTTAACAATGAGAGAGAGAGAGAGAGAGAGAGAATGATGGAGAACCAACTCCAAGATTAATCCTACTTAGTAAAATGCCTCTTAGCTCATAACTTTAATGCTCTAACTTGCTGAGATTCAGGGCAATGGATAATGAGAAATTAGGAGTCATTTTCAAAGAGCCAACCAAGGTTTAAAGCAATGTCAAAGAATAATGTAGGGTTATTACTCTCTGTACTGGACTGTGCCATGTTAAGATCATCAAAATGTGGTTAAGCCTTTAATCAAAACTACCTGAAGCTTTTTCAAGTAAAATAGATTTTTAAAAATAAACATACCGATACACCAAGAAGCTGTTCGATCTGTATGCATTTAATTCAAATTATAGATTAGCTATAACCTGGATTTAGCCACCTGACAAATAGTGGAATCTTTACATCTAGTAAAAGGGAAGCGCAGGGTTTGTGTACTACTATTTGGTATTTATTGGACATAATACACAAGGAAACACTCTGAACATGCCCCTAGTGCTTGATAATTCTAATCAATTCAAATTATTATTCTGTGCTTGATATCCCAGAGAGGCAGGAATATTCCCTTTTGCTTTTCCTTGAGTGTAATTAGGTTAATTAACCTTGTAGCGTATCCAGAACTCACTACAAAATAGGCGGTGATCCAAGTTGTTCCGTACCTGATATCCCAACCCCTCAGATTCATGCGCAAATCCCTTGCGATCTTTTTTATTTTCGGTTAGATTTGAATCTGTTACGTCGGGCACGATTAACGCTGAAGCTGCTTCAGCAACTGCCATGTGGTCTGGGCAACCACAGCATCCCACTGCCCATTGTCTTGGCAAACACCGAATAACCACAGTCTCTTGACAACCGCAAAATGACCTAACGCAATGCTTTGCAACCCCTGTATTACCTCACCTTCTTACCTGTTGGCTCAGAAATGACAGCATCGCCTCACCCTCTGCCAGTGTGACCACCACATCAACCAATTCATTGCATCAGCAACCACAACACCACGTCACCGTCTGCCTTGGCAACCACTGCATCAACTCCCATTGTGCCTCAGCAACCGCAGCGTCAAGTCCAGCCTCTGCCTTGGCAACCACCGCATCATCTCCATCAATCTCCAGATTGCCCCGCCCTCTGCATCGGGAGCTGCATCATGAGCAGTCTCCCTCTCAGCCATTCTGCCTCTCTCGCAGCACTGCCCATGCGCATCTCAGCACTCTGCGACTAATTCCACTTTGTAGTGTTTCACTGGCTTCCCTGATAAACTTTACCCCTCCCTGCGTGTGCCTGGCTGTGCCTCTGGCTCAGGTTCCTTTATGCAGGGATTGGCTCTCTGTGTCTGCGGGTGCTGCGGTTTATGGCCAGCCCAGCAGGGGGCCACCACACAGATATAGGAATAGAATGGTGCTCTGGCAGACACACCAATTGGCTTGATAGCTGAGCACATCAATACAGAATTGCATACTGGAAAAAAAAAATCTCACCTTTTATTTCATTTTTTTTTTTTTGTCCTTGTAAAACGGATAATCTAAGAGATGGTGCTGACGAGACCAAAACGTGCCGTGTGCAATTTTGTCACATGCAAAACTGATACCTCCACTGAAAAGGTATGTTTCTGAAGTGAAGCCCAAGAATGGAGGAATGCATGTGGCTAATCACCCATCAAATTCACTGTCAGCAAGTTGTTTGTATTGTACTGTTTGTTTACTTTAAAATTGGATTGCATTTATACAAACTAAATAAATAATGACACAAAAAAGCCCAATTTGGCATTCCCTTCCAACCAATCACTGATCGGAACACCGCGTGCACAGTGAACAGGAAAGGTGACTAAGCATGTTGAATTATTTAAGAGAGGGGAAAAATGGCTCCCGGTTTATGAGCTGGCAAGTCCATTTTTCACAGAGGTAATTTTGGTAGCTTATTTCTTTTTTGTCACACAGATCACCCTGTCATTTCCCCCAGTATTGATTATCAAAACCTTAGTTAGTGTTCAAAGTTCCGCCAGGAAACAAATGGCCCTCAAGCCCTTAATAAATTTAATTGGGTGGCGTGGAGGAGGATATTCATGAGCTGTAGCTCCTCTCAGATGAGAGACAGGGGGTTGTGTGAACATCGCTGATGGCCAGAGTGTCATTTAGCATTCAATAAAGAGCCCGTCTCCTTTCAGCGAGTGCACCCTTGAGCGTGTCGATTCCTTATCCTTCAGGACTCAGAATGGATGATTTGAGGAGAAAAAAGTTTTTTTTTTTAATCTCTTTTTTTTTTTTTTGTTACTCACTCCCACCTACCTGCCTGTTCAAAAGGAGAGAAAATTATTGAGCGCTTTTTTGTTGTCCTTGTTCCTCCGCGGTGACCAATATCGATCAGTGAACTAAAGATGGTAGAGAAAGATGGGGAAGAAAGCACAGGGCAGAGGAAGAGATTCTGAAAGATGATTTGCAGGTTGTTAAGGGGGGGGCGATAAAAAAGCATGCCACTGACTTCACTGAGCTGACAGCTCGAACAGGAAATTCAGATGTAATTATGAATCACATTTATGGAGTATCTATCTACCTTTTATCTCTTCACAAGAGTCTCAAAGCACTGGGGGAAGGGAGGGGCAGTCACTAATGCCATACGCTCCCAAAGTGAAGCACACAACAGCGTTCTTACACCACATATCAGGTACACCTCACTAACATCGGTAGATGGGAATGACTACTGATGACCAGTGTGCTGTGATTTATTGCTCACTAGATACAATTTTACTGGATAAGAAATAGTCATCTTACATAGGCAAACATACACGTTGGTATCTGGAAATTATTTTTATGCATCTCTTGTTTTTAAAGTGCCATAAAACATTAACTGAAGCCCATCAATGTAAGTTTTGTACACACACAATATTGTGCTACAACTTCATGTATATAGGGATAGTCCCCGAAGAGGCAATCAGCTATCGGGAAATAATGACCGCCATGGAGGCGAAGAAGGTCATTATTTTCCAATAGCTGACCGCCTCGGAGGGGATTATCCTGCTTATTACATGACTAATTGCCTTATACAATGCTTAAGAAAAATTATTATACATTAGTTACTTCTACCTTTAATTTTCAAATTGTAATATGCTCCCATAGCCCTTTGACCATATTGTTTTAGCGTTGTCAACCAAAACTCTGTTGATATTTCTGTTCTACTCTAGTTGATATGTTAATTCTGTGATTCCATGAAAGCAATGATTCCATCTGGAAAAAATAGTTCCTTCTCGTTATACAATTATCACCAATTTTGATTATTTTTGTCATTACATTAATTAAGAAAATTGTCATAACTCAATCAAATTGATCTCCTTCTGCCTTGCCTTTGAAATGGTTTGGTCATGCAGTGTAGACATAGCGTCTGGTCTCAACTGGGTTAGAATGCAAACTAGCATTAGCTTTATGCTAGGTGTGTTATAACTCCCATTACCTAGTTAATATTAAAATTCTGCTGGGTTTAGGTCAAAAGGGTCACACAGCATGCTTGCCTATTCAGGAGTATTAGCTAAGAGTGATTTATCTGGAAAATCATCACTAGTAAGTTAAAATACTCTCCGTAATACATATTTGTATAAAATTTTGATAAACTTTCTCTTGAGGTCAATGGCATAACACAAACTGGAAGAGCTATACATAGAACCACTGTATCAATAGTCGAATGACGACTTGTTTTTTGTTGCTCTATATTTCTGGCTGTCTGTCACTGTCCTCACACTGTCAGTGTCATGAACATTCATTTCCTCCCCAGCATCTGATTCAGCCTCACACCTCATGACATCACTAACACTAGGCCAGTTTTCGCTTCACCTTAGTAAATCTGACTGAATATACTGTATAGCTAGCATAAGTCGTACAGTAATAATGATTAGAGCTGCAACACTGGGTTTGATATGATATGAATGATATGAAAAGTTCTAGGTTAAAGATTTCCGTTACTCACAGCAGTGGACATTATACAGAAATATCTGACTGCTGAATGCCTGTAATGTCCAATCAGAATCAAGCATTCAACAAATCCGTGTAATAAAGTATAATAATACATGCTTGTACCCATTATCTTGTTAACAAGGGATGTAGTTAACAATGGGCATTTCAAGAAAACTGGGGGAAATACTAAATTAGAATTTTATTGTGAAATGACGTTATGATCTTGGGTTGTTACCTCTTGACCAACCAGAGGGATATAATTTAAATATTGTCTGTTACAGAATACCCGTAAAACTACCTGTAAACAATGTTATCTTTGTGAAGATAAGTATTCCAAGAATGAACTATGAAACTCTACGTGGCTGCTGTCTTCTCCTGACCTTATATTAAAATTGCTTAAGAACAACATTCCTGACAGCCTGTTGTTTTCCTCTGGCCACAACATGAGCTGTCGTTCTCTCAGTTCTTCAGTAACATTCTTTGAAAACTTTTTCCTAAAACCTTTTTCATTGAAGTCATGTCAAGCTAACAAAACATTCCATCCATGTCACATGCAGTCTTACTGGTAATATCACTCGGTTGATCATATAGTCATGAAAAGACATCACGGAGGGTACATCAATAATATTTTCTGAATTTTAATTTCCCTGATAAAATGCACGTGCCCCACCATCTGCTTTTCAATTGCTTTTAAAGCTGAAATAGCATAACCAAATGACCCACAGACATAGATAACTGAGACAGATCAGGAGAATTTCAGAATGCAGTGCAAACACGAGCCTAAGTCTGACAGTGGTTTTAGGAGCCAAAACATATTATCTATGACTTTAGGTGTGTTTATAACATGTGCACACCTTAGTTTTAGTTTACTATGTCAGAGCTGTAATGTTTATAAATGTTAGCATTAGAGTTTTCTGCGTTTCATGCAGATCTAGGATATCACTCATTGAAACGGGGATGTGGATAAATAACTCCACTGGTTTCACCTTGTGTCTCTGCAGCTCCAGGGCAGGGCCAGAGTATCACTGTCAGCCCCGAGTGAGAAACCACCACTCCTGCCCCCAAGACCGCCTCACGGTCGGCTTAATTTACAGCCTAGCACAGTCCATGCTTAGAATCCCGGAAACTCGAAATACACAAGGCCGGCATTAAATAACGCCTCTCTTTTTTTTTTTTTTTTTACCGGGTCCTCATAATTTAGCCACCGCCACCGCAAAATCCAACGGGTGCGACGCTAAAACGTCCTCTGCTTCCTGTCCGCCAATCATCAATTTATTGATGGCTGAGTTCATCCCCAATGCCGTGCCATGTCGTGGTGAGAGTATCAATGAGAATACATCATCAGGGGACCAAATATCCCATTCCTTGCCATAAATCTTCCACCTCAAGGGTCTCAGGGCAGGGAAAAGCTCTCTCCTTATGGGCGCTGTAGTGGCTGCTGACAGTGGAGGACGTCCAATATCAAGTGTAAAATATGTGTGGTTGAGATGGCTGGGATTGAAACATCCTTCCATACAGGCGGAGCAGTGAGAGGTGATGAGCGGAGCCTGTTCATTATATATATAAATGTGTATATACATATATATATATAGTGCTGTGGAAAAGTATTTGGCCCTTCCTGATTTCCTCTATTATTCCATATTTGTCACACTGAATGGTTTCACATGTTTAGGTGAAGTGTAACATTAGACAAAGGGAAACTGAGTAAACAAAACACATTTTAAAAATTATTATTTCATTTATTTAATGAAAAAAGTTGTCAAACATGCATAGCAACTTCAATTAGTACAAAATGTAGCAGCCAGAGTACTTACCCACACACGCCGCTCAGAGCATATCACTCCTGTTCTTAAATCATTGCATTGGCTCCCTGTTAAATCCAGGGTTGAATTTAGTGTTGCTAACTACTTACAAAGCATTGCATGGCTTTGTACCTTCATATTTTCAAGATTTGATTGAACCTTATGCACAGTTTCAGATTGACCAATAGAGAATTATGAAGCAAAAGGCTCAATAAATCAAAGCCATGAACGAAACACTGTAGTCCTTGTCACTCAATTCAAACATTAAATAAGTATGTTTGACGATAATAGTATACGTATAAAATACAAATAAAGCAAATTATTTACTGCAAAAATTATATGATTAGCAGTTTTATGCATAGTTATTTGTAAATATCTTTATTTTTGTTTTATCTCATAATTAAATATAATTTTTATTTTAATATTTTTATTTTATTATTTTTCATTGTTAGAATTAGTTATTTATTGTTTTATTTGGTTCCAGTGCCATCCAGAAGTCTTGTGGAGACAGGTGGGTTGCAAGAGGGGTTAAAACTTAAGTAAACTTGTTTAATCTGGAAAATACTGAGGACAGTGGGGAAAAAAAATGTTAAAATCACCATAGGGCTCAAAGTTAAATAAATGTAATAATACTTTTTTTAATGTACACTGCATTCACGTAGGTTTGCTAATATCACATTTTGTCTAATGATCTGAAACCATTCAGCATGGCAAATACTTTTTCACAGCACTGTATATTCAGTATATATATATATATATATAAAGTTAAACTGACTTCGATAAAGATACAGTCAGAAATTTTATGTTAAAATTGAATATTGGTCCATAATACTGTACAGCAGATAAAGAGCATTAATAATGCAGTAGTCCAGGACTAACCACTGATTAATACTCTCAGAATAATCCAGCTTGTACTTGTAGGCTATATATTAGTGTTGCTGATCTCAGACTAACCTTTGCTGCTGCTGAGATAAAGTGGATTACTGTAAGATTAACGTGAACTTTTAAACAAAACATTTTGGGTTTTATCTCTGGGGAAAGCAACATGACAAAATAACTGATATTTATGTTCGTCAATCAACCTTGAGATAAATGTTGGCTGGATATGTACCTGATTCTGTATGCATTGGCAGTGCTTCTTCCCTGGGGTTCATTTCCAAACACACATTGACCTTAGCCTTCATTCAATCAACATTTGTCCCCAAATTTGACTTGCAAGAACAGGCAGGTAATTTTATTGATTGATTGAAATCTCCAATACTTGGATTAACTTTTGTGTAAAATATAAGGACAAATGTTGATTGAATCCATGGCCTTATTTATTTATTTTTTTAAACTGTTTACATTTAACAACTGTTTACCTCAATTTTAATGAACTGACCCCATCGTTGCAGTCTTCTTATCAATTGAAGAGAGACCACACAAGCCAACTGCTGCTTCTATTTACCGCTTATGGAACTGCAATTGTAAGTACTGAGTGTGGACCTTTTGAAAATATAACAATATATTTCACAACTTTTTATTTTTGTTAATTGCAATATCTGAAAGTGAGAATTGCTTCTATATTTGTCCATATACCTTGAATTGTTGCAAAATCCTGCTAATTTATTTTACTTCAATATATTATCAGTATGATCTGTTTTTTAAGGCGAGGGTGGCATACTCAAGTGCTGGCGGGTCACGGCATGTGCATATTTTTGTGGTTTTCCTTTCTGTTGCCTGTTAAGACCTTGAGAACAAGGTGTCTTGATTGTTGTGCCAGTCAACAACTTAATGATTCCCCGGTGCTAAAGAACATTGAAAACCGGCAAACACTGTTGCCCTCCAGAACTGGATTCTGACACCTGTACCAATGACTCACCTTCCTTGATCATGCAGTGAAGAATACCTGATACGTGAAGAGCATTATACATTTATTTTAGTCATGTAGCAGACACTCTAATCCAAAGCAGCTTACAAAAAAAGCATCCAGAAGTGTTAGGCAATGTACAGATGAGTTGTATACAATACAAGTTATTGACCTGTGTCCAAAATCTCAGAGTCCAGTCTTTCCTTCCATCTCCTGACATATAGGTAAAACCTATACCTGAAGGATGGGTGAGAGCAATATGGCAGAAATCTCCTCCAGTCAATCAATTGTCACGTCTGATCAGTGAAATGACGAAAGAAAGAAGGGAAGTGTGGTATTTTTGTATTTTAATAGGGCCTTGGTGTCACAGCTGATAGTCATTCCATAAACCTACAACATAACATGAACGGCCATAGGACCTTAACTTGAAATCAATTCCAAACTTCATATTTAATTATCATTTTGAACAGTAGTCGTAAAGGCGCAACACTAACAGAGAAACTCCATGAGTATCCTAGCAACATCGCTGGCAGGATCAGCATAGCTATATATCTAACTAAGGTAAATACTGGCAAAGCGAAAGCTTCCTGTGTGTAAGTGAGGAGTGTTATTTGTCTTGTTGACCATGTTGGCTACGCGGCAGCAAGAGTGTGTTTTATGGCTTCATTGACTGCAGGCTGCAGGGTTTTCACATTTTCCTGGTTCACATTTGTTTCAGCTTGTTTATTTGGCACCATAGAGGCCTGTGACCATTATTGGAGGCTTTTTTTTTTTTTTTTAACAATGCCCAACTTGCAACACTGGTACGTTCGGTAGCTGGAGCCGCGTTCTCGATTTCACCCGAAAACCAGTCATAATTTCATATCGCCTCATCCGTCAACACGTCATCACGATATTAATCCCTCCAGGGAGCAACGCTTGCATAATTAAAAGAGTAATGGGCACTTCTTTTCTCTTCTTACTATTTAGTGATTCAATTTTAAGTTGTGGGGTAGGCAGGTAATATAAAAGCAAGTTTCTTTTTTGGAAATACACTCCTAATTGTTTCTTTAATTTAATTGTGTCTCGACAGAATTTTAGAAATAACACAGCCTTCTGTGTATGAATAAAAGTTAGGACCAAAGCACTGCATACTTTAACTGAATTTACAACCCAGTACCCATTGCATATAATTAAATATTATAGTGTGAGATGCAGCAGTTGCGTTAATTTATTATTATTATTATTATTATTATTATTATTATTATGTAAACATTGCCACTTTTCCAAATTCCACCCCAAACATTTACGGCCACCACAATCATAACTACTATACCCTTGTCCATCACCCATTTAAAAGATATCCTTTTTTAATCAGATGGACCCCTTGTCTCCCCAGGGACTGTGTCGGGGACAAAGCAAATCACTTCATAAACATGATTAAAAGAAATTATTTTTTGCAGATAGCTTAGCCAGAAACACTGCTCAACACATTCTCACATCCAGTCCCTACTCTTAATGCCGTTCAATTGCCTTTAATGATTAAGCGACCTTGGTATGATCAAAAGCCTTCCATTAGCCTTCACATGCTTTCAGCAGCCAGACAAAAAACCTCATTTTAAATATTGGCAGCACAAGGTGGGGCTCTGAATAATGCTTTGATAGGACTGATTTTAAAGCATTTCTGGTCTCAAATCGTGGTTTTTGGTCAAAAGTCTTACTTTTGAAGAAGTTGGCCTGGCATGTTTTCTTTTGGTCATTTCACCCTGAGGACGTGTTTGATTTTGTCCTGTTTTTATAACAAGAAATGTGCAATGTATTGGTGGCACAAATGCACAGACCACAAATTTGGCTCTGGATTACAGGCAAGGGTCAATTGTTGTTTCTTTTCAGACAGTTTGCTGTGTCTAGAAAAGACCCCACAAAGAAAAAAAGTTTTTTGTCAAAGTTAAGGACAAATAAGTATTGGATAGCTTTGAATTTGTCCATTTGATAGATAAAATAGCTTTTTTCTAAATTGATATCTGTCAAGATAACTCTGCAGCTAGAATCTAAAACATCTGGTACATTTCACTCATTGTCTCTCTCTGGCTGATTGCACAGTTTCAGATTGACCAATAGAGAATTATGAAGCAAATGTTCAGAAGGCTCAATAAGTCAAAGCCATGAACTAAACACTGTAGTCCTTGTCACTCGTAAATGATTTGGTCACTTTAACACTGTATGATAAATAATGGGGGGGGAGGCATGTATGTTTCGCCTGGGACTCTATTAATCTCAGCCTGGGACTGTGAAAGGATTATAACCATTTGGCTTTAAATCGTTTGTCAAAATATAGGTCATCTTCATTCTGTCTTATTATGTTCCAGTTGAAAAACAAACCAATGAAAGCCAGCCAAGGCAAGAGTGCTGATTTACAGATTTAGCCCCCTTCAAACCAGGGTAAAATCTGTGATATTCCAAGCAAGCAGTAATATCTGCAGCATGACCAGAGAAAATGGTGCTGTTCTCAAATATCGTTATATTCCATTACACCATATGCATTTTGGCAGATCTTACGACCTGTTTTTGTTGTTGGTTTTTTTGGAATTCTTCAGCCCAGTGACACTGATAATCAAAAGCAAATCAAAATACTCAAAAGGTGCAACGAATGCTGTGGAAAAATAAAGAGGCACTCTGTTTGCACAAGCCATCTGAAAACAAGAGCAGAAATAGAGATTGCTTGGCTTTTCTGTCTGAACTCTGGATGTAATGAAATCACCAACGTGGAGCTGATGAAAAAAAAATCTCTCCTTGCTGGTCTCCATTTTGGCTGAGAAGTTCCCTTGAGGTGGCTTAATGTAAGTGACTGATAAATACAATATAAATAGCACTGAGCCTTCAAAAATAATAAAAAAATAAATTAAAAAAAAATGTTTCAAAAAAAGGCACTGGATGATATAAAAAATTTCCACATCTGTGCACTCTGGTTACAAACCCGTTTCCTAATAAAGAATTCATTTTGTAAAAATGATTAATTCTTTTCAAAGGTCAAAGAATTAATATGGCCTTGCCTCGATAATCTCATTGTTCTGCAAAGATTTAAACAGAATAATGCGTCAAATAACAATACACAGCTTGACTTCTTCATAAAGGAATTATTAATATAATTTCTCTTTTGTTTACATAATTACTTAATGCTACAGCTAAACTATAATCTTTTTTAAGACACTGAATTATTAAAATGCAGGAAAGCTTCTTACATAAATCTTAAAATAAATACTATATATAATATTTACAAACGCATACACTGTGTCTTGCATGTAGTTGACTAAGCCAAGCGTAGTATATTGTTTTATTTGCAACTTTACAGCTAGAAGTTAGAAATCTATATGAATTTCAATCATTTTTTAGACACCGTCACAAAGATGCTTTACAGAAAAAAACAGAAAACAGGAAAATTGGGAAGGATACAAGCATAGCCAAAACACCAGCAAGTGAGATTTTTTTTTTTTTTTTAAACCTAAGCGGGATAAACAATAGCCAGAATTAATACCTTTATTTCTACTCTAATTTTCTGACATCAGGCAGTCCCTCTTTCATTAGACGGTATTTCTTTGCTTTAGTAAAATCTTATTCTGATATGAAGCCTTTGTTAGAGCTCACAATGTGTGCCCTCTGGACGGGCAACAAGAAAACACTGCTGCTAGGGGGCTTGCATTTGGAACATGACTGTATGAGACCTCACAAAACGCAAACAAGGACAATTACTTCTTCTGGCAGCCCACATCTGTGAAGCCAATCTGTGGCCAATTACGTCCAGCGTGGGTTTTACGTTTCTGAAAGGCTAATAAACTCTGTAATTATGATGTGTTAATTCTAACATGGTTTTATAGACGGGCTTGGCAAGAGCTGTGCATTACCATCCTTTGTGAGCAAAAAGAGAAAAAAAAGCCATTGAAGCCCTTAAATTCAACAAAACCTGCTATTGCATCTGCTTGGGCAACATTGGGGTGTACATTTTGCAAGTCTAAACTGAACGTTTTGCAATAATAATAACTTTTATAGTAATACATTTTCACATTTGTGAGTGTACTGTAAAACTGTTTTCATTATGTCAAAATGGGAAAACAGAGAAAAACTGGGAAAAAAGTGGTGAGCAAAGTGAGAAAAACAAACAGGGCTTTTATATGAGCCTGTTCAGGGTCCTGGACTGTGTCCCCAAAAAATCCATCCAACTTCCACTCCCTCACTCAAAAGTGAGTTTTGACAAACATTCCAATTTTGACAAACATTTCCACTCACCGGAGGAAAACTCCGGGATTGTCTGGTCAAAAGCAAGTTGAACTGAAAAATAAAAACAGCGTGTGTGTGTGCGGTTTTTTTTTCTTTTCTTTTTTAAGTGACAGGAAATAGAGATTTGGCGAGTGCCCAAAGTTTTAGGCAAACACCCACATATCTTTTATTCTGCAGAACAAAGTGTGTCTCATGTCGAAGCATTTATCCATGCATTAGCATATTAGCATTAGCATTATTCAGTACTGGCAGGGGCAAAAACAGCCCTCCCGTATTTATGTGGCAGGAAATGTGAAGGCAGGAGGCTTGAGCTGGATTTCATGAGTCTGTAGTGCAGAATGACACAGAAGGCACTGTCACGCAATCAGAGCGCAGAGGGGTGGGGCACAGTTGGGGGGAGGTGGGGGTGGTGTGCTGGTGGTTGTTTTTTTTTTTTTGTTTGTTTGTATGGTTTTTTTTTGTGAGGGGGGGTAGAATTTAAAGAGTGCTGTATTTGTAATCCTCTTAATGCAATTTAAAATTGGCTTTGCAATTAAATTTACTTTATATACATATTACTTTAATGCAATGCTACTAATAATATGTGTGTAATACATACACACACACACACACACACACACACACACACACATATATATATATATATATGTATATATATATGTATGTATGTATGTATGTATATTTGGTGTGTTTCCAGCTAGCGTAGCACGCTGATCCTCCCGTTCTAAGCCAGCGGTCTTTATTTCCACTCTGGCAGCCACCGTGCCGCACCACGCCAGAGCCTCTGCCATTAATAACAGTGTGCTTAAACGGTGCTTAACCTTATCTCTGCATGCTTTACGCTCCCCTCCTGAAGAATGGGAGGGAGGCGCACCGGCCGGCGGCCCCTCAGGTACCGCGCCCGGCCGACCAATCTTCCTCCCTCCGTACCTGCCCTGCAAAAAACCATGCATCAATACGAGCGCCATCGCGGCGCAGAATGCTGATGACTCTCTCTCTCCATCTCTCTCTCTCCTTCTTTCTACTCTCTCCCTCCTCTCTCTATTTCCACCTAACCCCGAGAGGATAGGCCTGAGCAGGGGAAAGAATAGATGCCCTTGTCATCTTTTTTTTTTGTCTTTTTTTGTTGTGGTTGTTTTTGCAGTACATAATTTCTTATGAATGAATGAGTGAATTGTCACTTTGTCAAAAATACTGTCAATTTGAACATGCATTTTATTACTGGTATGTATTGCAACAGCATCTTTTACCATTGCAGTACACTCCATCAGCTAATGTGGAGCATAGAGTGATTGCAGTTAGTTATAGGTTAGTAAGTCTTTAGCCACAATAACCAAAGAATCATGCCATACATGTTAATACCTATATAACTCCCACTACACCAACCTCGATAATATGACTAATCATGACGTAGGATTCCTTCAACATCTCCATGTGCTAATAAAAAAAGCATTCCCAGGGGTGTCTCGTGTGGCGTAGCCCGTACAGCGCTTTCCACATGCTCATTGCAAGCTGCGACGAGATCGAGTCCGACCGCCTACATTTGTCGCATGCCTCTCCCTCTCCCTCTCTCTCCTCCTAGTTCTTCCTGTCTCTCTACACTGATCTGTCAAATGAAGCTGAAAAAGCCCAAAAAAAAAAAAAAAAAGCATTCCTAACTGTATTCCATACTGACACCTGCACCATACATTTTCTGTTAGGCCTACATTCAATAAACATGTTGTAATGACTACATTGTGCTGCTTTCAGTGTTGTTCCTCAGGGTTGAGCTGTGTTTAACCTCATGCCGCCATGTCTCTCTTGATGGCTTGCATGGAGTTTAGAGCATAGCCAGCAGTGCTCAGCGGAGGCAGATTATCATCCTAAAGGAATGGTTTAACATGGCGGTATCTGCTTCTCATGGAGTCATCAGCCTTTGCCCTCTCACTGTGAATTTCCATGTGAATGAGTGGCGGAGAAAGGTGCCAGGATCCGAGCCTGAAACGGAGAGCTTCCAGATGATAAGAAATAAGATCAGTTACAATTATACTCCTTGCTGGTGAGGCAGAATCAGTCTATCTTATAACATAATTTGTATGCCTTACAGATGCTCAAGTTGTATTTGAGCAATGTTTCCAATTAGAGTGTAGCTGTGTCTTTGTGAAAAAAGCAGACAAATACATAAATAAAGGCATTTGGTGAGTGCATTGCTCAAACACGAATTAAATTATCCTGATCTTGCACATATGTGTCTGGCACATGTTACGCATATTTATGATTATGTTCACTGCATTGTTCTGAATATCCTCTGCAGGGTAGAAAGAACAATTAAGGGTGTGTGCGTGCATGTGTGTGTTTGTGTGTGTATCTGTTTGTGTGAATGTTTGTGCATGTAAGTGTATGTGTGCTTGTTTGTTTGTGTACCTGTATGTGCATGTGTAACTGTATGTGTGCGTGTTTGTGTGTGTAGCTGTATGTGCATGTGTAACTGTATGTGTGAATGTTTGTGCATGTAAGTGTATGTGTGCTTGTTTGTTTGTGTACCTGTATGTGCATGTGTAACTATGTGTGCGTGTTTGTGTGTGTAGCTGTATGTGCATGTGTAACTGTATGTGTGCATGTTTGTGTGTGTAGCTGTATGTGTGAATGTTTGTGCATGTAAGTGTATGTGTGCATGTTTGTGTGTGTAACTGTAGGTGTGCATGTGTGACTGTTATGTGTGTGTGTGTGTGTGTGTGTGTGTGTGTGTGTGTGTTTGTGTATGTGTGCATGTGTACCTGTTATGGGTGTGCATGTTTGTTTGTGTAACTGTGTGCATGTGTAACTGTTATGTGTGTGCGTGTTTGTGTGTGTAACTGTATGTGTGCTTGTGTAACTGTTGTGTGTGTGGGTTTGTGTGCATGTGTAACTGTTATGTGTGTGTGTTTGTGTGTGTAACTGTATGTACATGTGTTTGTGTGTGTGACTGTGTGCTTGTGTAACTATTATGTGTGTGTGTAACTGTATGTGCATGTGTATGTGTGTTTGTGTATGTGTACCTGTTATGTGTGTGTAACTGTTTGTGTGTATGTGTAACTGTTGTGTGTGCGTGTGTGTGTGTTTGTGCATGTGTGCATGTGTGTGTACAACTGTATGTGTGCATGTGTAACTGTTGTGTGTGTGCGTTTGTGTGTGTAACTGTGTGTACATGTGTTTATGTGTGAGGGCATACAACTGTGCATAACAGTATAAGGTGTGCTTTCCATTGTGAGCAGAGCACAGGGCCCCAAGAGCAGGCTGCAGAAGACAGAGCCACTGGGGCCTGTCACAGCAGGTTAGTTCATCCCTAACCTGAAGTCTGGTTAGGGACACACATAGGGTAAATACACAGATGTGCCTGTTTGCCTCTTCAAGACCGAGCCTTTACTGCAGCAGGAAAGCCCTCCATTATTGGTGCAGACGTTTGAAAGAAAAAAGAACAAGTCAGGAAAAATGAAAATCATAACTCCAGTTTAGTGAGTCACTGGTGACAGGCAGGATGCCGCCTGTTGCTCGGCATAAGGGGGCAGTTTCTGGAAAATGGCCGTTATTGCATGTGTGGTTGAAATTATTACAAAATAAACAACGAGGCTGCTTTTAAAGCATGACACAGGCTATGTTTTGAGAGGTAAAAAAAAAAAATATATATATATAACTAGCCGGGCATCTTTCTTTTCTGACTGTATTACATTTGCGTTATCTCTGAAATGCATGTGCTTCAGCGCCACAGCCATGGGTTATGTGAGTGTATGCCCTATCTGGAGAGTGTTCACTCTCTGGAGAAGAACAGCTAAGCAGAACGCGTGAAGCACATTTTATATGCTAGCCATGCCTTTGCATGGTCCTACAGGTTTGCAATGTTCATATATGGGTGTAAGAACATAAGCCAGCTTACACTACCCACTAGCTGCCCACTTGCAACCTGCTGTTCGCACAGATGTCTGTCTGCAAATTTGACGCTACAGTGGTGTGCTAGGAAACGGTGGAGGTGAAGCAGTCAAATGGAGGATCAGCTGTTAAGACAGTAAAATAACGGGTAAATGTTCCTGTGGCTGCCGCACCACCCTAACAAAGAGTATTTCGCTACGTGCTGGCAGACCCAGGGTTGGCGTTGATAGGTACTCGCTCACTGGATTTAATGATGAGGACAGGCTACTCACCCCATCTAGGCCCGTCATTCACTCACAGACTACAGAGTGTCTATAGAGTGTTAGCACTGCTGGAAGCCTGTAACTGAACACAAATACCTCTTTAAAAAGGCTATATATACATATATAAGGTTTCTTTTAGTGGTCCTCCTCCTGACTACTTCCTCCATCTGCCAACACAATTCCAAACTGTTACTTTAAAAAGTTAATTTAAAAAAAATGAAATAGTTACATTTGTGGTACGTCATACATTGACAATTATTGAAATGATTCATGCACTGGCACTAATAATCCTTCTTAGCATTTAACATGTTGTTTTTGAATTAACAGTAATGTGCATCTTTCAGTGATGTATCCTATGTACAAATGTTGCTACCCAGATGAAGTTATTTTTATGATGAATTGTTGATTTTAATGATCGAAGAACCAAATGGCCTACTATAAAGTAGTTAGGATTGCTTTTGGGGCTATTTCTTGCAGGCTTTCATTACTGTGAATTAAGAGCTAGCTGACTTATTGGATTTACTTTAAGTAGTTTTCAGGTTGCTGCTGGAGTTAATTTTACCATTATATGTTCTCTAGCTATATATCTAGCTAACTAGTATACTGATAACTGATATCATTACTAATTAACTCACATTCCTGCAAACTGTTTCTATGTCTCTCCCTCCTCTTTTCTCAAAACATGTACAAAGCAGCCAGCATGTGTATGTGTGCAACACACTTTAGAATAGTTGGTATTAAAAAGGTTTCAAGTGGACAATATTTTAAACTTCAATTTATTGTAACAGCATGAGGTGGGAGAGAGGTTGTGTGAAATATATTGATATTTTCAATATTCTGACATTTAAAAGCCATGCAGTCAAACTTCTTTTTGGCAGGTTAACTCAAAACAGAAAAAGCTGGATAATGTGCCATTTAAAAATATATTAATTTCCTGCTCACTGCTACATTCAGGGCAGGTACACAGTCCTCATTTAAGGTGCATATTTAAAATTTTGAGGTCACAGGGTTTGGATTTGTTTGAGTTGCTGTCAATTGACAAATACTACCCAAATATTATGAATGCTTAAATATGCATTTTAAATGAGTTCCTCGTGGGACGCATTACATCAATACTGATTTCACAATGTGACATATGAGTTACTATATTTGCTCCTTATCAATGTGACGAATTGATTAATCATACATTAGTGTTTTACAGGAATACACAAGGACAGCATTCTGTTTATATTTTCATACTTGCCATTGTGGGATCTAAAGATAACAGGTGTTCGGCCCGCAAACCTGTACGATACCTGTTTCTATTTTGTTGGGAGGTTTGAATGTTCCCCATAGTTTCCGCACAGTGAATAGAGATAGTGTATGCATGCTGCTGCCTGTGCCGGTATGATGACCTCATCTGACAGGTTATTTGATCTTCATATTGCAGTATGCTGCTTTCTGGTTGGCTCAGTGATGAAGACAGGCTTTTCCTATGGCCAACTATGCAAAAGCCCTGAACCACAAAAAAAACCCTCGTAGAATTTCATTAATCCCCGAAAGGGAAATTGCTTTATCACAGACACCATCACTAGCAACATACAACATAGTACAACTCAGGTGAGACAAACATATCAATAATAGTGCATACATTAGGACGGCATGTATTGCATACCTATAGCACCGGGTTTGGTACTTTTGAGGGTTTCCTACAGAAATAACCACAGACTCTTTGCCCTCATATAAACACACATAATTCAGATACAGCTTCAAACGTCCACACAATAAAGCCCCAAACTTGGGTTATTTCACGTTTTTCACCTTCCTCTTTTTCTTTCTGATTTCATCATAACAATTGCTCCAGTCGCACAGTAAATAATTTTCCCCACTGGACATTTTGCTACATCTTCTGCTATTCTGCCAACAACAACATATCATCACAGTAGTCTGGTCCAAGTAGCCAATTGCAGGATACTTGGCTATGCACATTGGACATTTAAGGAAGTGCACATGTGATGCTATTTCAGCCAATAGAACATGTTTTTAAAAACCTAGTGGCCTTTATCTTTGTTTTGTATGGAAGCTAGCTTGCTTAATGAATAATTGCCAAAAAAATTAGCTATTATAGAGCTGTATAGTCTTTGTGGGAAGCTCATTTATATTTCTGAAATGCATTCTCTACCAATATTTATATCAGTATTTTGTAACCTATTCTACTTTGATTGTATATATTTGTAAAGTTGTATTTGCGTATTGTTTTGATTTTGTTAATAAAAGAAACAAGATATTAAAGTGTGTGTTTCTCCTGTTGCTTTGTTTAAAAAAAGTCACCTGGGACAGTTACTGTACTGTCTCGATGCATAAACCTTTCAGCATATTTTTCTCAGAATTGAATGTCAGCTTCACACTTCAGTTATACTTCAGCTAATAAGATGAGAACGGAGTAATAAAAACAACAAAACATCTAATAACATTAGTTATTAAAATAACAGGATTGCACACCCATCTTACCCAACATGCATTCTGTCATGTCTGAGGCTTCTCTGCGCACTTTATGCAAGGTTATGCTAGCATAAACAAGGCTCTTTTTTAACCAAAGCAGCTTGTGTTTTTCTGGTTTTGATGGATTTTTCTATTTTTCTGAAATAAATCTGAAGTATAATTTTAATAATGGAAAAAAAAACCTTTTTAGTCCTAATAAGCTGTATCTATTTTACTGTTACCACTCCTGCCTATAAATTGGTGTGTGTAAAATGTGTGCATAATTTGTTGTATTTCCTTGGCATATATTTCTCATTCTCCCCTGGCTACAGCATGGTTTACTTGATCTAGTTTGCCATCAAGTTACCTTCAGGTTGTGTTGGGTATGCATAGTCAGGTTTGACACTTACACTGCTGCAGGTGACGTCAAGACATGTTTGAATTATTAAATCTGTGAAAACCAGGGTTAGCCGGCCCACCCCGAGGAAATTATTTACCAGTTACTAACCATATGCAAATGTGTGCAGGTAATTTAATAACAACCTGTAACTTTGTCACCTCACGTAATAGCACAACTGAGGATGTTTTTAAAATTACCGGTAATTGTGTGTATCAAATATGATAAGTGCGGATACGCTTTTTGCAGACACCCTTAATTCCTGTGCAAATTTAGCAGTTGTGATGAGAAGCTATGAAATGTTGGTAAAACAGTGTAATAAATGCATGGTTAAATTCCTGCTGAAATTTCAGTAACTGTACCAGCATTCGCATGGGAATGTTATGGTGCTGGTACCAGGGAAGTGCAGATGCTAACCTTTGGTTCAGGCAGCAGTGTGGTCACATGGCTGCTTGACAGGAGCATGCTGTGTTCACTGCCACACGCTGTGGGAGGACTGCAACAGGTTTCTCCCCATTGCCGGTTCATCCAACGATACTGAGCAATACTGACAGCACCCATGGTTCTACCAATGATTGATTGCCCCCCGTTTCTCAACAGTCACATGCACACAATCCTAAAGCATGCACACTCCGTGGATGTGCCAGACCCGAGTCCCGATATGCATTTGAAATTCTTTAACTCTTTAGAGGCTTTAAAATGTAAAAACTTTCGAAAAATTTTTCTGAATAAGGACGTTGTGTTTATAAGATGGTCAGTAATCAGCAGGGATATTACTAGTGTCTGATGTCTTGAATGTGTATGTGAGTGACTAAAGGGCCATTGAAAACAGTCCCCCCTGTCCCTGAACACCTAGCTGTTTCAAAAGGAAAACACAACGATTTGGGCACAGTAAATTTCAGAGGATCCCTTACTCTGTTACCACAACCTGCTGTGCAAATATAAAAATTAATCTGCATTCCCTCCCCATTTTCATAATTTTCTTTCTATTTTTTTTCTTCCCGTCTGACAGTGATGGGGAGACAGTGTCCTCCTTGTAGCCGGGTTCATTATCAGCTCTAAGACCGAGTTAAAATGCATCAAATGCTTCACATTTGAAATGCAGTGCACAGTACTTCTCACATACCATTTGTATGGATTTTCTACTGAATAGGTAAAAAGGGTGGGACTTGAATACTGATGCTGAATAAAGGGCATTGCCCAGTCAAACAATCGTGCCTAACATGATTTGGTTTTAAATTTTTTGTTTTCCTGCTGTACGAGTAAAACATATTAACATTACTCATACCTGAACCTTAGTAACTTTGCTGGTACTACTTGAGTTGCTAATTTGGTTAAGGCAGAGGGGGCCAACCCTGGTCCTGGGGCTTCACAGAATCTGCTGGTTTTGTTTTCACACTAAAATCAGTCATTAATTTAGATTCAGGAAATTAGTGAGTTGATGCAACTGTGTAATCTGTCTGATTGGTTGATTTGGTACTGAAACGATGAAAAGCAGCCGATCATGTGGCTTTTTAAGGACACCCATGGCTTTAGGTAGCCATGCCTCTGCTATTGTTTCATGGAATACAGAGAAATTTGAAGCATCTAATGCTTCATTACAGGTAAATGTCCCATTTAGTCGCTTTCGTTGTGTCTCATTTGATAACAAGTGTTTATTATTGTATTTCTTTTACTCATCACTGGTCATGGATGTGTAATGCATTATTCTAAATCTGGCAATTTCTGCGCACATTTGCAGAGAGAAGTCAACATAATATCTGGAATGCAAATGCTATATAATGCTAACTTTCAGGTGGATGGCAGCCAAAATTTGCTGTGGAGCAATTATGTCTATAAATGAAACTGAAATAGGAATGAAAAAGGATTCATATACAATAATAAATTTAAAAAACAGTTTCTTATCTAAGTGTGTGTTGAGCTGGCACGTGTGTGGATTGACGCTGCCATATGCTAAAGCATATGGACTCCGCCTTCAGAGAGTAAAAGTGGCTACAAATTATTATTCTTTTTTTAATCCGTAGGTGCCCTTTGTGATCGCAATCTTCTCACACACACACCCCCATCCCCACTCACTGCCCAGTCTGTGATCATAACCTCGCCCCCCTCTGTCCCACCCCCAGGGCTGGGCCTGATTTTCAGCATATGTCTTCCAAATGGCTTCCGAAGGGCCCTGGTGTTGAGTCAGTTTCCAATAAATAAATGCTTACTTCACATCTTGTTAAAAGCAATGAAATATAGGCACCTACTGTCATTTAATGTAGGGAATTGCCAGGTGATCTTTTTCTTTATTCCCAACCCTCACATCCTTGTAAACATGAAGGCAAAGTTTCCACTATTTCACTTTTTCAAATGACAAACGCATGATGTGCCCTTAAGAAAGCCCTGCTTTCAGCTGCTGCCATGGAAACCCAAGAGTTGTGGAGGGAAAAGTGGAAATGCTGTTATCCCTATGGAGAAAATGGACTTCTTGGAATGACAGCAGGCTGCCAGGCCTGTTTTTGCTTTGTGTGTGAACCTGTGCATGTTGCACACGCCACCCAGGTGGTTAGGATCCTCACGAACACACACACACACACACACACACACACACACACACACTCACGAGCATTCCTCACAGAACTACAGAGATAGCACAGCTAATGTGTGCTAGAGACTGTAGAAAAAACAGTCTCTCTACTAGCAGCATTGTTGGGCTACCCCTGCCGCTAATTACATGTTTATTGTTTTGTTTTAAAACATTTTAATTAGTCTCAATTACTCTAACTCTTAATCACAGTGATAAATCAACCCAAATAGTGTATATATGACTTCATTGGGGAAAATGTGTACTCTATTAGAGTTAAAAATACTTAATCAGAGTTAATTGTGTAGGGAGAACATTCCCACCGTATCAGTAAAGTACATTCTATTCAATTCTACGTTATTCTATTAAAATTAATTAAAAGGATTTTACAAACTGGACCCATTTCAAACACAATTTTACGCATTGAAACCATTTAATGGACCATCTAAATGGACTAGTCCAGTAAACCACTCTATACCCATGTCTGGTTTCTACCGAGCAGACTCATTTTATAAATGATTCAGACAGGATTATACAACAGATATGATTCATATTCGATGCACTGCTAGATGAGACACGCATTACTCTACCTTTTGTATTTCTGTGATGTGGATTTCAGGCCAGGCCAGTGTCTCCTGCTAATATTAATGCATCTGTGTGTGTTCTCTCCCCTGCAGGATACAGTGTCGGTCTGTGAAGGCAGCGACGGGGGATGCTTAGGATGCAGCCCAGGGTGTCGCGCACAGGGGGTCCAGGAAATGTACTGCCATTGCTGTGCCAAATCCCTGACACTCGGCCAGAAAAGAGCGATCCGCATGTAGGCGGCAGCAAATAATGCTTCCTATTGCCTGGATGCATGAATGCAGCAAGGATAAAACAGAATGAACCGTGAACTGCTGTGGACCCTGTCAATCAAATCTCAACCAATCATCCATGGGAGCTGCAGTAATGATCTTGGAGGTGAAGCATTGTAATTCATGGTTTATTTTTTTGGAGTGCCGTTCACCCTTCTCCTCTGACCAACTTTCAGGATGGACTCGCGGTGTGTCCACATATATGTGCGGGAAAAAACACCAGTACAAAGTGTAAAATGTGAGTATATGAGGCGTAAACACCAGCAAATTATAATGTGGTTTTCAAAAAAAGGGAGAGAGACCATATGCTACCAATTAGGAAACCAATGTTATTTGCAATAACGAGCTGATAGAACATAGCGGTGAGAGAAACAGATGCAAATGGCCACTAGATATATAAGGAGAGGAGGAGAAGCAGGAGGAGGTGCATACCCTGCCTGGGTACAGGAGGAGAGTCTGGGGTTTATATCAGCTGCTCATCCATCCCTGTTTCTTTCAAGAGCCCAGGAAAAGGGGAGATGGATGAAGGAGAGAGGAGGAAAAGAGGAAAGAAGAGAGATTCAAGCACACCGCACTCATTCATCAGACAACTAAGCCCCTTGGCTCTGTCTCTCTGTCATATTATCGACAAAGGCTTTAGTGCCAAGTAACAGGGAAAAAGAAAATGTGTGTGTGCGTGCGTGCGTGTGTGCATGCGTCTTATGAAAAATACCAAATACCACGCATAGTAAAGAAAGATAGAAATGAATATTTTCAGTTTTGTGGAGACTACATTCTCTGATCCCAAAGTTATTTTAATTTGTCTCTACCACAATGTTAACACTTACATCCACTGTGACACCAGCCCCATTCAGTTTATAGCTGTAATCTGAGGAATCAGTCTGTAGGAAATGTCAGAGAGAGAGAGTGAGAGTGATATGCCTGCTGGAGGCTTATCATTCTGCAGGTATACATTGGAGAACAAAACGATGCAGCTGCATCTGCTGTTTCAACTGCTATGACTGCAGCTACACTACTACAATGACAATGACTCCTGTGACTGTTACTACTGCTACTGCTGCAACAATATCATCAGTCACTCATGGGAAAATATTTTTAAAGCATTTTGTTTCTTTAAAAAAATGCAAAACATGATCTCCCAAGTCCTTCAGAAAGGTGACGCCTGAAACGTCAGTCCCATGTTTGCTGGCGCTTTCTCTAAAAAAAAAGAATAACAATAAAAATAAATAGTGGATATTCTAGTCAGTCTGTCAAAATATTGTGCAGACCAGGTGCAATGACGAGCTCAGTGCATGCTGACACGTCTTTGAATTTGCATTTGCATTTGCATTTGACCCTAAGACATCCACAAGGAGTCTGCATAAACAGCTCGCCATGCTAAATTGACAGCGGCGCTGATGTCACAGTCTCCAAATGTTGCACGGAGGTGTGAACTGAGCATGAGCAGAAGTGTGGCACATGCCCATGTCCGTGCCTGTCCCCCACCCCTCTGAGTGAATGGGACATGTAGCTGGGCCACTTAGGTGCTCATAGACGCTCTTAGGTTTACTAAATGAGAAACTGTTTTTTTGTGGGTTACCCTTGCATGTTGCAGATTTGATCCTTCAGATGTGAGATAGCAAGATAATGGTAGCAAGGTCAAAATAACTTCCTGAGAAAATAGCTCTCCCTCAGGCAGGTCACAGGTATAGGTTATTATCAGCTAACAATGAAAACCAGTCCTGATCCTGCCATACAGTGACTGTAGGCAGCTCCAATATTTAATTCAGGCCTGCAGTACCATACATAAAAATCAAACTGTGCATTTTGTAACATAGAGATTCTGGGAATTCTCATTTGTAAAATTCACTCAAATTTATTTCAATTTCTTTTTTGATTTATAGTAAAGAACTCTTTAGGTTTAGACTAGTGGCTACACTCATGCTGTTACCACTGACAGATATGATGATGTACCCTATAAAAAGCTTGTATGTGCTCCATTATAGCTTGGCATATAAAGGAGATTAGTCACCAAGCCATACTTTACAGTGTGATCACAACTAAAAGGGTATTATTAATTTCTTGGAAACAGTATGATAGTAAATCCCCTTGATTCATTCACAGTGTGATCACTGCTTCCTTTGGCTTTAATGAAGCTAGATTGACAACATTTTCTACAGTGCATTCTGATGCGTTACAGATTGAATTGAAAGATTTCCCTTCATTTAGTCCTCTACAGGGACTCCAAACAGACAAGGGGACGAGGGGAGTACCCTGACCTGTCAATAGAGAACCGTCCAATCCAGTCGGGCTTAATCCAATTAAGAGATGAGTCGGCCGGTCCAGGAGATAAACTCCTGATAATCCTCAGCAAATAGTAGTCCTCACACCCCCATTCGATTAGCTGCATCACCTGGGTGCCCTCAGCCACCAGTCCCACAGTATCTTTGTTAGAGGACGCACATCACCCGTCCACCGTTCAACAGGCGGTAAATATGGACGACGGTGATATAAAAGGTTGAGTGACTGGATACCACACACTGTGTACTTTGAGCACCGTTGCCTGTGGTGTCTGTAAACAGAGTGGGGGTGGGGGGGAAGTTCTTGTTAAATCTTTTATCTCTGTCGGCACACAACCCTCAGACTGGATACCATCACAGCATCTCACTGCATACTTGAACAGTCTGATAATCCTCTCCTGAACATTAAGTAATTGCCCACTTTGCAGGAAGACAGTTAGCTCTGCAGCATGAAGACCACCTGTTTATAAAATGGCACTGTACAAAAATTAATTTGGGTAATGAATTGATATATCATAGCTTATTGGCAAATGCCTTTCTAAAACTGCCTCAAAAGACCACACAAGTCGGAACAAAGTTTGAATTTTCTTCCATTTATTTTCACATGAGTTATGTAGTGGGAATTGACAGCAATGCATCACAGGAAGAGTTAAGAATAACAACAACAAATTGAATCTCACACAAATACGTCAATTCAGTGTTTGATTGAAATGTTTATACATAGCATGGCACTTGAGAGAGGCAGCAAAGTTAATCAGCAGCCGAGTTTATTAACCTATGGTAAATGTTTTTCACAGAAACTTATGCTGCTGCATTGAACACCTTTTTCTCTTTGACTCAATTTGCTGTTCTTATCGTTAACTGTGCAGGTGAGGTAATTTTGTGTTGTTTTGTCTCAAGGGGCTGTGCTTATTGTGGTCTTTCTCCTACCCAGGGCCTGTAGCTTTAAACAAAAGAAAAAGAAAAAAAAGAAACTTGAATAAAGAGATTGAATATTTTATTAAAAAAAAGAAAACTGTAAAAGACAGCAATGACCATGTGGCCATGGGGGGGGGGGGGGGGGGGGGGGGGGGGAATGGCTTTTTCTGAGTAGTGTTCAAGGAGAGATGGGGTATCAGAGATTGCACAGATGTTCTGATAGGAACAGTCTAGCAGCCAGAAACAATGTGATTGTTCCCCTTTGTGTTTTTTTTCTTTTACTTCATAATTTGAAATGCCCAATTGTATTTATTCACACTCATTGCTGCAGCTTCTGCTATCGATTCTGGAGAGCATGTGCTCTCTTCCGAAACACATGATGTCAGCCGTCGCTTCTTATCACAACGCAGTTCACAAGTTGGGTTCGAACAGACAGGGCAAGGAAATGACATCAGGCGCAGCTAAACAGCTGGACTTGCAGATTGACCAGTGGGGGTTGCTGGTGTGTGATGAGATGCTGTCATTCCAAGAAATTATGAAAATAAATGTGGTCAGCTCAATATAATACTGACAAAGACTGGGTGCTGAATCCTACATCAAGTACAAAATCAATAAGATCCAGGACAGCACACCCACTGAGAATTTGGCAAGAATAAAACATTTTCAATGGAAGTTCTGTCCTGAATCCTATTGATGCTGTCATTCCAGCCAAATGAAAATCTCCCATTTCTTGGTAGACCCAATTGGGTCTTTCTCCCTGCTGGCCACAGTCTGCACTGCCAAAGCTGGGATTCAATACCAGACCATGAGGCCCATCCATGCATTAGAACAGTGCTTTAACCGAATGAGCCACCCAGCAGCCGATTTTCCCTTTTTAATGCTCAATGAATAAATAAGAGCTCTTTAGTGCAAAGTGCACAATTTAATCGACAGCATTTGAGAAAGACAGGAAGATGCTGAATTAGAATTGAGCATCAAGGCCCTCTGCTTTGCTGCTGTTTGGTTGCAAGCTTTATTGATCCCAACATGTCCAATGAGGCCATTTCCTGAGTGATGGGCCAGAATCAGACCCTGGCGTGTGTTTGGTTTGTTAGGTTGCTCTGTGAATTGGGATGGCCTTAGACGTGTAGGAGAGGGGTTTTTTGGGGTACTGGGAAACACAGTTTAACATCTTTCTCTGAAAATATATCATGGGTGTGGGCAGGGGGGCAGTGGATGTTTTGCCGAGAAAAAAAATGAAAGGCCTAATAATAGGAGTGCATACCAAGGGCCAATCAGGTTTATGATTTCATTGCTACTTCTGCTGTAATTATTTAATTTTTATCCTAATCACTGATTTTTATTTGTCATTCGTAGATAATGGGGGAAGTCATGAGCTTTACGACCTTTTAGGTTCTCCTATATGCCGAGCTAACCAGCATTGGTGTGTGTAGAAATTCAGGAAATTAAGCAAGAAAAATAGGTTGGAAGGAAACCCAGGATTGGAGATGTTCACCCCTGCCTTGGAGGAGAGAGCAACCGTTGCTCTGGCTAACAGAGGAAATGCTGAGAATGGCTAGCATCTGATACTCACAGACGTGCACAATGCTCATGACATAAAGGGGAGAGTTAGGGTATTCTGATGCTAAAAAGATCAAAGTAATGTTACTGAGGAATGCGTGACAGATTTGTAGTACAAAAAAACACAATACAGTGATTCCTATTTCTGCATATCATGCACAAATCCTAACCCTACCCTTTAGTGATGTGCCAGAGTGCAGAAAAGGCTGTTTTCCGGAATAATTTAAGAAATTTGAACATTTAGACGGCCATAACATATCATTGACAAGTTCTCGTTATGTTCTTGATTATGAGCATAGAGCCCTATTTACATAAACAGCATTTTAACTGCTGCAGGGGACTGGACACAGCATTAGTAGTAGTTTATAATTTACAACTACACAAATTTTCAAGCTGAGATGCCTTTCCCAAAGATTGCTAATGTGTAGTACTGTAATTCCTATTGATTTATCAACTACTGACTTGTTGGCTGATACCTGTTCAGGAGTATTCTTACTGATAATACTAATAGATTTCTTTGCTACTTTTGAATCTCAAATTCAGCCATTTCCAACAATTTCCATCTCGCAGCCCAAAACATTTCATGGCCCAATACACCCAACCACCTATGAACTGAGCTCATTGCAGTGGGATTCATGTTGATGCATACAATGGGAGCCAAAAAATGCATTCTGGCATGTAAAAAAATGAACTTGACTGCACACATCAGCCTATAATGATTCATGCAACAAAGTATTCCACACATTTAATTTTATAACATACTGCAAGATCATTTTGTGTTTTGTATCTATTTTTTATTTTCTCTGGTTTGGGAATCATTGACCTAACTGATGAAATATATTTCCGTGATGTATATTATAGACAAAGATGGAAAAAAAAAACTTTTAAACAGCTTTTAAACTGCATTCATTTACTACTAATTCATGAATGGTTTACACAGATGTCTTCAATAGCATTCAACTACCATTCATTAAGGAAATCATTAAGGAACATATGAGACTCTAATTTTAAAAGTTGTACAAGTGTTCGTGGTCACGTGCAGCGCACTGGAGACTTAAATTGTGCATATTCCTGTAATACTAAATACTAATACTTATATTTATCTTTCCATGCAAACCATTTATGTTTGAGTAGTTCATTATTTGAGTAAGCACACCAAGAAAGCTTCAGTAATTTGAAGTTTGGAGAGTGTGATGGGTAACCTTTTAACCTCTGTAACTTTTTGTGCAACGTGAATTGTTGTTGTGGTGCACCCATGTTTTCCTTAATTGAAATGAAATGAGGGGAGTGATTCAATCAAACCGAAAATGGCTTTAACTCTTCGATTTAACAGCAAGAAATTAACAGCAGGATTTTCACTATAACTTCTCCAACATTTAAATGTTTATTTCAGCCTTAAGTACAGTACACAAACAATGCTGTGTACTTAACAAAAGTGCTTCTTTATATTGCTTGAGGATAATAAACACTATTTGCATTGAATTGCCTTAGCGGAGACAGGCACCCTACAGAGGCAGCTATTTATTTGATTCTGTTGCAGATAGGCATGCTGTGCTAATTCCCAGGCAAAATATAGATAATTTTTGTAAAATAGTGGCTCTAAAGGCATTTCACTAATGCAATCTTTTTGTGTAACTTCACACACATTTCCCATTTTAGGTCCACCACAGCTACAGTGAGGATAGAAATAAGTCTCAATAAAATGGTGACCAAGCATTTCATGTAAAGATTTTTGTCTTTATACTGTGAAAGCAAACCCACAGCATAAAGCAAGTTTTCCAAGCAAAAAAAATATGAAAAATTTGATCCTGAATATATTTCAGTTTAATATGCATTCTCCTTTTTTTTTTTTTACAAGAATGTCACTAACATCAGGTTATGACATTTTCCATCTCTTAATCCATGGGTGATGAACGGCCATGAGTCTGCAAGTAGTCTACAACTAGTCTGCTTTTCAGTCTCTGCACAAGCTGTCAATGCATGTAAAGTTGTCTGTCATTAACCTTTTAATGCTTACTTTGTATTAAAATATTGAATTGTCTGAAATGTAAAGACATATTAAGGCCTTTTAAAAGGCTCAGGGTGCACACATCAATATTAGTACGGAATGCAATATCACTGCTGTCAAACATAGCTGCCAATTGAATATTGTAAGCTGGGACAATGAAGGCTTATTATACCCCTTTCACACTATAGAACTGGAACCCGGCTGGGTTGCTTATGTAGTTCACTTCTCTTCAATTGTAATTTCCTCCTTTTTATTATTGTTTTTGTTCTGTTTTTATTATTATTCTTCCCTAAAACAGAATAGGCAACAAAAACCATAAATCACACAGCGATGAAACATGGCATGAATGTTCCTGCGCCCCCCTCAAACCCCCCTGCCCAACTTGAGGGAGTTGACTGAATACAAGCTAAAATTTTCATTACATATTTCTTTTGCTTCCCTTTTACATCAGGTTTTGGTGTGTAATCTTTCAGTTAAATTTTTGGTTCTTGTAATACAGACCTACAGGTAGAAAGGCCTGTGGGTGCTCTCAAGGTCCGGATTTCATCATGCTCACACTCAAATCGTTAGGCCTTTTTTTCCACTACCCTTGTCTCTGCGCTGACACCTTGATTAAGCATCTGCTCTGAAATGGAGGGGTGGCAGGGCATTGTTGTCTGAAGAGATGTGGCACAAATCTGTCTGTGGTCTCTGTTCATTCAGGCTTCAGTTCCATCTCTCATAGAGATTACTTTTGAAACACAAGCCAGGACAGCGCCACCACATCTTTACAATCAATCTAAAACAAAAAACAGCCCAAGGAATGTTCTTGCAGCAGAAATGATACAAAAGGCGTGCGCTGCCCAGGAATGCAAGGCTCTTAAAAGTACTCTTCGGCTGAGAGGTGTCCGTTAACTTTGCCTTCTGAAACTCGGCTGAAGAGCACAAAACGATTCCAGGTGACAACATGCAGACAAAACTGAATGAAAACTGTATTCTATTACAACTCCCAGGTGTCAGAATTCTAATAAGATTATAGGTTGTGTGACAGTGTGTCTTTTTGTCATGAATGCTTTTCTGCCTTTAGCTGGTGTTTCTATCATCTGCAAAATGCTGCATACTTCGAAATACTAGCAGTGGTGGCAGCAGACCTGGGACAAATGCATATCTTGGAGAAGAAAAAAAAAATTCACAGACCTGCATTGAATTAAATTTTCAAAAACACTTCTGCAGGTCCATGAGAATCGTTAGCTAAGATTTGAGCCCTTAAGTGTCTAAACTGTTACTGTACATTATTCAACAGGTTATAGATTAAAATGCAAAAGATTGGCTTAGTTGTCCAGTATAAACTGTTCCTAAACATTATTTGAAAAAAGTAAAGCTGCTCACATAAACCTTGTAAGGTTTCCTGCAGAAATAATTACAATGACTACCCTCATGTAAATTCTCAAGTGAACTATTTCTTTGAATAGCCCTACAATCAAGCCAAACACACCCATAATATTATCTTTCCCATTGGTCTTTCCTGTTTATATAGCCAGAGGATCTTTCTTGCTTTTGAGATTCCAAAATCACTTATGGTTTGTGGACTACAGCAGGGGTGTCAAACTGATGTCATGGGGGGCCACAGTGTCCAGAGGTGTTTGTGGTTTCTTTTCATCCCGCAGCCAGTTAGTCTCAAGAACAACGTGTATGAGTTCTCCAGCCAATCAACAACTTAAATTAATCACTATTGCTGAAACACACAAAGCCAACATATAATGTGACCTTCCAGGACTAGATTCATACACCAGTGGTCTACAAGGAGAGTCAGTAAGGGACAGTAGACAGCTTAAATTTTCTTGGGGGAAAAAAAATGATTTAGTGAATTTTGTAATTTCACTGGTTATTTTTTTTAATTGGTTGATGCTCCCTTGCCATATAATATGCATATTATATTCAATAGCAAGCCTTACTTCAAGTGTTGATTCATATTGTAGTGGAATTGTACTTATTTAAATTATACTTGCATTCTGTGATTGATCTCTCTTAGGAAGATTCCCAAGGCCCTGATTGACCGGGGCACTAAGATATGTTAAAACATATGATGTTCCGGGGTGGTGGGGCCCAAAATCCCTTGTGGTGCCCCTGGCTCCAGCCTCAGTAGTTCCCTGTTGTATTGCGCTAGACTGATTTGCGGCTTGTGTGTCGAGTTCCTCTTTGTGGCCAACTCACAAATTTTCTTACTGATTTATTTTTGAGAGATTGGGAGCCAGTAAGCATGAAGAATTCTGCATTGGTGTATTTAATACCTCAGGTCACCTTATTACTAGCCCTTTTACATGAAATCCAGTGGTAAAGTGTGACAACTCCTGTATTTTATGGTTGGTTGGAATCTGGAAATGTAGCGCAAGACTGCATGCAGATACAGTTCTCATACGTACTCGCATATAGACACGTACTGTACATATGTCAATGTTTGTCATGTTATTTATTTATTTATTTATTATGGTCACTTGTCTTTAACTGATTCTGGTTTTGATTTGGAGGCAGCTCGATATCAAAACCAGATGAACTTCACAGATAATGCCCAACTTGGGGAGTATTAAGAGTTATGAAACTTTATCATAATGCATCTTCTGACATCACTCGGCTGGAACCGTAAAAAAAAAAAAAAACATTTTCAGATTTAAAATATTTCCAAACAAATTAAAACATTAAAAACTGTCCAGTACAATAATGAAAGGGGATAACTAAATACTGGAAAATAAATTTTACCCGAGAAAATGTAATGCCTAGAAAAAAAATCTTTTTTAGTTTGAAAAACATGCTGAATGCAAATTTTTAGTAACTGTAAAAAAGAAAAGATGCCTATATAGTATACAATGTCTACAGTGTCTTGTGTTAATGGAAAACTCATTTGGAAGATCTGACACATGTTTTATGCAAATGGATGTGTTTGAGGTCGTTCAGTGACAGAAATCTGCCATCTATTGATTTTCAATTAAACAGAATAGCAGTTTACAAGTTTACATATTTCAGTCAGAAGCCCTGTAATTTCATATTTCATTTTGGATGAGACCAATTGAATATTTTCCCCTGCTATTTACATAAACATGAAAATAAAAAGACACAGCAGGAGTTGCATGTGATGTTTGTTAGTTCTGAAAATAATTCTGATTTTGAAATGATGATAATCATAAGCTTACAGATTACAAAATGCTCAACACAAAATTGAAGATCGCAATTTTTATACAATCCTTGCATATTTATTACAAGCATTCATGCAGTACACATAAACAAATACTGCTCTATCTTTTCTAAATGAATGGAAAACTAATTAATATCTAGTTTTTGGCAATAAAGGTGTCAACTGACGACAACTGATAAGCTTTCACTCTGTAGTTTCACAAAGAGTTAATGTTTTACTATGTGCTTGGATATCCTTGGTCATTTTTAGAAACAAGCTTGTGTCATTCATCAGAAAAATGAATCCTTCCCGTTTCCATGGGGATAACCCTCGCATTTAATGACGTGCCTGGAACTGTCGGCACTTAAAACGGCTGAAAAGGTTACATTTGATTATTGTGCTGGGTTTTTACAACTGAACAGCCTCCACTCCAACTCCTCCAGTCTAAGATGACTATCACTAGTGTGACCAAAAAAAAAAAAAAACAAGCAGTAAGTTGTCAACACTGAAACGTTATGTGACAGTGATGAAATCTCATAATCCCAGTGTATGAGAACTTACAGTGCACCAGTGGGGATGTTGTTCGATCTGAATGGGAATCTGACATGCGATGCTGGTGACGTGCATCATCAGTAGGCAGCCAGGGTCAGGAGGAGCCAGTATCACCATGATGATCTGTGCTTGCAGTAATGCACTATGTTAAGATATAGTATATTGGGGGGAGTCAATAAATAGTTTTGATACTAATTATAAAGATTCTTGAGAGATGGGTAAATAAATAGACCTATCTTTATTAGAACGCCCTTGGTATTTTGTTTTGTTTGTTAATCTGCTCTCTTTGTGTCTGTTGTTTGTCACTGTTTTCAACAAAATTGATTCACAAATTTCATTTTAACAACAATAACAGATAACAGGACATACCATACAAATTATAGACTGCAAATGAACAATTACGCTACCATTTTCTTATATTGTACAAGGAGTAAAGATAACCTTCTATCTGGTGTCTGTAAAGTAAATATGTGCTACTGACTTTGGTGTTAATCATCTCATATGCAGTACAAATTAGGCATTTTCCCTGATCTCACTGAAAAGCATGTGATGAAATTATTTCCTCAAATCACAACAATTTTTTTTTTTTTTTTTTTTTTTTTTTACAGCAAGCTTATAAAAGTGGTGGAAAAGTAACACTTCTCCTGATTCTTCTTGGGGGGAAAAAAACCCCATTATGGAGATTTGATTTATGAGCATATTTTCCCACTTCTCATTATTTTTAATGTGATTAAAACTGTACAAGTAATTTATGCCTTCACATCTTTCAGCAGGATGCTTTCTTTCACCCTCAGATTGTCACAGCCGGAAATGGAGGTGATAGTGAAGCTACGTGCTAGAGAAAGTGGGGCACATATTTACTGTTATTAATATGTAGGCATATGGGAAATATGGGAGAGATTGTGTTTTTACAGATCCATCTCTTCTGATGTGTGAAATGCAAAACCAAAATAGGCATTTTTATGTTGTCTTGATGCGCATACTTTATGAAGTCATTGCCTTTCCCTTTCCTTTTGTAAAATATGGCCAGTGTTGTGAAGTTCTTTATATCTCTCCACTTGATGGTGCTAATGGGTCAAATGACTTTCCATTTGTTTTAACCCTGTATTGGATTTTAGTAGCTTTTTATAGTAATGAGATACTTCATCAATACACTGAATATGATATGTGATGATGCATTTACATTGAACCAAAAATTGAACCAAAAGCTAGACAAAACTCAAAAGTGGCAAGGTTGTGAAATGAACAGAATTTTTATATGTTCACTGCTCAAAGGTTGTAATCACATCTCACATGTTTGGATCTGTTGTTGTTGTTGTTCTTCTTCTTCTTTTTCTTATTCTTCTTCTTCTTGTAGTTGTTGTTCTTGTGGTTGTTGTTGTTCTTGTTAATGTTCTTGTTCTTGTTGCTGCTGCTGTTGTTGTAGTTATTGCTGGTGCTGCTGTTGCTGTCATTGTTGTTCTAAATACTATATATTTTAAAAACACTAATATTAAGCATGAAAACATGTTTCATTACTGCAAGATACGGAGTTCAAAGCTTTCATTATTCCATGCATTAGTAATCATTCATTCACCTTTTCAGCCTAACAGTTGGAGCACATACTGTGAAAGGGAGACAAAACAGAAATGCGTTTATTGAATTACAAAAATGGCTGTCCCCATTAAGTATCACACATATATATAACATAATTTATATGTTATAATTGTTGTTTTGCAAGCAACTCCCCATAATTATTGTCATAATAGGCTTGGGAATAAGGCGATTCATTGATGAGTGTATATTTATGGTAAATTAACTTAATTTGCCTGTTTAAAGTGACGCACTGTATAAATTCGTTTTCAAAATGTCGGCCATTTAACTCGTCACAGATAAGTGTTCAGGTAAAAGATGCTACACAATAATAATAATAATACTAATAATAATAATCCTTTGTCTAATTCTGTTTTCTCCTCTTCTTTTTCTTATTCTGCTGGGCACTGCTCATCTCAGTAGCTGCACAGTTCTACATGCAGTTGATATGATTTGATGATTTGATGTTTCCATGATTTGACAGCAGCCCTTGGAAAGCCTGATTTCTCTTTGCAGCCAAAGATAACAGGCAGAACCTGTTGTGATTTTCTGTTTCAGTCCGCACCAGCTCCCTTCCATTTATACGCTCCTGAAACAGAGGAGGCAGCAGTAGATGGTGACATTTACATTTAATTGTTGTTGGTGAGAGTGGAGTTGTTTAAAATGGCTTTTCCCACTCGGTGGCCATTTCTCCCACCAGTGCACCCAACAGTACAAAATGTGAGGGCGTGAACCAAGGTGAAAACATACAATATCCTAGAAAGGCCAAAAAGAACCTAAAGCTTACCAGAGATACAGGAGTCCATTAACATTATCAGCAATGGATTTGGAGGTGGTGTTGTCTTGTGCCATAACTTGCTTTTTTCCTTTTTTTTTTTTTTTGTTTGGTGGGAGAGAAAAAAATCTGTATAAGTTAGACAGAAAAGTAACACAGCACTAAATTGCTTATTGATTTTTAGGGACTTTCTGCCTTGCACTAAGATTAAAAGCCCTCAGGTCTCGATAATAGTGGAATAATAGTATAATAATAGTAATGGTGGGAGACTAACTTCGCACATGTATTATTTACAGCTATTTTGCAGCACTGTATTGTACAGATGTCATTATAGATGAGAGATGGGGATGGGGGATAAGAAGAGCCACAATCATATTCTCAGAACAGGACATTATAAAGAATT
This sequence comes from Anguilla anguilla, assembly GCF_013347855.1. Classification (NCBI taxonomy): domain Eukaryota; kingdom Metazoa; phylum Chordata; class Actinopteri; order Anguilliformes; family Anguillidae; genus Anguilla; species Anguilla anguilla. The sequence continues at coordinate 13,985,366 of NC_049215.1, forward strand.
ATGATCCTAAAAGATGTACAAGATGTCGATGTTGGAAATGAAAATAATTGTGCTAATAGCAAATGCGTGAGTACACTGAGCCAGGCTGTAATGCTCAGCAAATGAATGGGAAGAAATAGATGTGAGTCTGCGCTTTAACTGGGGCCACTCAAGAAAGAGAGTAATAGGAGTGCCAGCAGTGCTGATCTAGGATCAGTTTAGCCTTTTAGCTCATAATTTGTAAAGTTATGACATGGACGTTGGGAACCTGATCCTAGAACAGTGCTCCTACTCTGAATGAATATGGGCACTGATCAAGGATCATTGTACGGTGTTAAGAGAGAATGCCTTCTTTGTGTGGTTCTCTTGTCAACCACACAGACCAGAAATAAATATAAAAAATGAAGCATGACTGTGTCCTCATTTCTGTCAAAAATAATGTGGGTAGACATAGGAAGCTCCTCACACTTCATCCCCACGACACACATGGTGATGTGAGACCTTTACACAGGCTTTTTTCACTCTTGTTGGGTGCTCAGTTGGGATTTGCCATCAGTGTAATCCGTTTTCTCAGGGGATAAAAAACCCAGAAAACAAACAAACAAAAAAAAACAGGCAAATGGGCAATTGTGAAAGAGAATCTACTTCTGATCACAGCGGTGGTCAGTGACAAGAACCCTCCGGTCGCCAGTAATCAATATGGCATACCTGCCAGTTGAGTGGACAATAGCAATAGAGAGATGAGGTTGCGGCCAATCAAGACAGAGGTAGACTGCAGATAATCCGTCATGCAAAGTGGGAAGGAGGATATCGGTGTTTAATCATTTATAGAAGCACTGTGAACATCAGTTCATTATTGTTGCACATGTTGATGTTCATTTTGATGTTACGTTTTAATTTTTTACTATTTAGGGAGTCTCCAAACTCTATACTTGATTTTTCTGTTTTGCCATTGTAGTCTTTTCCCCAGTTCACTTGTACAGGTTAAGCTGGGCTTTTGTTTACATTGTACAGTAGTTGTCCTTGTGATTTATGCCTTGCAAGACATTGGGATCTTTGTTCTGTAAAATGCATGGAATCAGTTTGAGTACCTCACCAAGCTACAGGGTGGCATAAAAATGCATTTCTTTAAATCTAATTATTAGTATAAATAATCTCATTAGTCTTATTCTTGTTTGAGAGTGTGCCTTTCTTCTCCTGCTTGGTTTAAAGTTGTGCTTCTATGCTTTTCAAAGGTGCCGTGGTGTGCACACCCAATAATAATAATAATAATAACCCATTTTAATAGTGTTCAATACAGACCTTGTCCAATCCGTATCTGAAGTACACTCCTTTGTCTTCATTTTGCACATGCTTTTATCTAGAGCAACCTAGATAAGTGCACAGTACTACTCACCATGTAGTACTTTAATTCCCTAAAATAGAATCAGTACATTTATGACACAGGTTTATGAGACTTTTACCTGTTCACTGTATTTGTTGGTGTAAATTACACAAATGCACATAGTCTATGGAGTAATTCAAATCCTGCATCTTATCCTTGTTCAGATCCTACCTCATCCTGACACGTGCAGGTCCAGAGCCTCTGATTCATAAGGCAGAGCCGAGAAATCTTCTGTTGTTTTCTAAAATGATACAAAAAAACCATCATTTGAGAAAAAAAAAAGACTGAAAACAAGTCCATTTGGAAATGTGCCTCACTGCGAAACCATGATTGTAATAGAGTGCTGTGCATTTTTTCTATGATGCAGGATCATTTCAGAGCTAATGGGGGATGGAGGTCCACCACCCTGTTCTTCCGGGGTGTTATTGGCTTCTTCTGAAACATCCTCTGCAGTGTAACATGGCAAACAGACCCGTTAAAATGATGGATATTGTTCGTGATTACTCACACCGTGTATATCAAAAACATTGTAGGGTTCTGCTAGATTTCTATCAAATAAATCCATTCTGACAGCATCTGCATTTAAGGTGACTCGCATGAACATAAATCTGAATATTCAGCCCTTAAACATTCTCAGTTTCCAGTGTTTGAACCACTATCTCTCCATTCTCCAAAATGTACAGACTACTGTACTCCAAAGATAATGGGATATCCACACTAATAAAGCAAGGGGAGAGAGACCATGGTGGAAAGAAATATGCAGTGCTGTTGCTTCCCCCCAGTGACTAGCAACTCTAAATTGCAATGAACATCAATGATTATTGGGGTCCACCAGACCTGGGTCAAAAAATTATTTGAAACAGATTAACTATAAAGAAAAAAACCAAGGGACTCTTCTGTTGTGAGAAAAAACAATACAATGCCTTTATTATAAAGTTAAGTATAAAGTTAAAATGAACTGCTAAAAAGTTTTTCATTATTATTACTATTGTTGTTGTTGTTGATGTTGTTACTAATGGATGGATTTGCAGGAAACTTTTTGGAAAGCTTAGTGAAGGGTCAAGGAAGAACTGGTTAACTTTGGCCAGAAGAGGTGGCTTCTCACATAAAGGTATGTAACTTCCGAACAGGTTCATGTAACACCATGAAATGTTGTGTGCCTTTCAGCAGACATAAGTGGCAGACCATACCTTATTGTCGGAATCAATCAAACGGGTGTGCTAGAGTTTCATTTCTGACCACTGAACAAGTATAGTGCTGACTGACCATGTAAATGGTAAATGGACTGCATTTATATAGCGCTTTTATCCAAATCGCTTTACAATTGATGCCTCTCATTCGCCAGAGCAGTTAGGGGTTAGGGGTTGGGGGTTAGGTGTCTTGCTCAAGGACACTTCGACACGCCCAGGGCAGGGTTTGAACCCTCCGACTGCCAGACAATCGGTCTTACCTCCTGAGCTATGTCGCCCCATGTGAAACTGTTAGCCCAATGAAACAAAATGGGGTTGCTGGAGAGCTTATTTCAGGCCACTGTACAAATATAGTGCACATTGGCCATGTGTAGGGGCACCCCATGACAAGATCTCACTTTCGGATCCACCACCGCAGGCCACCGCATTCCTGCACAATTACAGCACAATTTTTTAAGGGCCCCTGTCAGTGAGGGCCCTTAGAATTGTCTTAACTCCACTTACGCCTAACTTGCCATTGACTGAACAAGTACTGCAGTAACGGACAACTATAGCCACAGCTCTGATACTAATGCTCACGTGCTAGCTAACTACCAAGCTGATATCTTCCTAAAAAATCTTGTTGCACAAGTTTTTTTATTTTTATAAATTGCACAAAAAAAAACATACAAGCAAAAACACAAAAATGTGTGTGTGTACATGTGTGTGTTTTCCTTCATGTAGTTAATTTTGTTTCCATTGGCCCAGCAGAAGTGTACCTCTGTTATCTGTTGAAGATAAGACAGACTGACTGCTGTCGATTTTCCACCTATTTTGGCAGAGCTCAAATAGAGCCATTGCAATCTGGAAACTGCATAATTTCAAAGAATTCATATTCTGAAGGGCATCTCCTGAAATATGCTGCTTCCTGAACAAATGGTTACTTCAAGTGATATGCGCTGTGAGACGCATAGCAGCACTGATGCTATGTGGGCTGACAACGTTTCAGAGACTTCTGTTATAATTAATTCAGCCGTACATTTGTTGAGCACTTCACCTTAAGTCATCATGTTCTCAAGAACTATCTCTCCGTTTTCCCTGGCAAATTCTCCCTTTTTTTGCTTGACAGTAAGATCTTTACAGTCTATGTAGACTTGTGAAAAGTTACGTGATTATGAATCTAAGAGAAAGATTTTGTGATTGATTAAGATAGAGCAAGCAACAACATATGTATTGGAAAAGATGTCATGTTATTTCTTAAAAACATATGTTTAGAATAATAATAAAAGCACCCCACTTTTTACAGGCCCAATCTGTTTGGGTTTGTCACTTAAGAAACAGGTGGACAGCCTGATAGAATATATTCTGCTGTAGGAAAGTAGTCAGGCTTGAAACAGATATATACCTCCCTTCTTTGATGAGCTAGTTTCTTTGACCTTGTCATAATTACATTGCTGTGTTGAGAAAGCACTGAAATCCCTTTTTCTTCAAATAAACCTTGGGGCGGTACTGAGATGTGCTCTCTGTACTGACAAAAAAGGAAAAAGAAAAAAAAACAAGAATGTGTGTCCTCGTTTTCGTGATATCTTTGACCGTCATAATTGCCAAGTTGTAGTGAGGCAACGTTCAAACTGATATGATTCAGAAATAGTTTTCATTAAATGTGTTAAAAATAAAATATGTAACATAAAATTAACATGTACTGCATCAGAGTGCTCAAGGAGCTGCAGTATTCTCAACTTAATCACCAGCATCACAGTGAGAGGCAGAGAGTGCCGGTCAGCAACTAAATAATTGGGCCAACAATAGTGAGGATGAGCTTGTGTGTAATTGCACTGATGTAAACAAGTCTCACTTTAGGAAATCTTTAAGACTCCTGAAGCCATTGCATAGGAGTCTATGTGATGGCATGGGGCTTTGGTCACCATTACTCATAGGGTCACAGTCCCCACACTCTTTCTTCAGAGGATAATATGATGTATGGCCATGAATGGTCATATATCCAGTCTTGTAACCTAGAGGCTGCAGGTTTACTCCCAGATAGGGCACTGCCATTGTATGCCTGAGCGAAGGTACTTAATCTCAGTTGTTTCAGCATATAATCAGCTGCTTTAATGTACTGTGCATAAAGAAAAGAAACATGTAGGTTGCTCTGGATAACAGTGTCTGTTAAAAGAGTATGAATAAAAAAGGCCTGAATTGGGCCTGAATCTTGGCTGATAATAATAATAATAATAATTCCCTTCCTCACATAACCAAGCTTAGCCATCTTTCATTGTGCAGATTGCAGATGACCAGTATCTCCTTAGCTGTCACCTAAGCATCCATGTACTCTGATAGAAAAGTCAATCTGGAGTTTGTCCTCCGCCATTTGAAAGCACAACTTTCCATTAATTATGTTCAGCCTTGAAAACTTCTCTTGATGTGTGCTTGAGTACACTCGTCAGCTGTTTGTTGAGCTGACATAAGAGGTCATAGCAATGAGCCTGGCTTACAAATTCAATTGGGAATTATAAATTGGGAAAGAATGGGGGCAAAAATAATAAAAAATAACAACTACATGCTGCATAAATAGACACCGAGCCGAAATCAAAAAATGATTTGTTTTGTAATGCAAATTTCTCTCTGATAGACTTGAAAGTACACCAGGACCTGGCCGGTGTTTTCAACAGATGGAGCCTGATTAAATAGCTTTGGAGCTGTGGACATTACTAGACTATCTACTCTGTGGGTGCAGACCACCAGTACTGAACACAACAGGTAAGAGGACAAACTGGAGTCACTGAACTGAGTGCAGTTCCAGGGATTGCATTTGCCTGGACAGCAAGGAACATGCCTGCATTTCCTATTTGGGAAGAGAGAGGAGGATAGAGAGAGACAGAAGAAAGAGAGAAGACATTACATTTATTTAGCAGATGCTTTTATCCAATGCGACGTACAAAAGTGCATATCATGGTCATTGGACAACTATAAAACACAGGTTGAATAAGGTACAAGAGGTGGAAGAGATACAACTTGGCAAAGAAAATCAGACAGCTAAAAAGTAAAACAGGGAAGGAAGTGAGACCTTTTCTTTGTAGATCTGTATGCTGCATATAGCATTGTTAGCGTAATGTAATATCACTCAAACTGAAACAAACTGTAATTTTTCATCTTTTTATTTTAGATTTTGTACTTCTACTTAAATGCTGTAAGTATTATCAAAGAAGTCCTCTCTAATTGTATGCAAATATCTATATCAGGTTATATGGTAAGTCATGAGGCTCTTCTCTTAGAATCCCCAAATAAAATAATTTTGTATGTCTGGTGCTCATAATTTCTATAAATCAGTCTTATTTTTTCAGTGGTATAAATATAGAAACCATATTAGGTCACCTATTTAAGAAAAGGTTTGTAATTTTCAACAATCTGACTACTTGTGTAGCTTACATTGCCAGAAATAATGTGGTGACCCAACTTTGATAGTATCTCTTCTGAAAAATCGCTTTGACCCATTTCTAGATACAAAGTAGTGCAGGTTTCTGCTCTTTCTAACTCCTGTGAAAATGAATATGCTGAAGTGGTATAGGTTACTGGCTCTCCCGTAGAGTTTACTGAGACTGCCTGCGGTAAAATTTAATGTAATTCTAAAATAAGATAAATTGTTCTAAATCAGTGGTGATTTCATATTGTCTTTGGCAGAGGCCAACAGAAACTCAGTGAAATCAATGAGAGATCTCTTCCAAATTTAGCTTAAGATCAGAAAAGTGATCGTATATGTAGAGAAATTGTTTTATTGGCAATCCTCCACATGTATTTGGCTGCATTTTATGCATTCAGTGTTACTGTAGTTGTGCTCGCCAGTTAAACAGAAAACATCTTAATGTTATTAACTGGATTGTATGCATCTGACAAATAAGTTGCTATTTCACTTATAAATGGATTTTGTGCCAGTTCTTGCCTTGGTCTGAGTGGCACAGAAGTTCCGACATATTTCTTTTCGAGGCTTCATGCAATCCTTGAATGTTAACTGACCATAAAGAGAGGAAAATCTGAAATATCACTGAACGGGCTTTAACCGCTGAGAACATATTTTCAGGAAGCAACACTAAAGGATTGAAAAAGAGCATGAACACTTTTTACACATATTTTATACATTTTATACACGCTTGCAAAATTTACATGCAGTAAAAATCAGGTTATGCTCAAGGTCGCAGCAGCTGTGCCTCACACTGAAACAGAGCCTGCAACCTCCTTTGTGCATTACATACCCAGCATCTTAACCCCTAAACCGTACATCTGCTGCTGTCCATCTCCTTTTCTGGGCTGTTGGCAAATCAGCTTAGCATCAGCTGAGCAGACAGTTCCTGTGATCACCCCAAATAAAAAGGTTGCTGATAGTCCTGGGTTTTGAAAATCCAAATTTGAATTGCACAGTTTTGTTTGTGAATTTGAAAAGAGGGTCAGGGTTAAATCAGTTGGACACCCTTAATGTACTACTCCTCTACCCACTCTGGAGCAGGATAGATTTTTTTTTTTGTTTTTGTGTGAAACATGTTTTTTATCTCCTTTTTTTCTTCTTATTTTGCTCATTTTACTTTTTATTTTACTTATTTCTCTATTCTATCTGGATGTTCAGCTGTCCCGCTCCTGAAGCAATCTTCAGTGTGTGAGAGCACAGACAAACATGCATCATGTCCCAGTCAATTACATTTCACTTCAAGTAGGTTCAGGAAATAAATGATAATTCAATGCATTGACTGAAATAATAATCCTCATTACAACATTATGGACATCTTCTGATCATATCCTGAATGGAAACGGCAGGCATATTCTGAGGTGTGGGTGCGAGTGAGTGCCTCTCTCTACTCTGCGGTCCTCCAGGTGAGCTGCAACAGCCACAGCTTTAGAATGAGTATCCTTCAGACGGAGGGAACCTTCGAGCCAGCTAAACTGGGGAATGATTAGGTAGCCAGGTCAGAAAAACCAGGTTGGGAATATTGTCAGGACGAGAATGATGATGACTTCTACAGCACAGTATGCCTGTCACTGCACAGTGGCAACGGCGTTTATTTTGTCCAAAATGAATGTCACACTCTAGCAACTCACCCTGACTTTCCCCTCCCAATTAATAAACAACATCACCCCTGTTTAGGCTCAGTATTAGCCCTGTCTTGTTGAGCTTCAGTACTAACCAAGCCCTGCCCTTCCTTGCTCAAGCCTTCCATTAGAAGAAGGAAGGTAAATGGCAGCTGGTCAGCTATTAGGACAGCAGTGCTTTATTTGCCACCCACAAAGGGCCATTGGCCAATAGTAAAGATATCAGTGGCCTCGCCCAACCTTGATTCATTGATCAGGTTTCTTCCATTAGTAATAAGTCAATGGTGTGCACCTCCGAAAGGAAACGATTGAGTAGGAGTAGTTTAAAAAATGAGAAATAGATGAGAACCCCATTCACAGCCTAGCAGGTGCTGGCCATCATGACCCGTGTTCCTGTAGGTTAATGCAGAATTCTGCAAGAATGCTCATGGACACGGCGGCATTTTTCTATTGGCTACTTCTCTTGTGTGTTTATAAGGCCTTGTGACACCATCTCATGTAAAAACACACATAGGTGTAGCCACTTGGCGCAGGGGCATCGACCCGTTCTTCCATTATCTGTCATTTTGAATTAACCTTTTAACATTCACTAAAAGCTCAAAGGAATCACTTGAGCGAGGTGTCTGCAGGCGCGTGTTGCATGTGCGCAAGTATGTACACGCGACTTTTCGCTGTGTATAAATCCCCGTCAATGGCCGATCTTCAATTTTCCCAGTGCTGCGGGGTACGGAGCAGTAATTAAAATTTCTCTCTTTTGTGCTCTTATCGTGCACCTGCGCGAATGTGTCGCTGTTTAATCAGGTCACAGCTGAGCCAAACGAGATGTCCGCTCGCCGACTACAGAGCGCCCCTGACCGGGGGGATTCAGGGTGGAAAGGACGGCATTCATGTCTCAGACATGGTAATAGAATACTGGCCAACTCTGAGCTGATCTGGGGTGAGAACAATGGACAATATTATGTAAGAAGCCGTGCACCGGGGTTACTATGGGGGCAATGCAAATATGGGCCAGTAGGGAGCAGTGTTTCAGCCCTGCAGTTGCTCCTACGTGTTACTCCATACAGTACATTTCCATCAGCAGTTCTTCGAGAACACATTTTTTTTTTTAAATTTGTTTAATTCTTTCTACTTTTTGAACAATTTTTGTGCAGTTAGATAGCGGACTGTAATTATAATGTTTTCCATCCGTCCCATTTTGTGTGTAGTGTCTACGTGGGCCAGAAGGAAGACTCCCACAGCTGGACTAATGGGTTTTTAAAAATGAAGATAATCCAGGCCAATGAAAGGTTTACATACTAAAACTGAAATTGCGAAGGCTCTTATTGGGAAAAGAGTTTCTTACTGTACGTTTCATTACATTACATTACTACCATTTCTGTTAGCAGATGCCCTTATCCAGATTGAAGCGAGAAGACATAAGTACATCTACATAAATTACACGACCGCAAGACAGGGAGGAGTTCCACCAATACACAATGTTTAGAGGCATGTTTAAAAGCATTTGTTGAATTGGTGCCTCCATTTAGATAAAAGGTTTAAAAATTAAATAAATAAATAAATAAATAAATAAATATGTGGGCCTTATGTTCAAATACTGTACAGTACAGGCTGCTACTATCTGCAATATACACTTCTGCTTTCTTCAGGGTATGACTTTTAAAAAATAAAAAATAAAAAAACAGCTTAGCCCTGCACTGTTCAGACTAAAGTGTAGCTGTACAGATAAAAGAATCCCGTTTTGAGGCTGTCACAGCAACACAACCCCGGGAATCCAGGAGAGGGTGCTTCCATTAAAAAGCAGGTTGTCACTCTTGTGAAAAATGTGTTGAGACGTTGAGGAAAACTAGACGTGAATGACATGCTAGTTCATTTCTCTTGTTCAGTTTGTCTTGCTCTTTTTATCAAAAAAATTCATGATTTTATTTCACTTGTGTTTTTGTTGTTCGTCCTAAGTATTTGTAGTATTCCACCTTTTGGACATTGATTGAGGTTGTGTTGAAATTGATCATATCCTTTGTCTTTTCTTTGTGGATCTTCATGTCAACTTTGGCACTTTCTCTGTTTAGTTTATTTAGCTGATGATTTATTTTGTCTGTATCTATTGATGGGGCCGGCTCGTCTGCAAATCTTACATTTAGTTCTTCTCAGTCAATTATAAAGCCAGGTTTGTAACGAGTTCTTGAAGGACCTCTTAAATAGATGCTGTGAACAATTTTGGGGATAGGGGACCTTGGCGGATGCCTCTAGGAATACCAAAGCTTTTTGGACTTAGTCATCAATATGCATGTATCAACAGATGTGTTTAATTACCTTCATGCAATGTATACCTATTTTCTAAGGGCTTCAAAGATAACAAAATGTTCCAACTGAGTCAAATGCTTTTTCATAGTCTATGGACCTTAAGCACAGTGGTAGGTAGCATTCATTTGATTCATCAATGACTTTGTTCATAGCATGTATATGATCTGTTGATGGATATCTTTTCCTAAATCTTTCTTGCTCTCATGCCTGGTTTTCCTCCAGGATCTTTTCCATTCTGTTTTTCTGGATTCTTGTAAAGAGCTTGTAGAGATGGGAGAATAGACTACTGGAACGATAGTTCTTGACGTCTTTGGGGTCTCTTTTCTTAAATATAATAATGATTTTTGTTATTCTTTCCAGCTTATGGGACCTTTTAAGTTTTAATGATGTCATTGAACACTTTACTATTAATGTTGTTCCACCTATGATGTCATCATTTACTAGAGATTTATTTTTTCATCATTTTCATTGCTTCTTCTATGTCTGACGTAGTAATTGATGGGCCTTCTTCTGTGTCATAAATATGTGTGCATAAAAGATTTGGTTTAGGTACAGTAGATTTGTGCAGAGTTTCATAAAAGTCATCACATTCCATTTACCTTTCCGTGTTTGCCATTTTGCATTTCTTTCCTTGTTTGTAATTTCCTTAGGATTAGTGCTACATAGCAAAAAATATTTTCTTGAAGTTCTCTTGGTCTGTAACGATGGCCTTTGGAAATAAATGAATGAAAATGTTCCCGGAAAGGGCACAAGTCTGACACCACCCCTCTGTGCACTTTTCCTGGCACACTGTGCAGAACATAAAACCCTGACCGAAACAGGCCCTACTCCCCAGGTCTGCATGAGCGACACATCTGATCTCATTACCTGAAGAAAAACTGTCGTCATTAAATTTAAATTTAATTTGTGAATTGTCGTTTAATGTAGCTGTTTATGTCTGTGCTCCTTAACTGTGTTGCCTGCCGGAGCTGTTCCTGAGGTAATTGAATTTGTTCTAATGGAGAAAACTGTTAATAGGCAAGTTTATCCCATATCATTTTAGCACTCTTTCATCTGTATCTAAGCATGTCCTGCTATGCGTGTTGCTTGTCAGAATGCATGTCAGAGATTCAAAGTTACTCAATACATCTAGTATGAAGACAAACAAAGAAGAATTGGCCATTTTGTACTGATAACAGTCTGGTCTATCTGGTTAAACAGGTTTACAGCTGTAAAATTCCAAAAAGAAGTCAACAACTACAGAAATCAACATCTAAAGAAAGTCTGTGTGTATGAAAACATGATACATGATTGCACAACTGAGCAAAACCCAAAGATACGTCCTTTTTCAAAAAAGAATGGCCTGTTGTCAGCTAAAAAATAAATCTGAGCTGAAAAGGCCTAATTCAAGGATGTGTACAGTATTAATGATATTAGTGCTTGTTGTTGGAAAAGCATTGTTAAGGTACAATCACATTTAAAATAATTATTACCTCAAAATGTCCATATTCGAATGTTCTGTAGCACGCTGTTTCCCTCAACACGTATTTTGCAGGTTTGATTAGCAAAGTGCAGGCCGTGTCTGTCCCTTACTTCGTATGCAATGGAGACAGTCGATACTGTCTGCTCAAATGTGGACCCTCAATGGATGAAAGCAGCGCCTGGGCTTTGTGTACTCTCCTACCGTTTGATCTCAGTTAAAATGTCAAAAAATCTTTCCTGAAAACCACAACCGCCTTCATGGTGGCTCAACTAAAATTGTAAAAATACTGTGCAAAGCCCCTTGGTTCCACAAGGAGCATTCATTAGCATCATTGAGCCCTGCTCCCAAGACCTGCCCTTTTGACTGAATGGAAATGCGGCCCTGGCCGCTCGTATGGTTCATTGGAACAGAGAGCCCCTAACACTCGCGCAGAATGATGTCCAATGATCAGTGAATGGAAGTGAGCGAGTTCTTCAGTCCATTCGCTCCTGCCTTTCCCCAGCCCAATTTAAAGCAGACTGTCAAAAATATGTGTTCTTCAGTCTACTGATGCTGACAACACAGGTTCATGTGTGTTTTGTGATATATGCAGCCATCCCCACCCCCAACCCCCCAATCTCCAGTAAAATGACAGTAAAATGTTTGGGTTCAAACTGAAGATATTGCCATGCTGTATATTGGACATGTCAGGATTTAGAACACACATTTATGCTCTCTTGTGACAGTACAAAATCTCTGGCATGAGTCATGCCACTAAAATAGAAAATCCCTCAAAGGAACGTGACCTCTTGACTTTCTGGCAGAGCAATCTGATTAGTTGATTATATGTGGTTGATCTGAAAATGAAAGGATCTATTGAACTATTTGACCTGTGGGACTCTTTGTAGGTGTATCACAATGAACTGTAATTATATGACACAAAAAAGTCTGCGCTACAGTTATGACATCCAACAAAGTATTCTGTTGCCCCACCCCCTCCATATTGCAGCCCCCAATCATAGCCTTAACATGTCACGCTGTTACAACAAGGTAGTATCCCCAATACAATTATTCAGAATGTTTAGATTTGCATGATGCAATGAAAAGCCAGTTGTCTAAGCTTTTCATTGCTTATTTTACCTTCTCATTTATTAAACATACACATTTAAAATAAGATTCTTTAATTTATTGTCAATCTACAATCAATAGGCAAACAGTCTGAAGCAACTATTGTATTCAGTCAGTCGTTCATAAATTACATCTAGACTGTTAAGATTCTCTGATATAGATCTGATTTTAATCAGTTATAGTACAAACAAAATCACCTTACATAGAAATAGAATAAGTGTACATGGAAACAGCTGTTTTCAAATAACATCCTCATTCATTTTTGCTGTACTCAATTCCAATTCAGTGGATGTGACCTGTGTGTGGACATGCAGATTGAGTTTCTTGGCTTCTCCCTGCATGTATATCTCTTCATCAGGGCCTGTTCTAGCCGCGCTGCCGCGCTGCCCTCAGTGAGATTGTGGAGGGCTGGGGGGGGGGGGGGGGTTTGACTGTCATGAACGCAACACATTCCAATTTCCTATTTTTTCCTTTGTTTAGTGCCCCCCAAGACACTAGGTGGCTGTCTATATTGCCTATGCCAAGAACCAGCCCTGCTCTTCATTTTGTACATACAGGGTGTTTCAAAATGCCATGTCTTTGAACGCACAGGGGCACATACAATTCACTACTGGAACAGTGTAGATAGCCAGACAAAAACAGATCTGTTCAGAAAAAAAAGTGAATTGAGCCAGAAATGTGGCAGCCTAAATGCAGTGCTAGTGTACAATAGCTCCACACACTTGCTGGTATTGCTGAAACTAGTGAAACACAGCCCTAGGTGAAAGTGTGTGCAGCATAGTGGGGGGGAGGGGGGTGGCAGAGGGGGAATAGTGGTGGGGTGGGACTACAATGAGCTTCCTGTCACTGAGCTGAATCAATGAAAAGGTTTTGCTTTCTGTAGCAAACTGACAATAGCTGGTTCATATCAGTGGGTGATTGTTGCCGTAAGGTAGCTCCACTGTATTCAGGAAGCCTCATTCTCCCATCACTGAGGGAATTTTGAAGGACAGAGTGTAGCACAGTGGGTAAGGAACTGGGCTTTTAACCGAAAGGTCGTAGGTTCGATTCCCGGGTAAGGACACTGCCGTTGTACCCTTGAGCAAGGTACTTAACCGGAATTGCTTCAGTATATATCCAGCTGTATAAATGGATACAATGTAAAAATGCTATGTAAAAGCTGTGTAAGTCGCTCTGGATAAGAGCGTCTGCTAAATGCCTGTAATGTAATGTAATGTAATGGAAATCACACTCCTATTCCTAAGGAAAAGTCAGCTCACTGGAGAGATTTAAAGAGTGGAAATTGAGATGAAGACATTACGTTTGCCATTCATTAAGCACCCACGTTTGCCATTCACTCTCACAATGGTTTTCATTTCTATGGTACAGGAGGAAACACACACACACACACACACACACACACAAACACGCATGCACACTCACACACATACACATAATAAACACACAGGCATAGTATCAGTTGAGCCGATCAGGGAATGATAAACTGTGTCCTGCTACCAAACGTTTTCCGAAGAGAGAAAGGGCAACTGTAAGGTCAAGGAGACACTGCTGCCACTCTCGGAGACTGGATACCATTAACCTAGCGGCGCTATCAGACGTCGCAGTTTCCTTGGCTCATCAAAGGGCATTAGAGATTGAAATGCTTCAACCGACGACGTTAAAGAAACCCGGCTTGTAATGATATGACAAAGGCTCCGGAGAGGTGCAACTGCTGATGAATACAAAAAGCCTGGCGGAGAGGAGCCGCCGAGGCAGCGATCAGCTGCGGCTCCCCCGCCGCATCACAATGAGTCACTTTCAGGAAGCGCGCTCGGCACGAGCCCGCAGGGGATCCGTGCACGCTCCCCGCCACAGTCAATGCCCCGCTTCCTCCCGTCGCATATTCATAGAGCGCCGCCGCTGATCAACGGGATCGCTTAATAACCATGACATCAATTAAAAATATGATTTATTGACGGGGGTTTTTTGTTGTTGCTGCTGTTGTTGTTTTTTTTTTCCTCCTCCTCTGTCAAAGAAACAAACCAATTATAATCCTGTGTGAGGAGAGGTACAAAAACACAGCAACAATAAAACAAACAAATGCATGACAGCTCCAGAGTACACATGTGGTAGGAATTATAGTATTTGGGTTCAATATCCCAGAGCTGTTTGTCTAAGTCTGGGCAATATCAAATAATAAAAATCCGAATCTGTATATCTGTGTATCTTTTATGTTTCCCTTAGGTGGTTGTTTTCTATTCTGCCGGCAAAAAAGTGAGAGGGAAATATGGTTATGATTCGGAAGAGAATATTGCTTTTTTGAAGACTTATGACAGGACATGAATACTTAGAAATATAGTCACCTGCCCTTATCTATAGTGGTATCTAGAGTCTGAAAATCTTGTCTCGGTGACTAATAAACACCAGGACAGCTGCAATGTATTATAGTCAGACCGAGAGTACCTGATACATAAAGTTTTGGTATGTTTGCCATTTGCCCTGCAATGAGGCAAGCATGCAGTCACTACAGAGTAAATCAGCATTTTTGTAAATACGTATATAAGAACAGACAGGCCACTTAGAGCCGTAGATTACAGTGAAGGACATCCAGCACAAAAGGAGGTATGTATTTGAAAATGTGCTCTGGACTTGAAGGACCCTGTCAATATAATAAGATCTACATGTACAGGGGGAGTAGGCTTACTTTTTGCCATCAAATCAGATCGAGGGTTCATGTAAAGGGACAGTTCAGGCAGTTCAGACTGTGGTCAAACCATTATTTCAAAAACTTTAACCCTTCCTGTACAATTCCTGTAGATCTCTAACAGTTTTCAAAGGAAAAATATATATATTTCACTAAAACTGAGAACAAAATTAGTCTTTTGTTTCATTGTGCATTTAGGAAAGCATGAGTTTTTTGGGTTTTACCTTCACCTGTGCAACTTTTTTCTTTTTTTTTTGCTTTGTATTCTTACCTTATATGATTTACTCTGTATCACTTGGTCATATTTTTATTACCCCCAAAAATAATTGTAAAAATTAAATTAAATGTCATCTCTGCTGAAAATAGATTTAAAATGTTTTTAGATTGGGCCAGAGGATTTACATTTTAGCAACTAGTTAACCCCTTAAGTCGCCCCAGCCCACGCTCAGTCCAGTGTAATGCATTCATTCCATTTTTTGTGAAATTTTCAATCAATCTGGTCACACAATATACCATTTATACATAATAAAATGCATCTATCTCTATAAACCATTTTATGATGCCAATGTTTTAGCAACAACAGTTCCTTATTTTGTAAAATATGGAAAGGCAAAACAGGCTTGGGGTCCACAACTTCTATGTGTTTTGGAAATCCACAGGTGACAGATCAAGGTAAAGTCAAAATTGTTATCATAGCGAGCGTCCAATGAACAGCATCCATTGTAGTTTTTGCACAAAAATGTGCTAACACAAAGAAACAATAGATCAATAAAATATTCATCGTTTACTTAACAATTCTTCAGAGGAATTATTATTGTTTTCTGTTTTGCTGTTACAGTACAGACATGGCGCGAGTATGGTGTGCATAGGAAATGCTACTATCCCTGGTTTATACAGACTCTCTGGAACAAGATGAGCTGACCTACAAGATTCTGACCGGTACTGGCCAAGCAGTCTCTCAATATATATATATATATGGGACCAAAGCATCAGCAATGAGCATTGGAAACTGCCTGAGCATTTGGAAACCTTGGAAGAAATCACTTATCTGAGTGAATATTTCAGAGCAGGACAGTGAAAACATGTTTTACTGCACATCAGATGGCATGTTACATGAAGAATTAGATCCCATTTTATATCGGCGAGCATCTTCATATATCCTCAGAAATACATATATTTTTGTATTATTCAATACTCTTATAAATTAGGAGTAGACTCAAACGAAATCAAAAGAGGACTCAATAAAAAGTGGAGCTCAATCTATGAATTAGTGAACTAGATAGTTAATGTAGTTATTTTCTACTGTCGAGGAGAGGGAGTTGGAGAGGGAGCTGGAGAGGGAGAGGGAGAGGGAGGGGGAGGGGGGGGGTGACTGGTAGGGGGAAAGGGACCTAATTTCAGTACCGTTCTTCTACGAGCATATACCTAGTATACAATATATAGCATTTTACACTATGATATAATTTGGTTAACAAGTGTCTTTTTGGAGTCTCCAAATGGCTTTTCTGGAAACTCGCATTGACATAGCTTAGAAAAAAATGATGCAGAATACTCATTTTTGCACAGCCACAAGCCTCTGTATCCACTCTAAAAATATGTTTTAGGTGAGAAAAAAATTCCACCATGTTTGAGCTTCTGTTTCAGTAATATTTAGTATAATTCTGATTCTTGGAAAACAAACCCCCAAGGGTTACCTTTCAGAAGAAACCAGTATTATGCCTGTAGTCAAAAGTGTTCCAGAATAGTAACCATTTTATTTTGGATATGTCATTTCAGGCTTGTTTTTAAAAAGGGGTGTCACATACTGTGAGTTAATGTATATTTCAAAAGTATATTTGGCCACCCTGGTCCGAGGCCTTGTGGGGCATGAAGGGGGCTGGGGTTGGTCATGAGATCAATGTGAAATATTAAATAACGCTTTCCACTAACATTCTCATTTGTCAAAAAAAAATCTGCATTATGTATTTGAACATTAATTATCTTACAGATTGAAAAATGGATGGGTCACAGAAAACATGTTTGCTCACTACCAGGATCCATGCCTGAGAAAGTTTGATAGCCTCCACTTTATTTCATAAAATTATTGTATTTTATTAGTTATTATTGCCATCCATGGTAATAATAAAATTTTTAAAATGTATAGAATATCCAGCAAAGGGGCATACACTGGCACGTAACATAGCCCCAATGCTGCATCCATGTGAGGGCTCCCCCTAGTGGAAGGTAACCTAAAAAACAGTCCTACTGTGATTCCGACTTCAATCCCTCAGCATATATTTATTTTTAACATTGTCAATAACAGTTCATTGTGGAATACAAGTGCAAAGTATAATTATATAATATACTATAAGTATAATACAATATATATACATTAAAAAATAATTTGTAAACATAAAATAAGTGTTAAATAGCACACATTGTTTACTATGCCACACAGTTGCAATGAGAATCATTTCAGCTCATTAAAAGTTCACCTGTGCTACAGTTTTACTGAAAAAAATGCAACCTCTGTCTCGTATACAAAATTGTTTTTGAATGAGCTATTTAATAATTAGGTTTTTGGAAGATTAGC
The DNA here is from genome assembly GCF_013347855.1 of Anguilla anguilla. Taxonomy (NCBI): domain Eukaryota; kingdom Metazoa; phylum Chordata; class Actinopteri; order Anguilliformes; family Anguillidae; genus Anguilla; species Anguilla anguilla. The sequence goes on from NC_049215.1 coordinate 14,003,102, forward strand.
ATCTGTGGGAACAAGGTGTGGTCTGGTAACTACTATTGCACAATTACTACCAGCACTATTACTAACATTCTACTACATGAACTAGGATGGGCAAGGCAACACTGTCACAACACTGTCACAGCAATTGTGGGATATAACTGGTTGAACAGGAATGCACTGTATTAGCTAATGCGACACTGTGATGTCCCAATTAGCACCATAGCACACCTTCTAGCAATGGTAATGTGCTGCAGGTTTCTCTGAACAAGTCCTCAGAATAACACCATTTGACATGCTCAAACCGCGTATTATGCATTAAACGACTTAAAGCTAAAGAGCCAAAACAATGATAGGGAGTGACTAGCGACAAGCTAGTATTCAGGTTTTGCTTAACAGAAATAAGGTGGCCATGCCAGGGACTGAGATACAGTAAGGGGAGGGGGGGGGGGGGGAGAGAGAGAGAGAAACTGGTGCTCATCCAGCTCAACAATAACGGCTCACAGTGTTTTTGGAATGTACGCATAATGTCAGTTTCCCCTCATTAAGAAAAACACCATATTTACTTGCATTGTGACATTATGCCTGTATATCTGTGGGCATCATCTTTGATTGTTTTTTTTTCCTCTTGCAAATGAAGAACATGAAGTACACGTTCTATAACTACAAATGCCCCTCATTAAATCATTTATTTATATATTTCTGAGATATCGAATCAATTTAATAAAGGGCACGTGTGCGCGCGCATTTCTGAAGGACGCATTCCAAAATATGATAATGCATGTATATATTGCATGTGATAGGTAAATGTTTAAACTTCATTTATGTTTTGCTTCAACAAATATAACAATAATAACACCGTTGCCTACATCACGATAGTACTGACAAAACGATTATTAAGGGTCAAGTATTTCCTGTTTTAAGTTCTCGCTACACTTGATTCTTTTGATTGGATTGTCATATTCTCGGCTAAACGATAATGGGGTGGTATAATCCACTATGCTTTGTATATGTTATAAAACGAGCAACCCATTCAGTTTAGGGAATCTTAATCTTTTGTTTAAATATTTTATACTGGTGTGCCCTGTGGTCGTTTTCATTCTCTCGCTGTTTCATAAAGATGTTGGAGTTCACGTTTCCTGAGATCTTTAGTGAACTGGGTACGTAACAGTCTTCAGCCTATCAGTATGAAATTAGCAAAGTCTTTCTTTCAAGTTAAATGTAACATTATATCTATCTCGCCAATAAACAATTCGTATCGGCCACTGCTTTTAGAATAAATCGGTTACAGCTCAATTGGCTAATTGCAACGGAATATAAGTATTATTTAACAAGTGTATTATGACTTCCTAAACTTATGCCACTTGTTTTGAACACCTCCGTTAAACCGAAGCACTGTTTATGGCATACTTTCAGTTTTGAACACGCGGATTAAACCACAGAGATTAAATGCGCTTTTACAGTGGGAACAGCTCTTTTGCCAGACAGAAAGGCTGTTCAGTATCGCTCAAAGCAATACACGAAGTAGTATAGCGCCACCTCTTGCTTTACAGAATTTAAAGGATATTTACCCTGCTGTTAATTCCGGACAAATAACACAAATAAGAAATTGGCCGAGAGATAGCCTATCTGATCTAGGCTACAGTTAGCACATGGAATTCCGTCGGCTGGAAATAGTATATCTTTACGATGCCTGTGTTATTCCCATCGTGTTTTAAAAGGCATGGGTTTTGCTGGCGTGTGCTAATATGAGTGCAAGGTCAGACTTTGTGTTACTATGAGTACATAACGGATTTTTTTCGGTTCTGAATTTTATTTCGTGCCGATTAGGCAATTGCTCCATGTTGACGTAGGCTATCGGACCGTGCGAATCAAATGCAAGCAAATCTTGGAAACCTGCTTTTAGTAAACGCGCTTAGTAAATTTAGACTGAAACAGTTCCCCGACTTATCTTTCCACTATATTGAAACTAACAGGTCGAATCACGTACTCCTTCAATTGATTTGTGAATTCCGCCCCCAACGCGAAATGCACACATGCCATTGGCCGAGCCAAAGGCAGGTTGCATCCCCCTGACGTTTATTGGTTGGCAGTAGATCAGTAACCATGTTTAATGCACTATGAGGTGAGCGGAGTTAGTCAGTAAGAGACGTTGAGAGGGAGCTGGTGGTCTGCGGAGTGTTAAATTGTAATCCTAGCGTTTCAACAGTTGATGTGCAAGGAGGGTACGCAGAACACATTGACACCAGATTGTTTTTGGAGATACGCAGAAACTGGACCGTTGACAGTCACCTTACAGCCGTCATGCATTGGACTTAGTAAAAAGAGCAAGGGCAATGCTATCACCGAGCTGTTTTACCCCGCATCAATGCAGCATGCAAGAGGGATGATCACATTTATGATATCCGGTCTGGATCTATATTTTCCTATTGGGATCTTCATATACCACGTAAGCATTCTTCAAAACCATATTTTTGTGTTTGTGACTTACTGAAGACAACTTGAGCGGAAGGAAATCCACTGAATTATTATCAGGGATACTGGGGGGAAACCTGCTCATTGATATTACTGGCACACTTTCATGACCAGTTTAGCCACTTACAGTGTAGACTAAAGCACGCTGGAGCTTGTGGTTGTTCTCATCCTAAGAAATAAGACACCGAGAGGACATTATGATGTGAATCGGAAGCCAACTGCTGTATACTAAGTTCATGCCGCGTGCTATTGATATGATTCTTTGAATTGTATAGATAGCTATATGCGTTCCAATCGTGAGGGCATTGCGCTTCTGCAGGTTAAGCTACTGTAGCTACCCCGTATCAGCGAGAATGCAACAGCTTTTACGAAAGCCCCCGGGCTTCAGCGAAAAAAAGGGAAAGGAAACTAATGTCAGAACCAGCTAGCCATGTCAGTCATTTTATTTCTTGTTTTTTATTTAAATTCGTGTCAGATACCATCCTGCAGTTGATTTGTGTGGATTTGCGTAAGGGATCTTATTTGGACGCATTTGTATTCAACGGGCTACTTGAAGACTCGTAGATACAGCCACGGAGACGCAGCTGTTGCGAATGTCACAAAAACATTCTTGAAGCGGCATTATCTGTCAGATTTTGTTCTGTCATTCCAATTGAATTGTTGGAATATACAAATGCTGTTCACACGAGCATTTATACTTACTGCAGAAATGAATATAAACACGTAGTCTTCATGATAAAATAAATATGTACATAAATCAGCGCATACCTCAAGGTTATTCACAACGCTTTTCATCGCCTACAGTTAAATATACTTTCCTTAACCTTGTAGAAAAATTGCATCCGTTTATTTTGTGGCTGTTGGAAAATAAATACAAATTCAAGTCTCTGTATAAGGAAGATGTTTCAAAAATGTAAAAAATGTTGTGAAGATTGGTGACTAAATAGTTTGTTTCACTATGTTTCCTGTACTGATGGGAGAATATTTTATTTCCTTTTGTATTTCAGATGAGCTCATGCACCACGGCTATTTCATTTTGAGAGAACTCGATTGCGATTATGCCACAGACGAGTCTGGGCGTTCCGCTGAATTTAAATTAGGTGTAAGGCATCACCGTTTGTAATTAAAAAGGACGGAAAGCAAGGCCAGAGAGGAACTAAAGATCATAAAACCAAACGGAAAATGGCTTTTCATTCTGTTATGAACGGGACTGTCGCCTAATTGCAATTAAGTGTCGGGATTGTCAGTTTGCTGAACAAATCAACAGGTCGGAATCAAAAAACGCATCTCAAAATAAAAGCGCGTCGCATCGTAAAGGGGATGTATCTGTCCGTTTTCTTCTTTCTCTTGCTGTGGGCACAAGCCCTTACACTGAAAAACTTAAATTATTCCATCCCCGAGGAACAGGGGCCGGGGACTGTGCTTGGGAACATTGCCAAAGACGCCAGACTGGGACCGGGAGAGCGGGGCAAAAAATCCAACTTCAGGGTGTTGGAGAATTCAGCCCCGCATCTCATTGACGTGGACCCTGAAAGCGGACTGCTGTATACGAAGCAGCGGATTGACAGGGAAACACTGTGTCGACGAAACCCCAAGTGCCAGCTTTCAATGGAAGTGTTTGCCAACGACAAGGAAATCTGCATGATTAAAGTGGAAATACTGGACATAAACGACAATTCGCCCAGCTTTCCCTCTGATCAGATCGATATTGACATTTCTGAAAATGCGGCTCCAGGAACACGCTTCCCGCTAACAAGCGCGCACGACCCAGATTCTGGGGAGAATGGGTTGAAAACCTACCAGATCACACGAGATGATTACAATATATTTTCTTTGGATGTAAAATCCAGAGGCGACGGCACAAAGTTTCCAGAGCTAGTCATTCAGAGACCGTTAGACAGAGAGGAGCGTAGCCATCACACCCTCATATTAACAGCAACCGATGGAGGGGAATATCCAAGATCAGGAACCATGCAAATCAATGTGAAGGTTATTGATTCTAATGACAACAGCCCGATGTTCGAACAGCCTTCCTATACGGTAGATGTTCCTGAAAACTCCGCCCTGGGAAAAGTGCTGATAGACTTGAACGCAACTGATCCAGATGAAGGGAGCAATGGCCAAGTGGTTTACTCTTTCAGCGGTTATGCACCCGACCGGATCAGAGAGCTGTTCTCCATTGACCCCCGAACAGGTGTCATTAAGATTCAGGGAGAAATTGATTATGAGGAAAACCCAATTATAGAGATTGATGTTCAGGCAAAAGACCTTGGGCCCAACCCGATTCCAGGTCACTGTAAAGTGACTGTTAAGGTGGTGGACAGGAATGACAACTGGCCATCCATAGGGTTTGTGTCTGTGCGTCAAGGGGCCATCAGTGAGGCTGCCCCTCCAGGAACGGTCATTGCACTGGTCAGAGTCACGGACAAGGACGCGGGACGGAACGGGCAGCTCCAGTGCAGAGTTCTGGGTAATGTGCCTTTTAAGCTGGAGGAGAACTACGACAACTTCTACACCGTGGTTACTGACCGGCCTCTGGACCGGGAGGTGCAGGACGAGTATAATGTGACGATCGTGGCCAAAGACAATGGGATCCCACCGCTCAACTCCACAAAGTCGTTCACTGTTAAGATCTTGGACGAGAACGACAATGCGCCCCGCTTCACTAAGTCCGTCTACCTGCTTCAGGTGCCTGAGAACAACATCCCTGGGGAGTACCTGGGCTCTGTCCTGGCCCATGACCCAGACCTGGGCCAGAACGGGACCGTGTCGTACACCATCCTGCCATCAAATGTGGGTGATGTCTCCATCTTCACGTACGTCTCGGTCAACCCCACCAATGGTGCCATCTATGCCCTGCGGTCATTTAACTATGAGCAGACAAAGTACTTTGAGTTCAAGGTGGTGGCTAAGGACTCAGGCTCCCCTCACCTGGAGAGCAACGCCACGGTCAGGGTGAGTGTGCTGGACGTCAATGACAACGCGCCAGTCATTGTGCTGCCCCTCCTCCAGAACGACACCGCTGAGATCCACGTGCCCCGCAATGTAGGCGTGGGCCACATTGTCACCACGGTGAGGGCGGTCGATAACGACTACGGTGAGAGTGGGCGGCTGACCTATGAGATTTCTGATGGCAATGAGGACCACCTGTTTGAGATGGACTCAGTCACTGGGGAGGTCCGAACCGTCCACCCGTTCTGGGAAGAGGTGACCCCTGTGGTGGAGCTCATCGTCAAGGTGATTGACCATGGGAAACCCTCCCTGTCCGCTGTGGCCAAGCTGATCATCAAGGCCTACACGGGGCCCCTTCCCGAGGGGGAGCCAAGGATTAATGAAGAACAGCGGCAGTGGGACATGTCCCTCCCACTCATTGTCACCCTCTCCATCATCTCCGTCATGCTCCTGGCCGCCATGGTGACCATTGCTGTCAAGTGCAAGCGAGAGAATAAGGAGATCAGGACGTACAACTGCCGGATCGCTGAGTACTCGCACCCTCAGTTGGGCAAGGGCAAGAAGAAGAAGATAAACAAGAACGACATCATGCTGGTGCAGAGCGAGGTGGAGGAGAGAGACGCTATGAACGTGATGAACGTGGTGAGCAGCCCTTCCCTGGCCACCTCCCCCATGTATTTCGATTACCAGACGCGACTGCCCCTCAGTTCCCCCAGGTCAGAGGTCATGTACCTTAAGCCCACTGCCAACAACCTGACTGTTCCCCAAGGACATGTGGGCTGTCACACCAGCTTCACCAGCCCTGTGACTAACACCACTGAGACTCCGGTTAATAGGATGTCAATAATTCAGGTAGGAAACACAATTTATGTCTGCTTTATGTCATCCCTCCCTTCTCCCGGTCTCTCGCAGCTATGAGATTCTTTGTGTGTAACTTGCAGAAAAGGATTGGGGGGGGGGGGTGTTAATTTGTGACGAAGATGTTCAACACGAGAAAGACCTACAGTGTGCATTAGGTCTAGTCATGCACCTTCAGACCTCAGGTTGAAAGTCAGATCTTGTATATGAGTCATACAGTGCCAGATGCTGAAGAGTGTGTGTGTGTGTGTATATGTGTCCACGTGTGTGTGTGTGTGCGCACGTGTGTGCCTGCGCTTGTGTGCGGGTATGTATATTCCTATCATCTTTAATCATTGATAGGCAATGATAAATGGTTGTGCTATTACACGAGGGTGTAATTTGTCTTGCTGATAGGTTAATGCTTCCATGTAATTATAGCTAAAGCTAATGTTGTACAGCCACGCTATAGGTGCATCAAATACACTTGGTGATCAGTTTCACAGAGCAAATTATTCACATCTCCAGTTTTAAACATTTATTTTCATTCATTCATTCATTCTTTCCTTTTTTCATCACAAAGCTATGCATTTCAAAATTACAAAATTACAAAGAATACAGACAATTTCTTATTATGAAATAATACCAAAACACAAATGTTATTGTTTTATTTTACTCGTAGTTCTTTTTTGCGTCTGTTCATATCCTGCTCCTCATTGCGTCCTTGGTGGTGTATTCACCTGAAGAATTGCATTTCTTTACTGTTTTTTTTGCAGGCAAACACTAGTAGAGTAGATGCTTTATACTGTGCGAGGCGATCACTCCTTCTTTGCTACCACATTGTCCCCTCAACAATTGAGGACATTTTGCAGTCTGTTAGAGGAAGCAAGGAGGTTTGCTTGTTTTTCTCCCTCCAGCTAAGACCTCTTTGTGAAGAGAGATTTCCGTAAGCCGCTGACTGCTACCCCGTATCTGTTGTGCTAAGCCTGTTTTAAGTAATGGGAAATCTGTCATGTCAGACAAGGGCTGAAGTCAAACACAAGACACTGTACACTAGGTATACATATGCATCCTGCAAGATTACTGTTGGTTTAAAAACTGGTCATTTGGACTGAGTTCCTTTAAAGCTATACGTTGACCATCGGTCCGTATTTTTAGCGCATTTAGTTCTGAGGCTTACTTGCTTTTGTTTCCGGTAGTTCACATTTAATTAATCTGTGGCATCTGACTATGTAAAATGCGGGGTGGAGCAGACATTCTCATGAGTAAGCGCCGCTGTGCATGTTTTATTTTGTGTGTGTGCTCGTCTGCACATCTGCTTCTGTTTGCGTTTTAAATATTATTGTTTTGGCCATAAAAGGTGATGATCTGATTGATGTCTATCTGGCACAGACTGCCTAAGCACTTCCAGAATGTCTGTGGGAGTGTGGGTTGTGTTTCTCTCAAATAGCATATTCAAGGTCACACTGTGAAACATTCCAACCTGAGCTGGACCTTTTCACGGGAACAGAATCGTGGCAAAGGACCAGAGAACATGTAATGTAATGCAGATGTTATAAAGCATCACTATGAGCTACAGTGGTGGATGTTATTGCTGTTGTCACTGCCTTCCTTCCTCTGTCAAAGAAAACAACCCCTCCACCCCATCCCCCTGCAAAATTTTTTTAATTAATTAATCATTGTCATCCCCATTTTAGTGCTTTCCTCCTATACATCAAACATGTGTATTCTATTATTTACAAGAAACAATGTGGGGGAGAGCCTGGGATCACGTTTCCAAAGTCGTTAGGCTCTCTCTTCCTCTGTCCTCCCTCCCTCTCTCCTCCCCTCCGTGCCTGTAGAGTGTAACCTAAATCTGTGCTGAGTGGTTGTGGGGAAATGACAGAAAAAATAAGGGAAAAGGAAAGACTTTCCCTTCATTTGTAACAGGGGTGGGGTGGTATGATAGGGGTTTGGGGGGAGCAAAATGTATCTGCTATTAATGGCAGGAGAGGAGAAATAAATAAATAAATAAATAGACAGATAAATGAACAAATTAATTCATCTTTGCAAGGGCACCTTATGCCATTTTATTAGCCCGCGACAAGGCAGATGAAATTAATATGCCTGTAACGCCATTTTACAATGGTCTCCAAAGTTCCCCTTGGCTGGTGTGGTTTGGAGGAGCCACACTTGTTTTCAAATAATAAAATAAAGAAATACGTACACTTTAAAATAAATATATATATACAGTATATATAAATGAGCCCTGGCCAGCACCAGCTCACACACAAAGTGAGGCCCGGTGGAGTGCAACAAGCAGCATAATTTGATTTGTAAAGAATTATTGGGGATGGAGACGGATGGCACGTAATAATGCCTAATTCTGCCTAAGGCGCTAAAGCATATTACTTACAGTTGAATCAAGGTTAGAATTAATTCCGCAGGAGTATTCCTCAAAGTAGCAAGCGGGGGAATTATAATCTGTTCCGACGAGAGCGTGCTTGTCTTGAAAGTGATCGAGAATTCTATCCCACAAGCCTCTTTGGCCTAATGGTGGTTAGAGATGCCAGCATGAGTCCAGTGACTAGATTACAGAATTAGATTTTCCTCAGGGATTCATCAGGAGGGATTTTGGGTGAGGCCTGGGGTAGTCAAGACCCTTTTTATTCAAGTCTGAATAAGAAGTCCACCTTCTGAGGTAAGGAATATTCTCCCCCGCAATAAAGCTAAGAAACTGAAAGGAAAAAGTAAAATTCTGAAGCAAAGCCTGTCACTGAAGTTCAGAATCTGTTGCGTGTTATTGCTGCAGTCAAGCCCTCAACCATCAGTAGGAATGCATAAGTGGAATTTTTGTTTGTTTAATGTTTGTTTGTCTTACAGTCACTTGATTTCAGAGGCAGTGCAGTTTGTGCACTGTTGTTGTCATTAGTGCCCTCTCGTACAGCTCCTTGAAGGCCTTTAAAAAATAATAATTATAATAAAATACATACATTATGTTTGCTGGAAAGAAGGTGTAGAAAAAAAGGTATAAAATGATCCTCTAGATGGAGTCATACTGCCTTATGGCTGCTTTACAGTTGGTTTAGCAAGAGGAAAAGGATTAGCCATAAAGACTGCATATAGAAATGCATCCTGCCTGTCACTTACGCACATCATATTTACATCTGTGAAGGAGAATTTCAACCTTAGACAAGTCCTCAAACCTTCACTGCACTTTGTCCTTTTATTTTTTATTTTTGTCACCATACTAATCAGCACAGCAGCGTAATCCTTTTTGTAAGGGCTGATTGATGGGGCCTGTGTGACATGGAACTGATCCTGAAAATCAAAGAATGATGGCAGACTAGGGCAGGCTGGTGTTTCAGTTTAGTCTTAAAACTTAAAACCAAACAGCATTTGGAACCCAAGCTAGGTAATTAGCTCAGTTTACCTCGCACAGGGGTCAAGCAGTGAGTCAGGACTACGAGTCTTTGGCCGGCCTCACCGCAGACCATTTATAAAGGTCAGCTGACAGCAGTGGGCAGGAGTCCGCGCTAAACTGACCAAGCGTTTCTCCCCCTTCAGATCCATGTCGATGTCGCAGCCACATAGATCTAGCTCTCTCCGTGAGACCGGGGGTGCTGAAGGGGTTTCCCTCAATAAGTCTCATAACCGCTACTTCACGCTGCAAAGGTGGCTTACACCGCAGTGTGGAACTCTCTCTGCACAATCCGGGTGTTGTGGGAGAGCTTTAGATTGTGATCGATATTTTTTGCATTGTGTGGCATTGTACTGCTTCGTTAGAAGAATGCGGTTGATAAGTCGCTGCACAAAATATTACAGCAAATGAACACTTGAGTGGTGAAAGCTGAGTGCTTACGATATCAAGAAGCTTATTTTTACATTCCTAAGAAGAGAACAAAGTGAGCGAATGTTACGTTAAATTGTCAATATTTATTTATTTAACTTTTTTAAACGCTTTGCTGATTTCAACAAGTTTGAGGCCAGACGTGAGACACGAGAGAAGTGAAGTGAGTTAAACGGATTTTTGGAGAGCGCGTTTTTTTTAAACCCCCTTCCTAGTCTTGCATTCAGAGCGTGTGTGGGAAGAACGGTATACCGGCCATCACAGTGGCTCTCATATCTATGTGTCAGGCTGCTTCTCATTTTCCTGGCCTCTAGCTCCCTTTCACGAGCGTTTGGAGATCAGGCTCCAGAATGCATGCGGTTTTGTGGATTTGAGCTGACTCCCACGGTGCAACGGGCATATTTCTTTGAGCTTTCATTTTAATTTTTTGGTGTATGTATTTTTTGCAAGAAATTGCGTCAATGTGTTCTGCGTTTCCAGGACACGAAACTACATTATTAGTCTGTCAGCATTAGTGCTTCTCTAAACTACAACAGCTCTGTCGCAAATCGAAACTCTCACAACCTTCAGCTGAGTTTCCCCCCATAACAATGTTTTTTGCGCATTGATTATCGCTGGTATCTCTGTATTACACTATCAGTGCAACTGAAGTAACGACGACATGGCTGTGCAATATATGCGCTGCCAGTGGAAAGTGTCTCTTGCCACCGGTTAGAAAAAATATATGTATATTGTTTCGCGTTTCTTTATCATCTGCCCTATTTGTTATTTTCGGATAAAAAACTACGGCTAGATTGTGATAGACACCTATATTTTTATTGGCTTATTAATAATTCATATAGCAAATCGCTGACAAATGGACGTTGCCACAATAAGATAGGCTACTGGAATACTCGTTTCATATGCCTCGGGTTGTTGGAGTGGGTGGGAAAGTCTAAACCACAAAACTTTGCTTCCATTAAAACGGATGAATATCAGCATTTGTAATTCCATTTTAAAGTAACGAGTCTCTGCGTAGATGTCTTCCAGCCGTCTTGTGGGTTTAAGTAAGGGAAATGAACGGCCATCATTTCGTTATAAATAGATCATAGCTACTTTGATGCTATTCTGGTCTTTTTAACCGACGACTGCAAATATTTCGGAGAAATATTAAGAAACTTCCCTTGAATGCGTTATCTCCAGACTAACCGTGCATATGAGAGTCTCTGGATAGAGCGGACGGTCATTAGCGAGATACAGAAGCATAAAGATGCGTAAAGAGACGTTAGTTGAACTGCATGTATTATTTACAAAATAAAGTTCTAAATCTAAGTAACTGGTAAATAATTAAGAGGCTTGTATAGCGCTGTAATTCCAGTCTTTTCTTCAGTGAGGCTGAACTCCTGAGAGCATTGATAAAACAACTCGTTTACGTTTCCTTTCCCATTGTTAAAAATAAAACGCACATATGAATTCTTGTCGCTGTGTAAAAGATAAGAGTCAATTAGTCAGACACTCCCAACAATGCGATTATCTTTTGGCTAAAACTGAAGTGTTTTACCACTTCCAGCCATTGCAGTTTAAACTTGTGGATCTAGCTCAAGGCTTGTTTGAATAGACCTCTTCTCTTTTTCCTGCCAGCTTTTGTACACTGCCGAAAATGCACTCATCAAATGTCTCAGGCCTGTGTTCACAGTAAATACATCTTTTTGTTTGCCAAGCACCGAATATTTCCAGAGCCTGTGAAATGAGCACGTAAAATTGCTGCATTTTAAATATCAGCCCTGTACATCTCCTCGGGTGCCACAGTTCACACCATAAAATCCGCATCACAAGCCTCCCAAACAACGTTTTGGCAGCATAACATCATTCACAATGGCTACAACATTTGCATTGAAATTCCACATGATTTCTGAGCTGGCCCGTGTGTTGGATTCCTTCCCTGACAGGATTTGAAATCTGTGTGACAAGGCAGAAATCATACTTGGGAAGGAAAAAAGTTTGGTGACAACAGCGTGGGGGCAATGTGACTGTGCAGAGAAGGCACCATTAGTTAAAATGGACACTGACTGCATTTAAGAAAGTAATATTATATAAATTCTGTGAAAATCACTTGTTGGTGTGGAATGCTATTTTCACAGGTAAAGGTGGGCCGCACTCCACAAATCAGAACACAAATGTAAAAATTGGTCAAAATGCTAAGAATAAATAATGACTGATAATTACAATATTTCAAAAATACCTTTTTTTTCCAACAACAGCACACCACCAATGATTGGAATCCACAGCCAGAAGTCCAGTGCTGTAAATACTATTCTGTATTTCTTCCAGACTTAAGAAGTCATTTGAGATTTGAGATGAAATGGCTCCTGTGGTACTGCCTTAAGAAAAAAAAAAACAAAGTAAATATTGCATGCTGCTGTTTTCGGCAGCTCACTTATGCTAACACCGCTCAGACCGAGAGCTGAATTATAAACCGCAGATATTTTTATTACAGATTTGCAGTTATAAAAAAAAGCTCTGGTTCCTGTTCCAGCTGGTTTAATTTTATGTTTTGTGGTTAATTTCACTGAAAAATGTCCCCCCCCCCCTGTATTTTCCTGATTATCAGTGTAGGAAATGCGTGCACTGTTATACATGAGAAGTTTGATTGAAATCAGAAAATAATTCAGCTGCTCTTATTTGCTGCTGATGCAATCAGCAGTGCTGCAGAATTCAAGGGTTTGTCCTGTGTGGTCATCTCTGCCCATGTCTTACTCAGCCACCAAATGAGCCTGACTACGGAGGCTAATTCCCCCGACACTGTAGCCCGGAGGCTGGTTATAGCCAGATATCAGTACGTACTGACCGATTTGAGACGTTTATGGGGTTGAGATTCAAGATGCCATTACAAACTTTCTCTCAAAATGAAGTCTGTTCTGTCTAGTATGGTGACGTTTTTACACAAACTGCAAGTATAATGTTTGCAGTACCTTCAATTCTCTCTCTTGACTTTGTGTGTATCCACATTCTCTCTCTCTCTCTCTCTCTCTCTCTCTCTCTCTCTCATTCTCAGCATTATAAGGCTTTCACCATAAATGAATGGATAGGCTCTCTCAGTACTGACTGGATTTTTTTTGTTGCTAGGGTCACATTGAAGTTTTATGGTGGCTTTTATTTAGGCCGTTAGAGATGCATGGGAGCTGTAGGACGAGTCAGTCAGCACGTTGCCAACGAGCTCAAGCAGTCAAAGTCGAGAGTCTCCCGGAACACTCTGAAATGCTTGTCTGAAGAGGGTTTGAAATTTAGCAGTGGGTTTGAAGGGAAGGTCAGCCTGGTTTATAGCTATAGATTATACAAGATTGTTTCTTCTGGAGTTAGCTGATTAATACTAAACCCCTGGCTGACAGTTCTTTAATGCACTGTGGATGCACTTTAAAGAGTTCAGATGGCATTATGATCCCAGTTTTTGACAACACAGCATTAAGAGAGTCTTCCCGAGTGAATTTGCACAGTCTGTGTGGAGATACTCCCACACAATTACTTACTACTGACCAGAGTGCCGTTGGAGTCACCTTCACGTGGAATGTGACCAAATTGCACAGATAGTGCTAAAGTTAGCCTCCAAACTACCTTTAAAAACCTACTGTTTAAAAGCTTCAAAACTATATTTTACACTGAAATTAACATTGAGACATACAGATCATGAAAGCCAAGACATTAAAATAGTCGCTGTGTGTGACTGGTGACAAATGACAGTAGCTATGGTCTCAGTAGCCTAACAGAACTCCGGTGCTAGATTGTCATCTTACGTTTAACACCTTTAAACTATATTTTGCACTGAATTTGACATGAAGACGCACAGATCACGAAAGCCAAGACATTTTTCAGTTATAAGCAGATGAAACCCATTGGCTTGTAGCCGTGAAAGCCGCTGAGGTAATTGTCTGACTGGTGGCAATAAGCTGGCTGTCTTCCATGCGATGCAAAACTATGGTGCTGTCATCTTGCCTTTGGAAGCTTAAAAACTGTATTTTTACTCTGAATTCGCCATTACGGCATACAGATTATGAAACTCACAATATTGTTCTACTGAAATAAATATGAAACAGCCAAAAAATACCATTTATGTGAAATTGGCCATAGCGAATACCAATTTATTAAGAGAGAACGGGGTCACATGTCCTCTCTCTACGGTACTCAGACATCAGGCAGCGAGCATGTATGTGTTTTGAGGGGCTTTGAGGAAAAGCTTAACCCTCCTGTTCTGTTCATTTTTTAGGTACAGCAAAAATGTTCCCGGGTCAATCCCCATACAGGGGGGGTTTGCAAATACATGAAATGAACCATTTTCATTTAAAATGTTGATTACACTAATTAAGGCCAGTAGAAGAAGTTTCATACTGAAAAAATAATTTTAAGTATTTTTCCTAGATTTTCAAACTTTAAAAAGGGTCAATTTGACCCGCAACATAACAGGAGGGGTGGCAGTGGAATGTTTTTTTTAATTCTCCAAAATCTAGTGATTTGGCTCGTTTCTCCAAACCTATACACTGCACCTTTAATTAGGGGGGAAAGTATCTTACCTGCAAGTTTGACTAGCGAGTCCTCAGGCTGTTAGCATAAGACTGTGGATTTAGTCCAAGTTAAAATATCCCAGCCTTTGTTTCATGAATATTAAGGCCATAAAGCTGCTGTAGACGCAAGGTTTCTGCGGGCCTTTTCTCTGCATGTTAACAGACCTGGACTTTCACCTCTTCTACACCAATCAGTGCTCCAGTTAAACTGAAACTTAACTTCTCTCCCACCCATACCCTGGGTACAGTGTTTGAACAAAACAATAGAAGAGAAAGCAAAATAACATTTTTATCTTTGGTGAATGTGTCTGAGTACTATGTGAGGATGCTGAGGAAAAAATAGCCCTTAAATATCCCTTAATCCAGTTTTGACACCCTGAGGCAAAACTGTCATGAAAATCTGCTGATATCCATAGAAGTGAAAAGGAGTACACTCCTGTGTGTTTACCTCTCTCTATCTCTCTCTCTTTCTCTCTGTTTCTGTCTCTCTCTCCCCCAACCTCCCCCTTTCACTGATGGCACACTAAGCCTGCAGGGACTGAAATGAAACCCCAGATTTTGTTCATTGCTTCTTGTTGCTGAAATAAAAAAAAGTCTCAGAAAAGTGCCTCAAACAGTTGGGAATAACAAGAGATGATAATCTGATCTATAATTGGCTCTAAGATGCTGGAGTTCCCTGTTGCCAGAGACCGAGAGCAAACAAACACGCTCACTTGTGATCCTGCCTCTGTTCTGTGCGGATTGGCTCCAGTTTGGTGGCTGGGGATGAAATTGGCTCTGGTGGAAGATTTGGCCAGGAAGCTCAAAGCAGTGGATTTAGAGAATGGAATAGGGGATGGGGGTAGTATTGGTGAAACAGGGCGGGTCTTCAGGTTTCGTCCACTCTGGATGCCTGTTGCAGTGCCAGTCCCCATTGTTCCTGTCACGAACTCTGCTTGCAGCACCGGTGCAGATTTTGTCACCATGTTGCCACGGCAACAGGTATATGGAATCAACATATAGACATGTAGAAGGCAGGCTTAACACTTGAGAGTTCGTCCTCAGCCACCTCCCAGCTGATGGCGACAGTGTATCCTGTTTTATCAAGCTAAAAGCCCCCCTTACAGCTGCAGTCCCTTGTCTGAAGCTAATAAAAGGAGGTTAGCACTGAGAGGACCTGCCGCTCGTCCGCTGATTTAATCTACCTCAAATGAGATCCGCATCCTGTGCTCCATGTTGGGTTTAGCATGTGATGCATGTCTTTCAGTGGCCAGCACACCTGGGGAAACGTGTGTATCTGAAGTACATTTTCAGCTCTTTAGATGCTGGTAAAAATGAGAAATTTGACTGAATCCTGTGGAAAATTGGTGTTTTCCTAAATTAGTCAGTAATCCGCGGGAATTTATTTACTGGTGATTTAAGTGTTTTAAATAATGATTTGGTCCTGGTCTGGACACAGCATGAAGCTTGGAGTGGGGTACCCTCATACATATTGAATGGACCACCACATATTTATAGACTGAGAGCTTTTATAACAGAGCTTCTTGTCTTTGTGTCACCCGCAGTATATTAGATAACCTTTATTTAAGTAGATAGGCAAACTCAGAACTCACATCTCCTTTGTAGCGGTGACTCGAGGAGTGTAGGTGTAAATTGAATGTGAATTGTGTAGTCAATCAGCTGTATGGATACATAATTAATTGGCCAGAGGTACAGAGCCAGTTCTTGGGAATTTGTGGTTAATGTCTTTTACTCTTTGACTCAAAACTTTTTTTTTTTAAATAGGCCTATCTCTTTTCAAATTCAGAGTTTTCATCCCAATTCTGCATGTTTTTGTGTGATTTCTAGGGCATATGTTCATCTTTTATTTAACCAGGCAGAAATGTCTTCTGGATGCCAGGAGGGGGTGTGGGCTGGTTTTACCTGAGCGAGGCGGGGCTCTCACCCGTGTCCCTCACGGTGTGTGTGTCAGCAGGGAGTCCGTGGTGTCCGCGGGCACCCTCAGCCCAAATCACTGATCCCTCTTATCCAGGCAGGGAATCAGCAGGCCTTGGAGGGATTTAGGATGAACCGCGAGGATCAGCCCGAATTTGTGACAGGTGGCTCCGTGCTGATCCTGCCCATCGCGATGTGATCTGAGGTGTTCTGTCCTGTTCCGTCCCTGCCCAGGGTTTGGGTTCTGCCTGCCAACCGCCCGTCCCGCTGTCACCACTCTCTAATCCTGACCACCTGTTGTCACTTCTGATGAGATAAAAAGATATATCTTCCAAAGTCCTAATAAGCTTTTGTAATGCGGCTCTCTGCACAAAAAGGCTTTTAAAATTTAAATGGTGGAAATCAGATAGAATAGTGATTGTTGGTTTTTTTATTTTTTGTAAAATTTGCACCCGCTAGTAATAAAACAGCATTTCTGAGGGAGCCTGGACAAGATGGTGTGAGTGAGTGAATAAATTAGTGAATTCTGAAGAGAGCAAGTGAATGAGTGAATGAATAGAATGAGTGGGACGGTCCCTCCAATAGCAGCCAAACTACAGAACTCACCCTGAACAGACTCAGTGTAAATGTGGCTTTACCACCATAGGTAGTATATGTCTAAACAGGTAGGTAGACAAACTCACCAACTGGGTCTACATTGTACTGGTTACTGGGAATAAAAATCACTGCCATGTCCTCTCATTGATTTGATTTTAAAGTACCTGCTCTCTTAGAGTAGATTTGGATCCATCTAGACTATAGAAGGTACTGCAGGACTTAATACAAATTAAAAACCATGCACACACAAACTCACACATGCACACACACACATCACACACAATCATGTACAGTAAAGGAGATCTGGCCTTTAAAGTTTTGGGCCTTACTGTGATGGGCACTACTCTGTGATGGGTTTAACATATATAAAACACTGGAGGGAAAACGGTTAACCTCCTTCCCTGTGTCAGCTTGTTTATGCACTGTTGCCCTCCACTGCTACACAAATACGGAGAGCGTTTGGATTCTACATGCTTTTATTTAAGGAGGGGTGGGGGTTGAATCGTTGCTCGTCTGTCACAACGCAACGCCTGTCTCTGTCACTTCAGTCCCTGTAGGCCCCTCCCTCCACCTCAGTGGTGAGTAATGGTGAGACAGTAAATCCGTGCGCCGTGATACGTGATGAAAAAGGTATACAGCCAGTGAGTCACCCTCGGCTCACTTTGGCCGTATAGGAAAATCACATGAGCAGCTTCTATCAATTTTTATTTATTTTTTTCCTTTTCTTTGTCATTTCCGTCGGTACGTGGCAGCAGTAGCAACGCTGCCAGCTAACCTATGCAAGTGTCAATATAATTATCGCTAGTGAGAGTGGCTCTGGATGACAGTGAGGGCCTGCTAGGAGGTAAAAATAGAACTACTGTATAGAATAACTGTCTACTGCGCTGAATACATGCTTGTTGTGTTTGCTTTGGTCTTTAGTAATTTCCAGTTAGACAATCATTAAGATTGCTGTCAGGTTAACAAGGCTCCACAATGCCTGATTGAATAGGACCTATATCATTTTTTATTGTTTACAAATGGGCATTTTACAAAATACTGTATCTTATTTTGGAGACAGTATCATGCTGTGTGTAGGCTACACGGAAATATTTTGTATGTTTAAAATGCGTTTTTTTTTTTCCTTTATAATGTTTTGAGTATGGTCCACAGCCTTGGTCTTTGTAGCACAGACAGCTATGCCACTCCTTGATGTTTTAAGGTGGATTCTCCCTTTTAAAGGATTTCAGTCATCCATATATGCAGTACATTTTTGAAGCTTCCTTAAGTTAATCGTGGACCACCTGTAAAATAAGGAGCTCATGCCTAGAAAACACAATACATATGAGGAGCATGATGTGCAGGTTAAAGTGAACAAACAGCTGAAAATGCATAATTCTAGTGTTTGGGTGAAGGGCAAGGACTGAGGCTAGTTACAGGCATTACACACATACTACCTAATCATTTTTCATCAGATTTAGTGTAGCTGTTTTACATACCTTCCATTTATTTATTTGAGGGAAAACTCTGATTTTCTCTCTTAAAAATAGGCTGCACTGTAGTGCTGCTTTATTTTTAACCACCTTTGAGTCATCGTTTAGTTTAGCTTGAGTGGAAGCAAGCTTGATGGTTTCTGGATTGTTCCATCATGATTGGGGCTGTTGGTAATTTTTAAATTTTTTTTATTTTTTACGAACAATACAAATGAATTTGAAAACAAACACTATACCTTCATTGGAATGGCAAATCCAGGAAGATGTTTATTTATTCAGTTTAATTGCTTCTTAGGCTATTTGTCGAACGGAGCACCTACTTCTCTGTGATGCCAGAACAATAGGGTGGGAATTTCAGAAACACATTTTTGGAAGATGAGATTTTGAGATGGAAACCAGCTTTTCCAAACGGGTGTGGGTGTTTCAAAATCCCAAAGTTCACACAGCCTTGTTGTATTGAGAGTTAAAATGATTGCACTGCTCAATTGATATAACCAGTCAAATAAGGGATAGTGGGTGGAATACTGATTGCCATTTAGGTAGGCTTGACAGGAAGCACAGAGTAATTAACTGTAACTCAGACAAATCCGTGTCTGCACTGTGCATCATTTACTGAGAACTGATGCAATTACCTTGTTGGTTCACACAAACACATACACATGCAAAACTGAGCTTGGCTTTCATTTTCTCCTGACTGATAAGTTGACCTCGGTGAGAAGGTGGAGGAGCGCTGGTGAGCTGGCGCATAAAAATCTCACTAATACCCATTAATGCTCATCATGCATTTAATTACTTCACTGCTTAGTCGTAGGTACTTGAATTTCTATTAATTGTTGAAAGTTTTAGTCTTTGACCATGTCAAAATATCGTTGTCATGTTTAAATGTACTGATAAATAAATAATATTGAGAATATAAGGTTTATGCCAAGAACTATTATACTTTCATCTTAATAACATTACACAGAGCAAAGGCACAATACCTGTAAAAGAGTAAATAAATAACTGTCATTCTTTACATTTCTGAGTGATTTAGTACATTGGTCTTTTGCTGAAAAACTTTAGGTTGACATGAATAGTTTTCATAAAACATGCTGTTCTTGCAAGCAAATGCTGGAATTTACTTGTATTTCCCACAGACTCAATTAATTTTGAACAAATGGGAAGTCAGATATATGTTTCCATATTTTTCATGGTTGAGTTGGAAACACTATAGCATCATCACACATCTGTTAAAACATGGAGGATCTGTAGTTTCTCTGTTCCGTGATTGGCCAAGATGTTTGAAAAGGTTTCTAAAACGTATCTTAACGCATTTGTAGTGACTACTGCTTTTGCATGCTGTGCGGCTTGCCGTTGCTTAGCAACTCACTCTGCCACACCCAAAAGACACAGAAGAGAGCAGGGCCAGAAACATTAATAAAGTAGAACTGGCACATTTCAGTAAGCTCCTGCAGATATTTGTTTTTACTCATGTGGGAACAGCAGAGAACATCTCTTCTCTATCAGCATTTGAATCCAAGACCAAGTGCACAGAAAGATAGAGAGTGCTTTTTAAATTTTTTATTATCTAATAAGAAATGTCATGGTCCTGTTTATTTGAATAGAACTTGAAGTCGTATCCTCAGCAGACTGAAGATAGGATCCTGCAGAAGGCGAAGCGTTTTGGTCTGCGGTGGGCTAGCTTTTTCAGCACGGAGACTTGTTAAACATTTTTAAAGAATTTGCTCTTCCGACAGACAAAACCAAGACCAGAGGCCTCGCCCAAGCTCCAGCCAGTGGGTGCATTCCAGAAAGAAACTCAGGATGGAGTGGGGAGGGCTGTGGTGAAAGAGGACATGGAATAATTATGCATGATACATAAAAAAAGATTATTTGAATTTTGCTCAGCAATCAGTGTTAAATTAATTCTATTTAACTAAAATATTAAGTAAAAGTTTCATGAATATACTATGAAAAATAAAAAGTAACATTGTTTAGTGTCCCTTTTGGTCCTATCATTCAATAAATATAATATGGAAAGTCCTGAGTTAGGTAATAGTTTCTGGGATGACTTATGTCCATTTATATATTGTATACCTTGAGAATGCATTACTACATTTTTGGGAAGAAGGAATTAGGCTGGAAAATGGCAGTCACCAGGTAATATTTATGGAAGAAAATAAACATAATTGTATAGTAATTTTATGGTTGAAATAATTGCTTGATAAGCACAGTACAATGTGGAGAAACTTAATTAATAAGTAAAAGTATAGTTATGGCACATCCCCTGTGTCCTGTTTTGAATTATATTACAGTTGATGTGTTTGGAATTGTATTGAATATATCCTAGTCTTCACTCATCTTCTTTTAGGTAGGTTGGACTACATTTGCAGTGATATTTCCCAAATTCTGTATTTTCGTTTTAAATTCTCTAAACGATTTACATAAATTTGCATTAACTTGACTTTACATTGACAGAGGACCTCAAATAATATAAACTTTTTTGTTTTCTATAATATTTCACAATAATTCAATGTAGAAAAGTATTTCCATTTAATTTAAACAAGAAGTATGGTAGCTACTTATGTCTTCCAGTAATTTGATCTGCTTTGAAGTAATTTGTCTTCTTCATAGAGCAGAATAGTATTCCTCCATACTTGCACCTGGCTACACCTTGCAAAATATAATCAGATATCTTGCTAAGAATAAAACAAAATTGATTATTACATGCACTGCTCTGAATAAACATTTCTTAGTACAACTCTGTACAAAACATTTTCTTTAGCTTCTTGATCCTACCAATGTCTGATTCAATGACCTTTTGCAAACTGTTATGGAACATGAGAACTTCCTCAGTGTGTGCTAAGTGTACCAGCAAGTGGTCAATCAATAACATAGCAGGGGCATATAGTTCTGGATATTGTGAAATGAATTAGGATATTGAAAGCATATTATATAGCCTTTTTTAAGCCACTTTTTAGTGCATTTTCATGTAGTGCTATGGGGCAGGTAGTATATTAATATTTAATATACTCAATGTATGTTGATATTTGTTTTATGTATTTTGAATTTTTACATGTTTTTTTTCTCGGATTTTCCATGTATTTTTTGTATTATTCTTATTTTACTGATATGCTGTGATGCATTGTAGAATGCGTATGTCTGAAGCAGGACAGTCCTCTTGAAAGTGAACATTATGTGTATTAGATGCTCACAAATAAGCAAATAACCTTTGATGTGGTTCTTTTATTTACTTTGCATAATTCTGGGATTTGTTACACCCCACCCCCCTCCGCGCGCACACATGCACACAAACACACATACACACACTGTTACCATTACGTTTATTTGAAGTTGAGAATCTGACGATGTGCTACAGATGGTTGGGAGAAGGACCTCTGTGCATGTGGCAGAGACTCACTGCTCCACTCCACAGCCCACTGGTGTCCCCTCCTTGCCTGTTCTCTCTGGTGCCCTTGCTGATTTCAGAAATCCCCCTTTCTTTTCCTCAGTGAAGTTCATAGGATTTGCATATATGTTATTTTACCATCAAAGTGAACCCTCAGGCACCTGAATGTAATTCATACTTGCGTAACCTAGACCTAGTTTTGGGGTTCATTATGGCTGTGCTGAAATAAGATGAACTGGGATCTGGTTCTGTGTGAGCTGTATCTGTGCTAACTTTAATATTCCGCTTTGTGCTCTACCTTTGTGATGCGCATCAGCACAGCGTGGTGTTGGAGTTCTCTGGTGCTGTGCCACTTATTTTATATTACAGATTGTCCCAAAAAATTAAATTCGGCGCCAGATTTTTTCTTCATTTTTTCCATTTACTTTTGGAATTGATACAAATGGCGGTTGACTTCAGGCCAAATAAATGCTGGCCTGGATTCAGGCAGCATCTCTTCTTTGACTTGTAAATGAACACAAAGTGTTCAGAAAACACCAAAAACTTTCACTTATTGTGAGGCTAATAACAAATTTTCTATTTAATTCTAGCCTTTTGTTGTTATTATTATTATTATTATTAATAATAATAATAATAATAATATTAATAATAATAATAATAATAATAATAATAATAATAATAATAATAATAATGTTAATTATAAGGGTGAAGTGTTTGTGTGATAATGGTACAGCACATTTTGAGTATATTGTTTTAAACTGCCATTAATTACTCCAAACAGATGAACAAGCTGAAATCCTGTAAAGCTCTTAAGTAGTAATTTGATGTTTTAAAGGAAGTTCGAAGCAGGTAATATACAATAAAGAGCTTGTTTAATGATCTATAATTCATCAACCAGACACTGCACCCCACAAATGTCATATATAAGATGGCATTAATTTTACAGTGAGCGAGAATGGGTTGTTAAAGTATTTAAGTCATTGGGGAATTTGTAGCGGGAAATGAATGTTGGTGACATTTAGTTCACTCAAGTAAGACCAGTGGTGCGGCTCGCAGACAGGTTGTAATGTGGAAGCTGCAGATTGAATTTTATCACCCTAAAGTGCGTGCTGATGTTGTTGAACATTGGCGAGCGCCCACGTTCTGGCACACGGTAAAATGTTCTGTGCTAAATCCCTATTGGATTCACATGTACTCTGTTAGAGTTGAATTAACACTGAACATTTTACTGTGCAGTTGTTCATGTTGGCATCGGGGCATGACCGTGAATGCTCCCTCTCTTTCTTGGAAATCGACCAGAATCGATTAAACCTCTCAGGTCTTTCAAAGGTGTTGTGAAAGGACAAAGATCCCTATCCGGCATATGTCCACATATCTCTCCAGAATAACTTCTTTTCATTGGACTATTGGGCTGGTTGAACTTTTCCTTTTCCCAAGTCTTCATCAGAATCCCTTGAAGGGTTGAAGCCAGTGATGGGAGAATGGGAGAAAAATAGGTGGTGCAAAAATGTCAGTCGCTGACTTGTCTGAACCAATGAAAAGTATTGTGCTTAATAACAAAACACAGTGATTGGTTCAAATCAATTCCCAGTAGTATGCGGTAGCTCCACCCACTTTTGATGTCATACCACCTCATTCTTCCACCACTTGTTGAAGCACAAATCAACTGTATGTGTTGGTGTTGGTACAAATACTAAGTGTGCAAATGTCTTTGTAATTTTGGATATCCATATTTTTAATTAAAATCTTTGCTAAAATATTCTTGCCAGCACTTCTGAGTGCTTTGTTCTTTAGGCTTATTGCAGAGAGACAAGCAATAAAGCCTACGCAACACTGACATACACATGACATACACCTGTCATAACCAGACATGACATTGTAGTACAACGTTTGACCATTTAAAAAATACTCAGAATGTATCTCGAAAAAGGTAACTGAACAGTCTCAAAATAACCACTGCATATATTACCAAATTTTCTGTGACATTGGTTATTAGCTGTAATCCATTAACATGACTGTTTATGACCAGTTATGTCATGCTTCCAAAAATGTTATGTTGGCCTTATGGTGTACAGTTCAAGTAGAGCGTTACGTGGATACCTCTCTGCACTGTAAGTGTATGATGAGCTGATGTAAGCGTTCCTTTTCTGGGGATACCTGCAGGCAGCCTCTGACTGTGAAAGTGCAAATACCTATCAGAAGTTTTCTCCCTCCTAGCCAGCCCCCTGCCATCCTTGCCAGGTCAAAATGTAAGGGGGGCACTCAAAATAAAGCTTTTATTATTGATTTTAAAAGCCAATTGAACAACATGAAGATTACGGATGGCAGTGTGCATGTGGTTTTGACTTGTGCAAAAACAGCTGCTGCACTCTTCCCCCAGCCCAAGTCCCTGCTCCCCCTACCAACCCAACTCTAGTCACACATTGACATTCAGAAGGTGGCACAGAGCAGACCTCTCCCAGATGTTTTTGATAAATTCTAGAGGCTGGTAGAGGGCAGTGTGCATTGTAGCGTTCGTTGACTCCCACACCTTGGTCACAAAACAAACTGCGCCTCCCTCTGCATTTGTCTCAATTGAAGCGGCTGTCATCGGCGGGGCTGTGCAGAGTGCAGGGTAAAGCCCTCTCCTGGGCCCTGGAGGAGCGCAGGGGAGCCGACTGTGCAGCTGCGTTATGAACGAGAGTCATGCAAAAGTGCACGCACACACACACACACACACACGCTGCGGCACACATACACACACACCCGCGCTGTGACACACCCATACACATATATGCACACATATACCCCCGCAAACCGTTGCAAGCATGCTATAGTTCAAGTGTAAAATATTTGTATTGCTGTGTTTTAACCCTACATTACTACATGCACTGTTGTATTTCAAGGGCACACAACTGCATATACTGTTGTATTTCAAGTGCACACTACATGCCCAGCTGCATTTCAAGTGCACACTATGTGCGCTGGCGTGTGTCAGGTGTGCGGTGCGTGCGGGGTGGCGTTTTATGTGTGCATTACTTGCGCGGCAGTGTTTGGAGTGTGCACTCCTCGCAGTAGGGAGCCAGAGAGATAACGTGTGAACAGAAAACCTGTTTTGATAGACACTAATTCTTTGTGTGCTTTGGACCGGTACGCCTCGCCACCGGCCAGATTTGTCGCAGCAGAGCAGAGCAAAACTGTCCCCAAAATCGGCGATTAGACAGGTGTTTCTACAGCTTGTGTGATCAAATTACTGAAATATTTACGTGCCAGGCAGCCAGATGCACACAGGGTAACCTTATAATCTCATTTCACGGCTCCTCCACACAAGGCAGTGCTCCATAAAGACGCGGCCGGTTATATTGGTGGGATAGCTCCATTAATGGGATCCAGCCTGGCCTTATTGACAAAGCCTGGATGTTAATATGACCCGATATATTAAGCTGACAGGAAGAAGCGGAGCCATAAGATGCGTCTCTCCTCTAATTGGCAGGGAAGCCTTCTCTGTAGTTCCTTAACGTGCCTTTTATTGGCAGTGGAGCTCATTCTAAGTGCTCGTCTTCAGAATATGGGCTAAATTTGTGGGATATAATCCGCTGGCAGGTTTGTGTGTGTGTGTGTGTGTGTGTGTGTGTGTGGGACCATCCCACTTTCTGCTGGTCTCCTAGTTAAATGGTTATGCAATATGCATTCAAAGTCTAGTAGAGTTTTTGTAATTTCATTTAAATGATACGTACATTACGTAATGGCATTGACGTAACGTATTGTTTGTTTCAGGACCAGAAATATTTATTTTTATACACTCAAATTGTCACACACAACTGTTCGTCTCAATTGATTTCCAAATTTATTTGATCACCCTGTATGTATTTGCCATCTGTACAACTGTATACACATGTACATGTACACACACACACACACATACACAAACCAAGCTCAAATTACTGTATGCAAATATAAAAACTGTGCAAACACAAATTGATGCTCCCTCTGTGACAAAAAGCTTCACGGGTCTGCCATTTCAGTGCTACCACTATCGTTTCTGTAGTGCGTTTGTAGCTTTGCAGGTTGTTTTGTTTCTTTTTTTCGTACTGCTGTTTTGATAATCTTTAAGGTTGATCTGTAATCATTGAAATGGAGGAAATGGACATAGAAAATGAGGGGGCAGTAAATGGGAGAGGTGTGTTTGACCTTTGTTTGCCATTTGTGCCTTTTGATTCATCTTTACCGTGTGGTTCGCTTTGGAATATTCCAATGAACTTGCATCCAAGGGAGAACGTATAAAAACTGTATGCACTTTTTATTACTCCACAGTTTGTGTTTATATACAAAAATGAACCAAATTGCTTGGGAAGAAAAATATTTCTAATTACAAGCAATGTCCCCTTGCAATATAATGAAAGTAAATTAGTGCTTTAAAATCAACATGAATTACATTCAAATTATTCAATAGCCTATTGATGTTCCCCTGATACACTGAAATGCACAACCTATAATGATCCCACTCTTCAAATTTTTTTTGAATGATTATAATCATTCATTGTTTCCATTCTAATCAAATTATGTTAATGTTTGTTTTTCCCTTTTAATTACATGATTTCATTTAACTAATAAACTGTGACAATCTCTCTTTAAATTATTTATCAAACTGCAATGGGTGGTAAAGGCAGTGATCACCGCATTAGATTTCCTGACTCACTCTTATATTTTGGTTTATAAATTCATCAATATTGTCTAGACCACTTCTGAAATTGAGTTTGTGTGCCCTGTTTGTATTGACTGAGGGACGAAATGCCATATTGAGGAATTAAGACGCAGTGGGGGAAAAAAAGATGGTCTTCCAGTGATTGACTGTTTAAATCAACTCTGCTTCATTACTGGAGTCGCATTATGTGCACAACCTGGGTATATTCACATTTCCTGGATTTCACACATATGCTCTTGCGCAGTGCATACGATGATTGGTGATTGATATTTGTATACAATTCTACACATTATACAACATTGCTAAACCTAGTGTATGTACACAAACATACATGCCTTGGACATATATACACTTTAAGATTCTCTGAAAATTAGTAAAATAAGTAAAAGCCGGTGCTTTGTCATAGTTTTTCCCTGATACGGTCACTTTGCAAGTAATCTCTGAGAATACATGATCAAACCTGAAGATGTTTGCCCCTTTTCTTCCAGACCATAGACACTGATCAGGTGATTTGAAGAATTGGAAAGATGGGATTGTTTTAGCAGGTCTAATTAGCATTGTCACCCCCCTCCCCCCTTCATGTTTTTTTTTCTTAAATGATCAAAAATGTGCCAATCTGGAGATTAAAGAGAGCCCTTGCATTATTAATTATTTCTCCACCAGTAAGTCTTGTTGCTCAGCAGGAGACTTTTTTTTATCCCCGTGCAGCACAACACATAAATTCTCTCCTTTTTCCTTCACAGACAGACAATTTCCCCGCAGAGTCCAATTACATGGGCAGCAGGCAGCAGTTTGTGCAAAGGTAAGGGCCGCTAAATAACTCGTTCACTCCTGTCAGCGTGCCTGACTCCCCCGAACCCTCCTGCCCAAGATTAGGGACCGGCTGGCTTAGTCCACTCCACTTCCCTATTTTATTTTCACTTCATTTAATTTATTTTCATTTGATTTTTGATTTCTTCTTTTTAATTTTATTTTATTTTTTTGTAGCAGCTCCACATTCAAGGACCCAGAGCGAGCGAGCCTTAGAGACAGTGGCCATGGCGACAGTGATCAGGCCGATAGCGACCAGGACACTAATAAAGGTTCATGCTGCGACATGTCTGCCAAGGAGGCACTCAAGATGAAGGCGACCTCTGCTAAAGCCCCTCCTCTTGAGCAGGGTGAGTCACTACCCTTGCTTCACCCCCCCCCCTCCCTTCCCCCCACAAACGCCATGGCAGTAAGGTGGCTTAAAGAGTCATTTCTCGCTCTCTTTCCTTCTTTCTCTCTCTCTCTTACCTCTCTCTCCCTCTGGCCTATCTTTTCATTCTCCATCTTCTTCACTCTAGCTCTTCTCCTCTCCTCTTGTCTTCTCCATTATCTTCATTTCACTCTCCCCATTCCATCCCACCCATATCCCGCGACTGTTTGGTGTGTGTCCCCCCACTCCACTCTTTTTCCTCACCCTGTCTGTCGCTCTTTAATATTCCAGTCACGTTATCAGTTTATCAGACAAGACAAGTCCATTATGATTTTATAAGCCAAACCACTTTAGCTCTTCCATTTAGTCCAAGCAAAGAACCACCATTGAACATGATTCTTTAAAACTTTAATAATGGAACATGGAAAACGACTTATCATGCACCAGGCAATGTAACATCTTCGTATTGATTAAATATGAATAATTATTTTAACCACTACCATTTGGAGAATATTACACATGACACATGTAGAACACTAACCACTCCAATGGCAATTTTTCATCCCTCTAGTTCTGCTGCAAATATGATGCCATATAATTCTATTTGCTGGCCCTACGCAGTGTCACAAAGTTTGTACTAACCTTTTCATAACCTGTATACTATAAGCCCCTGGCTCATGCTTTGGTCACTTCACAGATTGGTTATATTGGTGAAGAGGATTGTAAGCATTTAGGAAAGGTCAAAACAGAAACGGGAAAACTGTTATGCATTTTTTTTTTTTGCAATTTTAAACATTTGCCAGAAAAGTAAACCTGGGTGCGGACTGTAACGATCGGTACATATGCATTTAGTTTAGCCAAATGCACTGATGGGAGAAACTGAACATTTGAAGAGGTCCTCCTTATGTTTCAAATTTTCTAAATGTGGCAGTTTAATCTCCCATTGGCACTGGAAGCCACTGATTGAGATGGCAGAATTAATCCATTATTGGCCCTACAACGATGACGAGAAGGTTAGCTCATGGAACAGCAGCGGTAACATCCAGGTCATAAACATTGACATTTAGGACGTCTTTCTACAGAATGCATTTTTTTTCCCCTCCAATGATCTTTTCAGAGGATTAATGCATTCAGAGATGCAGCCACTGGAAGATGAATAAAAAGATGTGATGTAAAGTGGCCTGTTTAACCCTTTGCAGTAGACTGTAGAAGACTGCAGAAGACTGTAACTTTCCCCTCCACGCACAAAGAAAATTGATGGGCTTGAGATAAGGCCGTTAGGTGGTCTTAGCTGGCAGTGTGTTACCAATAGCATTCTGTTTCTCTGCCTCCATTCTCAGGCAGTCTTCCAGTGACACTTCAGTGAATGGGAAAGACAGGGGGAATTCAGGCCATGTTTTAAAAGCACAGAAGGGGGTTGTGGGGGGTTAGCTGCATTCAGTGTTTGTTAACATCTTCCGAAGTGATACGAAACTGGTGTGATTTGCAGTCCTGGAGAGTGGAGAATCATTGAATCATTGGAGGGAGGAGGTCTAGAGAAAACACAGACAAATTCAATCCCTAATTTGTGGAACATTCACTACCAGTTAGCAGGCATTGGACGGTGCCTCTCACCTTCCGACCACTTACCAACCCGGCTACGTTGTAGCAAATGCTCTAAAATTTCTGTTCTTGGAACGTGTGCATAGGGTAATTGGGGCAAGATGGAGCTGCGTTTATGTATTATTTAGATGATCCTGGAGCAGGAGGTTGTTTTTTCACCATCCCGTCTCTTATCTAAGGGCTCTCCCGATGCACACCTAAAGTCCCTTTATTTCAATCTGCTTTTTGGGAGATAAATGGCACCCCTGTTAAGGCAACCGCGCCCTAGTCAATAGTGTTACGCTTAATATTAATGCTGTCTTTGCATCGATTTCTGTTGCTTCTTCATTTTTTATTTTTTTTGTTAAAAACCTCTGGAGCGTAGGAAAGCGTTCTGGGTGCAGCTGTACATTAAGCTGACACGGGGAGTGGACATATCCATTTGCTTCCATTACCATGGTCCGTGCACACACAGAGACAGGGGCAGAGATGGGATGAAGCTGAGGAGTGCTTCTTGGAGTTTGGGCGTTTTGATTTTCCCCCGCTCCGCTCCGCGGCATCCAGAGTGGTCGTAGCATTGGCTGGGAGCGGGAAGAGGCAGAGCTTGCGATGTAGTCCATGTGGCACGCTCGAGGCTTTGGAAATATAAATAAACAAGCGCTGCAGCAGTCATCCTCTCTGATTTCCCCTCAGCAGTCCACCACTGATATGGGCTTTTTAAATAACCTTTTCTTTTGCATTGGGATGAATTGCATGAGGTGGAAATAATGGCCATACTCTCTGAAATAGTAACAGCAGAAGTACAAAGGACAGATCAGAGTGGTATGGCTTCGCTGGTCCTCCTTGCGTTTCACCCTGCAGTTTGTCACTATGTGCAGAGGGAAGGATTGTAGCACTAATTACTTTTTTTAAATGACCCTCTATTTAATATTTAAATGTTTCTTCCCCCCTCCTGTTACTCCCAATTTTTGAATGCCCTATCACACACACACATACACACATATATAGAGTGTATAGCACACCATGCCAAGAGCCATTTTTATCGCAGTGCAGTTCACAAGTCGGGTTTGCAGAGACAAGGCCTGGAGGAAGACGCTTCATGTGCTGATTAACAATTAGACTTGCAGGTGACCTGCAGGGGGCGCTCATGTGTGATGGGAAGCTTTAATTGGGGCAGACTGAAACCCTACTGTATCGTCTATGGATGATGCTAGTGCTTTTTAAAAATATGTTTCGCAATGTCGTTGTGCTACAGTCAAAATGGAAACGGGATTTCAACCACACGTGATTTTTGTGATCACACTGAGTGCTGGATGGGTCAGGGGCTGCTGGCTGTGGCAGAAAGGTGGCTGTATTTTTAACCGACTAATTAAGCTCTTCCAAATTAAGAGCTGTGTACTAATTAAGTAGCAATAAATTCCTGTCTTCATATTAATTTGGTGATTAACCAATGCCTACGGTGCAAACTGATCCTGGAATGCAGTTCATCAGAGGCTGCCACGCTCAAGTTGATTTCTGTGCTTTTGTTGCTGAAGGAGAAAATGTCTGATAGTAAAGGAGCAGGGAAGGGGGAACTGTGAGGAATGTAATTATTTGATACTGTGAATGTTCAGATTGACCTCCACGTCTAATTGTCTTTAATTTGTGCATGGCAATACATAGTTAAAGGGCTATTATTTTCTCACCTTTCCTGTGGACACAGAGCTATTATTAAACTTAAAAGGGAGAATTTATGACACTGAGCTTGCACAATGGCTATTACAAAAATAAAATATAGATTTAATAAGCATGACTGTATGGTATGTTAAATAAAGGAAGTATTTGGCTCGTACATTGGACAAAGCAAATGTCTTATGAATGTGTGCCCCTTAATAAGCCCACACATACGGGGTCCACACAGTAACAATCTGTCATGGTTAGAAAAGTGTGAAGGGCCCCATATACAATTTTGTATAGGGCCCCCAAAAGGGTAGGGGCGGCCCTGCCTGTTAAAGTGATAAAATATGGCAACTGGTGCGAGGTATAGCCAGGATAGTATTAATATTAACAGCTGTGTCTCACCCGAAGTTCCCCCTGGGAAAAATAAAGTTATTATGTTCTATTGTATTCAGTTCTATTCTATTACATCTAATTTTACAGATATTTAACCCGTTAGAGAACGCTAGCACATCAGTTTATTTATTATTGGATGATGTCCAGTGGTCTGTTGACTCCCTTGTGGTGTGGCTCAGCTGTGCTTAAACATGCTGTAGCAGCACATCAAAGTGCTTTAAAGGGCTGGACACAAAATCACAACTGCAAACTTTTCACGGTTGAGCTGTCTGACCTGATTCAGCTCTCTCGATTTAGTCTTTTATTTTTGTCTGTAGAGGCATGAGGAATCAAAAAGGGGAAGAAAGCTTAGCCAACAAACGATTGGCTGTTTAGCATTCTGCGGCTTCCATGACTCCAGCAAAGGCTATCATGGAGTATAGAAAATAGGGAGCATTTTTAACCAATAGAAGTAATCTAACTTTAAATAAGCCTGCTATTAGAATGGGCGTACATGGAATAGGCTCTGTTCATTGGTGGCCTGATTTAAATCTCCTACTCCTCAGAGGATGGGTGGCTAGATGGGATACCTCATGATAGTTCACAATCTACAGTACAAGCATCATTCTGAATCTGAAACCCTATGGCCATAGAAGACCTTTTTTTCTTCTTTGGAGCTATGTAGCTACAGTATAGTAGTATTTGCAACAAAAATATCAGGCTGCCATTGGCTAATTTGCTTTGTAGCTTAAAAAAGATATATATATATATATATATATATATATATATATATATAAAGTATAATTTAATTTTAAGAATCAATGCTATTTGTCCTTTAATTGTAAAAAACAAACTAGTATTTATCCAGTGGCAGTGAGGACAGTGCTTAAATTACTGACTGAACATGCAGAGAATATTAGTCACTAGAGGCAATTAATTAAAGGTGTATTTCTGAAGCATAAATGGCATGGTTGAATGCTAGATCTGATGCCCATGATGTGTTGCTATAGTAACGGTTTTTTCTTTTGGTCATGTAGTCCATGTTGGTCTGGAAAATAAGAAATTGACGTTTTTCATATCTCACTTTACAATACGCAAGCATTTGTGAAAATGTATTTGTGTTTGCTTATTTATTTTGAGGCTTGCTGAGCTTTGAAAGTAGAATTTGTCCCTTTTTCATATAGTTCTTTTTTTTTCATCCCTGGAATATATCATCTTATTTTTGACTACTTCTGACATGTTTCAGTTTTCATTCCAAAACATGTTCAGGACAGATATTCTGAAATTTGTTTCAGCATATTTTTTTCCTCCCAGATTAAATAGTATGTAAATTTGGCTGAAGGTGTATAAATCCTTTGAGTGGCATGAATTTAACAGAGCGGTAATCAAATTACTACAGTGTGAAGCAGCCTGGTGGCTGTGGGGTGATACAGGAGAGATTTATACTAAACTGCTGAGATTGGGAAGGGGCTTAGGCAGGCCTCCACCGAGGGGGGGGGGGGGCAGGGGGACTTAAAAGGCGAGTGTTCTCCAAATGAAGAGAGATGTACAATCTATTTCTTTCTCCTTGCTCACTGTAGTTCCAGTCAAACAAACAAGCAGAAGAGCTTCAGTGTGGGTTCAGAGGCAGTTCCAGTGACCTGGGTGCTGTAGCATTATGGAGTGGACTGTTTTGCTTTCTGCCTTGGTGTTACCTAAAAAGCAAAGGGAATATTTTTTCTTGGATAAATATTGAGTATGTTTTCTTTTGCTCAGATTTCTTTTTTTTTTTTTTGAGCAGAACTTTTTGTCTACATTCATACTTTTGTGAAAGACTTGCTGTTATGTGCCATTATGTCAGTATCACAGTCGCACAAATTAAATAATGTTACATTGATTTGCAGTCAGTGGAAAATTACAAATACTGGAGAGAGGAATTGAAGCATAAACAAATATTTTTTTCTTCTTTTTTTCTTGTTATTTTCCCCCCCTCTCCTGTCAGAACTGTGACAAATTGTGGGTCAAAAATGGCTGAGCGCTTAAAAAAAGAAAAAGAAAAAACCATGATAAATGAAATCTATCACCAAATGTATGCCTCTGCGGTTAACTGTAATTGAAAAATAATAAGCTTTATCTCGGCAAGGCCCTTTTTGTTCAATAGGAGCACTGTTATGAAGTGGTTGGGCTCTACTACTGTCATTTATAGAAATGTCAGGCAAACTGCATCTTTTTGTTGCAGATTTATAGCCCCAGTTTGTGTGGGCAGGATTTGACCTCACGCACAAAGGAAGGCCAAGGTCTTGGCAGTGTGTGGCTATGACCCACATAAAATATTGTTGTATAACATAAAAATGTAATATAACACAAAATTGTGTTCTGAGGTCTTTGACAAAGTGTTTAGCCTTCAAACATTTGCAAGCCAAAAAAATGGCACCATCAACAAATTTCTTTAAAAGAGGAATATTTTCTTTATTGGAGAGGTGTAGAAGCCCTGAATGGTTCATGCCATTTGTCTCCTACTGATCATAAGCTAGTAGGAAACGTGTGACCATGGGAAACGTGTCACTCCTGACTCTGCAGTCATACATGTGTTTTTGTCGGATCCTTACTGTTGAGTGCTATTCCATCTGATGCATTGCTTAGATCTGTTCATTTGTACATTGTTATTTTTATTTTATTTATATTTCTTGGTCTGCCTAAACCCCTACTCTTTCAGTCCTTATGGCAATTCTTTTTTATTGTTACTGTTCTTTTTTATTCGGAATTGGTGGTCCTCATTGTCGTCAGATGTTAAGGGACCCAGCATCTGCCACAAGCTTTCAGGACACACACACAAACATATTTTAATCATATGTCTTTAAGCACACATGTCCAAAACAGGTACCATATGGGTGATTATGCTTTTCCTTTTGTTGTACATCTGCCTATTTTTTATGTGTTAACTGAAACTAATTGCATTTTGAAATGAAGATATGTAGAGGAGGTTGGCAATGTCTTTGAAACGGTTTGGTTTTGTTTTGTATGAATTTGTGGATCTGTGTAGATAGACTCTACACAGTTAATACTGTATATGTGACATCATGACTGTGGACATAGGCAACAGGCCTTAACTCCAATCATTATCAAATCACTCATAAGATCATCAATCAATATAGCAATTTTAAAAAGCATATTTTCATTTTCATCACCTAAATTTTCATTGTGTAATCTTTGTCACTTCCACTCTTCAAAGAACTGAAATTATCAAAAAGGATACATACTAATAATGTTTTGTTAATGGACAATTAACAGCGTTGATACAAAACAACTTCATCCTTGAATGTGCAAAAGTACATATTATCTGTGTAATGGTCATTCAGATAACAGTCAAATTATTTGAATTATAAGACACTTTATATATGGATTTGCTCCTGTGATTTAAGTTTAAAACATTATTTGTGCAGAAAATGAGCAAAAAAAGGCCATAGCGCTGACAGTAAATTACAGTCTTAGCCGCCAAACTCATACACTAATGAAGTAAAATAGCCAACTTCCACAGAAAATTATTCTTGCATTTTTTGCATGGTTTCACAAGCTTTATTTGCACCTGCCTCAACCTCTCTCTCTCTCTCTCGCTCAGCATCTGTTAACGGGCTTTTATTACTAAATGGACACAGGTTAGAGGATAACAATACTCATGTGAATATGTTTTTGGATTACGTGAATGAGTTCTGGTGTATATGAAGACTTTCACCATGATTGACCAAAAAGGTCTTCCCTCCATTTTGAGAGGGAAACCACTGCCCAGCCGAGTGACACAGAATTCTATCTCACGATAGGCTAACTGATTCTGGCTGTGCTACATTTGTTTCGCTGTTTAGTCATCCATGTAAAAAAACAAGAAAACTGGAAACACCACAGCCACCCATCTGTGTGTGGAATTGGATATGATGAAAAGTAAAAGTACTGCAGAATTCTGAGATTAGTCAGCTTACCAAGGCTGTGCAGAGCACAGCAGTCAGATCTGTTTGGCTGCATAGTCGTAGGATGAACTCAACAATGCAAATTCGTTGTAATAAAATGGTTTTCAGCTAAGAACCCTGGATTTCTTTTTTGAAGCTCCAAGATTTAGGATTTGTCTCCATTATTGTGGGAGGTTTAAAGGATTAGGCCATGTTCTGTTTAATACACAGACTTTATTAAATTACATTGTTTAATTTGCAAAGTGTCCCAGTCTTAAACATTTGTATCCGTTTTGGTTGTCATCAAAGAAGTCAGTACATTTTTACTGTTATTTTTTTTTTCTTTCCAGATTAGCATAAAGGAAGATGATGCACAGCAAAAAAATAAAATAAATTTAAAAAATATATTAATAGTGTTTTTGAATCTATTCAAAATAATAATATTTGGAACATGCCATGTTTTTTGCAGAAGGCTATGAATTTCAAATACAGGTTCTGTGCTCTTTCAGTCCTCTTTGTCAAATTACCATATATTCCAGCAAATGATGGCTGCAAATAAATTATTTTGACTCCAAATGGTCTCGGTAATTACAAAACCAGGAACCAATAAAACTACTTTGCCGGCAAAATGAAGAAGTTTTTAATATATTTTAAAGCAATTTCAGTCCCAGTGCTAAGTATTAAACATCTAAACATCAAACCCATCTAAGTTTGAATGATTTTGTGGTTTTATGTACTGTTGACTCATACTCTGTCATAGAACTGTCAGAACATAAGTGGAGCATAGAATGCAGAAATTTTTCGGAATATTCAGACATAACCTTACCACTGATCTATTTTGTACTGCGATACATAAATTGGGCAAGAGGTGAAAAAGGACAAGTTAAAGCACTTATTATTTAAGTCAATGACTTAAATTATTTATGCATATTTAAATGTTTAAAAGGCTAAATTATGTTTGAAGGGGTTTTGCAAGCAACCCATTTGCGGTTAAAATGTTTTACAATTATTTTAAGTGTTATTATGTCAGCTTATATTATCAAGTTTGGATTCTACTATGATGATGATTTCTCTTAAAGTCTTTGGAAGAGGATTAAGCAAATGCTTTATTTATTTTTTAATTAATAAACAGTTGAGCCATAACATCCTATTAGGGAGATTCTGTTCTGATTCTGTATTGTATGTTTAACTTGGCATAGCATGATCACAGTAAAATGCTATTTGCTGCTCAATTGCAGAGCACTGTACTTTATATTCCAACCATTTCTGCTTAACTTCATTTCTTTTCATAACAATCTAACCTGTTGTCATTTCCATAAAAACTTTAAGCATTAAAAAAAAGTTCATTCAAAAAACTTTTTTTTTTCAAAAAACTCCTTTTCTTACCTATTGCCCCTTGCTTTATTAGAAACAATTAAGAAACCTTTTTTCTCGCAAAACCATGTGTTTGTTTTCTCCCCACTTTAAAACCTCTGTGAAAAGACTGTACTTCCTGTGATACTGCAGGGTAAAGTATATGAACTGTTAGAGAAACCTAGCGTGGGCCTGCAGTGGCAGTTCCTTACAGCAGAATAACTAATAAGTTAATGAAGACATGTACTCAGGCCATAGAAAATGTGATGTTTTTTTTTTTTTTTTTTTTTTTTCCATTTACACATCATTATTTTTATCATACAGTCACAGTTTGTAATTATGCCCTGTCTCACCCAAAATACCCGACTACTAGTGCTGTCAAAACAAAGCCCGTTTAGTATATCACTTTTAAGTTTGTAATATAAAAGGCTGTTAAGTCACAGGCTATTGAAGAAAATTCAGGATATTGTTTGTTTTGCATTTCAGACAGAATTTTAGTTTTTTTTTTTTTTTTTTTCCTGATGCACTGTATTTCTACTCAAGCTGATTAATACCTTCATAACGGCCATAAGCACCCACGTGCGATTAATTAACGCTGTGCATCTATCCCCAGGGTAGCACTTTACACATTTTGGTTTAACCTTTTACTTTAAGGCATTGCTGGTGCGTAATTATTCTGCACTTAATTAGCAAGCTATTAAGAGTACTGATTAGATAATACAAGACACAGTTTTTTATACAGACAGAAGGGGGGGGGGGGCATTAGAATGTGGTTGTGGTTGTGGGGGGGGGGGGGGTGATGAATAGAGGTTGCGATGTAATGGAAGTCATGCAGATCTTTTTTTTTTTTTCCTGTATAGACAACTCAATTAGCAAAAACATTTCTTTTGGATGCATGAAATTTCATTACGGCAAAGCATGGCTCCACATTGTTATTTGAATGTAACATTTATGTTAGGGGTCTGGCAGTGTCGTCACCATCCAAAGACCAGGCCAGAACTGGTGACTGGCAGAGGGCTAGGTGAAGTAAGGTATGTCAAGGGTAGGCCAGATTGTTTGGTTTGACAAATCCCTGTTATCTTGTTCATGGCATATGACCACCTACCCCCATGCATAAAAACATAGGGCCAAATTTACAAAGCCTTTTGCGACTGTTTTCAGATGCAAATATGAAGCATTATGCCCCAGATACACACGTCTTATGTATCAAAAATGCACAGAGGGCTGCATGTGCAATATGCCTGTGATCTATGTGCAACAGTGTAGTACAATGGGTAAGGAGCTGGTCTTTGGACAATTTGGTCCTTGTACCCTTGAGCAAGGTACTTAACCTGCATTTCTTCAGTATATATCTAGCGGTGTAAATGAATGCAAATGCTATGCAAAAAGTTGTGTATGTCACTCTGCATAAGAGTGTCTGCTATATGCCTGTAATGTAATGAGTAATCTCAAGATGTGCTTCTCTCCTTTATACATATGCATATACATATAAAGAGATCCGCCTGTGCAAATAACAAATAAAGCACTAAAATGATAGAATTCACGGCACTGCCAAATAATGGAATCCATGGCACCTGTGACTTCTGTGACAAACACCCAGCCATAGTGCTGGATATGCGCCAGACGATATGTCCGCTTCCCACATCCAATGAAAATACACAGCACAATGTTCAGTGCTAAATCAATGTGAACAGTAGGCAGTACCATTCTCTGATTGTGTAATTAGCTGTAGCCTTCATAAATAAGACGTTAATTTCGGGCAGACCGCGAATGCACCAGCATACCCTCAGCCCACGATTTTCACAGCCAGTTTGTATGTAAATCTGGCCCATAATATTGTTCTACATTGTGGCATTTATTGTACCTAAATATTATGCTCTAATATCAGAAGAACGACCTACAAGGCCTTGTTTTTTTTTTTTCTGGACGGGGCAACATGATTGAGCAATCAGAATGGGGTAGGGGGGGATGGGTTGAAGGATTGCTCTATCGTGAAATTGGCCCATTTTTTCTTTTCTTCTTTACCTCCTTTCCAATGGAGGCCAGGCCCCTGACTGGAGTGCTGCTTTGCCTCTGTGGAGAAAGAAAGAATGAAAGAATGTAAGAAAGAAAGAAAGAAAGAAAGAAAGAAAGAAAGAAAAGTTGCCCAGTTCTGGCATTCCATTATGGTTATTATGAAGCCCTGTCCTTCACTGGCAACCTGGCAGCCTGCCCATCTTCTGTACATCTTATTACAGAAGGGCTGTGTCCGTGTGTGTGTGTGTGTGTGTGTGTGTGTGTGCGCGTGTGTGTGTGTGTGTGCACGTGTGCAAGAGAGTGTTCATTGAGGAGGTGACTATAATGCAGTATGAACAGTTGTTGAGGTGTAGGAACAAACTATGCACTCAAACCCACTTCTTCCTGTGTGACCCAAGCATTCAGAGTTTCTGTGAGTTGTTCCTGCAAGACATGGACAGGTTTTATCATTACTTTTCCACCCTCCCCAAAATTGAAGGGGGGGGGGGGGGGGGGGGGTTAATTGATGGCAGTTAACTTTGGTAAAACCACATGCCAACACATCTCCAATTCTCCTTGCTGTCAGGGTTTTAAAAAATATATTTGTACATATGCCTTTTTTTTGCATCTTTTTAAAAGGATTTCCTACGTGAAATAAGTGCTTAATACATTTAAATTATCATTGCTACTCCAAAATGTAAAATTTGTGTTTATTTTTTGCTTTGCTTTTAGCTTTTTTTTTTTTGCTTGATGGCATAATTGCTACATTTAAAAAAAAAAAAAATCTTAAATATAGCTACATGGGCTTTTTTGAGTAGTTTCCAATTCGCAGTGCTCTGACAGGGGGGTATTTTTTGTGATGTGTAAATGAAGCCAATCTGCATCCTGTCAGGCTCATTAGGGCCTGAGTTGCAGAGAGTGCAGTGACAGTGCAGGATGATGGGTCAGTAACTGGTTTTAAGGAGGTTGGGTTCGGGGTGCGGGTGAACATCGTTTGCGCGTTCCTTGTGTCCGTGTGACGTGCCGCAGCATGCTCGCGCTGACCCAGCGATACGTGCAGAAACGGGCCGGGCGGTTTCTCTGGGTTAAAACCCAAACCCGGTGAGGGGGTTGGTTTCCTGGTTATATGTACTGTGGGAACGCTCACGCATGGCACCCTCTCTACCCCGCACAGTCCCGGCTTCCAGCCAGACCTGATGGATTAATGACCCAAAGACGAGAAAGCTTGTTGACAGAAATGTACTCAAAGGTGAATCTCTACACACTTATCCTCTCTGTGCCCCCGCCCCGGATTTCGTTCCCCTTCATAGACATGTTTGTCGACCCCCAACGGGATTATGGGAGCAGGAGGGGGCGTGTCCGTGACTCGAGTGGCCGTGGCTTTTACCGAGCTCTCCATTTAGGACAGGTTTCCCAGATCCAGTTTATTAGGGTGAAAGATATGTGTGCTTTGAAGTGAGGGAACAGGTGTCCTTTCCCTGTTAATCCCAGTTTGTCACTTCTTTATCTCGGTAATTAAGATAAGCTTTATGTTAATTAAATTTGTCAAATCAATACCTGGAGGAACTGGAGGCACCTGGAAATGGAGCTTAATTTGAAAACTATTGTCCTCCAATGTGCTTGGTTGCAGCTATTATGAAGATTCATGAAATAACAAAGCGTTGCAAAACCTTGTGAGAGCGAAAGATGAAGATGAGGAGGAGGGAAGCTTTTCATTCATCTATTATTTCCTTTTCCCCACTGCCTCATTCTCCCAAACTGCAGTGTGTGGCTTTGCATTATTGCCTGCAAGAGAAATAAAAGCATAAAAGCATTACGGGAGACATTGGATTGCATTATTATATATGCTTTATTTGAAATGTCTTCATTGAATTACTATACAGTATGTGCATTATTGGAAATATCTTTATATCTCTTATATATTTCTTACTTGAACAATTCTTATTCTTCTAAATGTATAGATATATATGGTATCATTCATTCATAGTATAAGAATCAAGGCAATCATTCAAAAATGTAATATAGATAAACTTCTGTTATAGTGAAGAGTTCAGTATTTATGAATAGGACTGTGATTCTAAGTGCTCAATCAGACACTCGTTTACAAAGCCTAATGTTTCCTCTTCAAACTGTTGTGGAGAAATGCAGTGAGACAAGTACTCAGGTTACAAAAAAGAGAACTAAGAAACATTTTAGCCTGGACTGTATCAGTACTTTTCTTTATCTTTGCCTCACAAATAAATGCAGGTGTCACTTTTTCCTTAGCAGGTTGATCTAGTTCGTGATAGTGAAACACATTAAATTTGTGTTCATCAACAGAAAGAAAGAACGCTTCCCACTGACTCGGTTGTTGGGGATGATCTCTTGGCCTAGCCACATTGCCGCGGTGGCATTTAAGGGGAGGCACCACAGGTGAATAAAGAAAAAAATTCATTTTCTCCAATAAAAATGATATTTTATATTTTGAATGTGGATAAAAATGCTAACATTCTTTGTCTTATAAAATTATCATTATATTTCAAAATTCACCTATCAAGCCAAAATGACCGTTTTCACCTGTGGAGCCTCCCCTAAAAACTACAGCATGTGCATAGCAGTACAGGAGCACACTGTACACATGCTTCTGTATGAACTGGCAGAACCTGCACAATTCAGCACAGTGAGATTTCTGCTGCTTATAGTAAATGGATTGTGGGGGTTTGTTGTGGTGTTTTTATTTTGAGGGGGGATCCTGGCACCTATGTGTCTATGGGACCCCCCTGAAAGCTGTCTTGGCCATCTGTCCCTGGAAGGTGGTTGAAATCCACCCTGATTAAAAAGTACAAATAAGCGAGATGGGTAAGCCTCTTGGCCTTCTATATTTTTCTTCAGAAGTAGAAATATATATGCCATGAGAAGGACAAGAGGGGATAATCTAGTCAGGAGATTGTGATAATGCCTCTTCAGACAGGAGTATGCTGACAGAGAGGAGATGTACCGCCTCACAAAGGACGAGGAGAGCAAAATCACGTTACTGCCAACGGCCAGCGAAAATACTGACATTTTAAAACAAGGAGCTAGAAAACCTGGACATGTTTTCCAGGATTTTCCCATCCACCGACTGAACAGGATTTCAGTTAGCCTCGTTTCTCGGCTATCCTAGTAAGCACTGTAGTTGTTGTTTCTCCCCCGTTTATGGAATTTCAGTTGAGACAGACAAAAATCTCCCGTTGGTAACTATGAAAGTAAAATTGTACCATCAGAACCCAGGATCCTGATTGTAATTCATAAAGGTTACTTGGCCACTTCTGCATGCTTGATTAAAATCTCAAGAGTTCAAACCCCATATATTCCAATTTTGGAATCGCTTCATCTGATCGCTTGTAAGGCGAGCCAGTTGTTTAATCAGCAACAGTAAGTGTTTGCACAAGTGTATTTCGTTGTTTGATGACCAGATTTTTCAGATTTGAATGCTTGTAATTGAATGACTCAAGCCCCCGATAACACATTACTGTGGTACTTAACACACCTGGGTTTGAACAAAGACATTAGTTTTTTCCACATGGTCAGCATTGTTTGCAAAGTGAGTTATTTACTTGGAGTAACCCCACTTCATGAACATGTCAGGGCATTTTGGTCAAATTTCATACCAACCACACCCCCCAAAAATAACACTATTTCAGAACAGAACTCTGCAAGATTGTTTACCTGAACAGCCTGAAGCCCTGCATAACCTCTGCCCCTCAAACCACTCGAGTGCTTTTAGAGATATTTTTAAAAGCCTAACATACAATTTTTTTTTTTTACACTGCTCCACGTGAAATATCTGTCTGTACTTTGCCATCACAATGGGTCAGTTTCCGTCTCATCTTTCTTATAAGGACACAACTTTTTGTTCAATATTTGTATATTTTGTATTGCAGTTGGTAAAGAGTTGTTGTGCAGGTGTAGCTTTCCCTGTTTGGTGCAGCACCTGACGCTGATGACACCAGGCATCATCCATCAACAGTGTGTACTGTGATGGTGTGCCGGATGACCACATAATTAAAAGAGATTGTAATAGTCTGCCAGCTCCCTGAAAAATTGTACCATTAATCCCATTGTAATGGATTTTTATTTTTTATTTTGGGGGGGGGGGGGGGGTGTATGGGCTCTGCTTTGATCTCTCTTCCTCACTGGGGTTGGTGGTGTACCGTGTCCTCCGCCTTTATCAAGTTTCCTTGGGTTATTTATTTTTTCATGGGGGAGAGGTGTCACATGTAGTATGAGGTTGTTTACAGCGTAGGTATTTTGTCGCTTCACAGATCTGTCATTTAATATCATTGAGCTCCTATAATCCTACATTTATCCAATGTAAGCTCCCTAATCTTTGACCCTAATCTCACAGAGCCATAATGAATTGTATTTGGAGGATTTCTTCATTTATTTATTTATTTTTTTGCTCCTGTATAAATACATTTTCCTGCTTTCCCTTTCTCTGAAGGCAAGGCCATTTTTGTGTTGTTGGTTTGTTTGTTTGCTTGCTTGCTTGCTTTTTTAATGGAAACTGTTGCTTCTGTAACTAATCTAGGGCATAGTGGGGCTGCAGGAAACTGACAGAAGTGGAGCAGGCTAATTTAATATGTTGAAACACAATTCAGGCATTTGTAATGATTATCCCCCTTGTAGTGTCTTAATAGGCTTCTATTACATTTCAGTTCTATGAAAAATGTTTTCATTTGATCATATTTATGAAGTGAAATATAAACAGCCCAGGTCTAGACAGTAAACACCAAGTATGCTTGGAGAAGGATGAAATATCAATACTAAATGGATGCAGAGAAACTCAAGCCTGGGCTCACAGTGGGTCAAGGAGAATGGGGCTCAAAAGAAATTTTGGCCAGTATTCAATAACATTTGTCCTTAATTTTGACTTACAAGTGAACTTAACTTTTTCAATTTTTTATTTTTAAGTTTTAGTGTTTGCTGAACTCACCAAACTGTGTATGTGAAGAAAGAAAAAAAGTTGCTATTTTAAATTGTTAATCGAAGTGAAGGACCAACGTTGACTGAATACCTGCCAGTGTTTTCTGCTGTTCTTTGTGGATCAGGTTGGTGTGTGGAGGCTTCCTTTTTAGCTTTCTTCCCCATCTTCGCTCTGATGCATTCTGAACCTGTGCCTTTTCTTGGCTTTCACCAAACCTTACTTATTAATTGCTTGTTTTTGAAGGAATACTACCTGCTGTAGGAATCACCCTATAAAATGGCGGTATTAAATCCAAAGTGCTAGTGAGCTTTCTTTTGTGTCACATTAAATCCCTTGGTATGAATTCAGGTGAGATTTTTCAGTTACAAATAAGTGCGAGCATTTGCAATGTTTTATTCAGTGTAAAACTTTTTTTTTTTGGCAATAATTTCAGGTATCAGCCGAGGATCAGTTTGGGCATGCCTGAACTGCGTTTGTGATTAAGGGTTGAGTATGCCATTGGTTGATTTGGAACTGGATCAGCAGTGAGACACAGTTGTGTTTATGGCTGGTGGGATTCTTTGGATTTCAGCTGCATTAGTTCTTTCTAGCAGCATGCCAGATCCTCACAATCTTCCAGTCATAATTAAGGCTTGGTGTTTGTCACGGGAGACACGGGTGTCATGGATTCCATGATTTGTGCCATTTTTTTACAGTTCCGTGACTTTCCCCAATTTTTTTTTTTTTTTTTTTGCCATTTGCTCAATTTCCTTAGTTTTTAGTACTTTCTGTGATTTTTCGGCAGTTTTGCATGGTAACTGCCAACCTTAACGTAGTTTACAATGTTATTTCTACAAGCCTAAGCATTTTAACAATATTGCCAAATTCTGGGAGAAACAAAAGGCCGGATTTACTAAGCTTTTTTGATACTTTTCATACAAAGATATGACACATTCTGCCCCAGAAACATGCATCTTATGTATCAAAGAAGTGCACAGGGCTGGAAGCAGAGTATGCGTGTGATCTACGTGAGTCATCGCAAGATGCGCTTCTCTCCTTAATGCATGTATATTTAACTCCTTCAATAGACATCCCCCTCATGCAATCCCTCATTTTGTTTACGAGACTTTCCCCTAAAAGGAAATGTCAAGCTTAGGCCTGGATATGATACGGTTTAGTTGGTAGATCCTATTATAGGAGGAAAAAATCATTTTCACTTACTAAAAAAAAGGTGTCCACTTGTGTATATCTCCAAA
The DNA here is from genome assembly GCF_013347855.1 of Anguilla anguilla. Classification (NCBI taxonomy): domain Eukaryota; kingdom Metazoa; phylum Chordata; class Actinopteri; order Anguilliformes; family Anguillidae; genus Anguilla; species Anguilla anguilla. The sequence continues at coordinate 14,048,001 of NC_049215.1, forward strand.
GCCAAAAGTTTCTACTCAGGTATATTGTCTTTCATTGCAAGCATAGGTTGTATGGAGTAACACATCATAGGGCCATGTCAATAGGACATACCATTATGGCTTTATTACGTATAATACAAAACAAAACAGTTTTCTTTTATTTTGATGACACTCTAACCAATTCAAACAATAATTTGTTTAGCAATAATAAATTATAAAATAAAAATGAATTAACATTATACATAACTACAAGATAAAACAAAAGTACCTTTCTAAATAACTATCCATGTCAATAAGTTTTTGTTTTTTTTGGCATGAACTGAATGATTAGGCTACAAGCAATTGAAAAAGATGACAAAAAGCCTACAAAATTGATATGTATCAAACACAGTTTGAGAATAACTGTCGATTTTGTAATGCCTGTAAAACAATGCTTATTTCTATAGTTACATATTACACTTTGTTTCACTTCGTCCTCAATAGTGCGTCATCCTACATGGAAATGAACATCCTCATCCTTGGACAGTCTTCGTCATTATGATAAAGTGTGGCATTCAGTGGCAGCTTTACTGATAATGTTTATTTCTGAGGCACCTTTCGTAAGTATTAAAGCTGCAGTGCTGCATGATCTGTGCTCACTGTGTGTTTTCAGAAGCTACTACTGTTGGTGACTAAACAGCCAAAATTTACCAAATGTAGTTGAAGTTTTAAAATTCAAATCTGCTTTTATTGTTGGTAGATTCAACATATTTGAGAGTCACAGATCTGCTCTGTATAACAAAAAAAAAAGCAATCCTACATTCAGAAATAAGGGAGTTATTCAATGGATATTAAAGGGAGTGTTTTATGATGCCAGTTGGAGTTTTCACATTAAAAACAAAGCATATTATCAATATGAATTATTATGAATTATTGCAGCCAAGCAATAAAGCCTGGGTGTTTGTCATGGGAAATATTGGCAAAAGTCACAGAGAAGTCTCAGCAAAGCAGATATCAGGGAGCGTTTAAATACATCAATTTATAAAATGTTTTTAAACTAAATTAAATTAAGATCTCATACGCAGCAGTGGGACATGACTGAAATAAACATGCACAGCTGTAGCTACAGTAACAAGTTCTTGAAGTTTCAGAAAAAAATCACGGGTAGGCTATTTGTTCTTAGGAGCCGGTTAATGCCCGTTTTTGAAACTCCGAGCATGTTATTTAATTTCCCACTGCTGCACATGAGATCTATTAATGATTTAATAAATAATCATTTGTTTTAAAACTCAGTGATTTCTTACATTTTTGTTTTCAGTTTTCTGTGATTTTCACGAACTTTGCCTTGACTGCTTTGCAACTTCAGCCAGTATTTCCTGTGGCACACACGCAGCCTTAATCAGTGAGAGACAGGTCTCTAATCAGCACTAGCTCCCCTGTAGCTCCTTGTGCCCATTAAAATATTCAGTGAGCCATAGCAAAGGAGAACCTTGTCGCTTGCATAGCTATACATTGGTAATGCAAGACTGATCATTTGGATTTCATATTTGGGAGAGAAAGAGATTTTATTTCTGAATAAAAAACCAACACAGTGAAAACTAGCACTATATATTTTCTTGATGTGTTATTGCATTTTTGTGATCTAGTTCCAGATTATCCAACATTGCTAGTCGTCTTAAGATATTCTCATGATGTTGGCAGGCTTCATTAAGGAGAGGACATTATCTCTGTGTTCCTGGTGTCCTAAATCAGTTGCCAGGGTGATGGTATTGGTGGCATTATCCCCACTGTTGGGTTTATGGCCCAAATGATCTGAATGCACAGAGATATTGTCCACAGCAGGAGCAGCAAACCCACTGAGTTGTTTTGTAGAGAGAATTTTTCTTAATTCCTCCATAGATGGCATACGACTGCAATGGTATAAATGGTGATACTAGACATGGTCCATTTGGATGTAGGCTCAAACCAGATGTTACTGTTCTCTAGAGAATCACAATAAATGTTGTCCTAGCTGTTTCTTAAAAAAAAAAAAGTAATTGAATTTCATTCTGTTCAGTATTTTCTGCTCATACTGATGAATGTAATTTGAATTTTTCCATTTACTGCAGCGAAATGTTGCATCAGAGACCGAGTGTCTGTTATTTTACTTTCTAAAGTGCAGAATAACAATGTCTCTTTTCCATAACTTGAAAAACAATTTTGAAAGAAATTTCTATTACTAACAAAAGCTTAAAATATCAATGCAATGCAAGTGGCCATGAGGAAGCTACATTGACACAATAGGAAATCCTGGATAACAGATCAATTAAAACAATTTTGAAACCTTCAATTTTATGTGAGAATTTCAAGAGACAATAACATTAACCAGAATAAATGCTGGAGGGGAAAACATTCTTTTTCAAGGCAGACTCACTGAGAAACATTATAGATTGCAACAATGGATCACTGATCTATTTGTAAAGATTGAGGTGAACTCTCAGTGATGATAAAGTCACCTTACAGGAAACTCACTCAAACTGCCAGTCAGCTTAATTAAAAAGGTTACACACTCTCACAGTGAAAGGTTTTCTTTTGTTACAGCTCAGAGTCCAGCTGCCTGTAATAAGCCAGAAGATGTCTATAGAGTGGAAATGTGGAAGTGGAAAATCTTCCGGAACCTCTAATCATATCCGTGTTTCCATACTATTACTCTATAAATATAGTGTAGGTATACATGTTGAGGTGTGATCGTTTTTTTTTTTTTTTAAAGACATTAATAAGGCATTGGTAATTTGATACCATTTTCTGGTGAAGTCAGATATGTATATTACATTGATGAGGAGTTATTATAATTGAAACAAATGGATGTTAATAAAAACTGAAAGAGTTGTGAATTAATCTATATCAAGGGTTGAAAAAAGCGCAGCACAGTCAATATTAGCCGTAATGACATCACTGCCCTTTTTGCCTTTTGCTGCCTCTAGTGGTTCCAACCTGTAACTCCAGGTTTCACAAGCTGACTCACAATCAAGTGACTGTTTCCTGGGTCCTCCCTTCTGTCCCAGCCAAATATAGCCATAGTTAAAGCCTTCACTGGCCTCTTTATAATGAGTGCTTGATTAAATCTGTCAAGATAAATTACTTTATTAGATCCCTAGTTGTTCTCTAGAAAAGTTTTTGTTGAGGAATGCATGTGAAGATGACCTGTCTTGATGTAGTGATTTAAAAAAAAAAAATCCTATTAAGACAAAAAAAATGTGGGCAGTGATTTTTCAATTAATAAATGAGTCATATTTTTTTCAAGATCTTACCAAGACTAAAAAAGGTTTAATAATAACAAAGAAACAGACGTGGTGTACTTCTCAAGCAGACAAGCCATGGAAACAGAAAGGAAAAACAAGATAGAATGAAAACAATTAAGTAGTGTGCATGCTGTTTGTTTCTGTGTAATTAGCTCTCCATTAGGGGCAAAGAGAGGCCTGTTTGAACTTGCCCTTCGCCAGCCTCAGCTGCCGCCTCCCCGTCGCACCTGCCCGCAGGTTCCGCCGGGCATTGGCGTTCCCGTCTCTGCACGGATCGCAGCTTCCGGGAGAAAACCTGCGTCCCGTTCGGCGGGCGAGGCGGGGGCGAGCGCGTGCAGAAACACAAACCCCCCTTCTTACCCCCCCTGGAGAATCCGATCCCCCCATGTCCTAATTACAGAGGCTTAAACGCTGGATTAAATCTGCTCCTCCATGTTTCCACCTGTTTTTAATAAGCTCCTGACTGCGCTCGTGTCCAGGTAAAATATGCATATGCGTGGCTGGCGGGCAGCCTTCTCTCACTGTGTGCTGTGGGGATGAAAGGCAAGGGGCACACGAGGGCCCTTTTTCCAGGCGTTTTCAGTTTGCTTTTTTCATTACTGTTTCTATGTTATACGTTATTCTCCTTTTCCTTCTCTACCTTCTTTCTCATTATGCTCTTTTTTTGCTCCTGATTCTTTCTTCCTCTTGGAACGGTGCACAGTGTTCTGGTCAGGCGTTTGCAGTCTAAACGGCCTTTGTCCCCTTCTAGCCAGCAGGCATTCCTGCGCAATCGACGAGCCATTAGGGCTGATTAGCCTCGCGTGTCGCCGCAAGAGATTGAAATTATACAGTGTCACGGAAAATGCTTCCTGTCGTCCTCTTTATTCTCTTTTTTTCTGCCTTTTTTTTTTTTTTTTTTTGCTTCTTGAACATGAGCGTGACCTTTGCCTCTGCCTTTTTATCGGGCATACTGAACACAATCTGAAACAGACTGAGCATTCAGACTGTTAACTGTGGCTGATATTAGTCTGCATGTATGCATAAAAAATGTAATAATGTCCGACTAGGGTAACTTTTAATCACGTTTGCTCACTTCACTGAATATGAAAGTGCTGATTTAATTCATCTTTCTGTGTTAATATTGGAAAGACACCTTTCAAAATTTGGCCTGGCTTTTGGATTTAGAGTGCAATAAATTAGACTGTGGTAAGATGGGCTTTGTCAGTCGAGACCCCTTTCTGCTTGAGACAACCGTGGCAAATTTGACATTTGAATCTCAAACCATTTTTAAAGAAAGGCTTTCATTGTTTTTTTTCTTCGAATATAGAGAGCCTTATTTTAGATCAAAGCAAAAGAGACTGCCTTATGGTAGGCTGAGACGCTCACACTACCAGACTCCCTGTGTTTGTGTTTGTTTACCTAACAGCATTAACAGAATATCGTCTACTCTCAAACTTAGATGAATGGCTTTATTCATCAGAAACGGCTTCCTCTGTGAAACGGATCCCCTCCCATTCAAACAGGCATCGATGTGATATGATGCCCGATAACAGCCATGCCAGCTGCGAGAGATCGAAGAACTGCCGTCGGGTTAATTTGGCCTCACAGCCAGATCAAAGTAATTATATCCTCCATCTCACAGCTATAAGTGCTCGTTCTTTCGGGGGAAATCCCCATCGGCATGAAGAATCAGATTTTACTGTGTTATCCCAAAGTAGCAGCCACAATAGCAGACAAAGTGCTCGCTCGCACAGCCCAATCCCTGTTGCCCCCCACCTCCCCGGTCCGTCCTGTTCTGTCCCCAGGGTGATACAGATAGGGTGGGTAACTGGAGCTGGCCCAAGGATGGAGGGGTCTAAGAGAAACCAAAACAGCCTCTCATTTTCTGTTTAAGCGCATCCATCAATGCCTCATGATAACCTTATGTTATATAATGGCCATCAATTCCATTTATTTTTTGGGGTATTTTGTTTTTTTTGTCCTTCTCCCTCGTCCTCTGTTTATAACTTATGCCATCCCTCGCAGGGATAGCACTTTGAAGACAACGGTCAGGCATTAACAGCCAGACATTTCCTGCTGATTTGGAAAGGAATAGCTAATGAAAAGTTAGCTTTTCGATTGAAGGCCTTTTGTTTGTGGCTTAGTTAAAGCAGCGCGGCATTGTTTAGTTGCCTGCTGGCATGCTTCATAGAGCGTATCGGAAATCTCTCCCCTCGTGCTGGGATGAAAGGTCCACTGTTGCGCAATCCCTAAAAGCAGTCCAGACGTGGGAGTGGCCTTATTCAATCACCAGGTGTCAAACTGGCCCTCTTGGAGGTCTGTGCCAAGCTGAACTTTATGTTGATGTAGCTAACATCCTATTTGTCAGAAACGTTGGGTTTTTGAGAATTGTGCTAATTTAAAATGATTAGGACCCCGTGCCTTAATGGATTGTCCAAAATGTATTCATATTGGTGTACAAGGTCTGTATTAAGACAAGATTTGAACAGCACTTCAGCAAATACCCAAAGGAAGAATACTTCCAATCAAGTCAAGATGACAAACATCCAATTCTTGTCGATATGTGACACAGAAAGGCGTTGAATATTTTGTGTTTATAAAAATTACATGTGGTGACACACTCAACCAGATACCCTCATTTCTTGCACCGAAGAGTATGAGAGAGTGGACTGAAATGGCCCTTTGTGTGTCCGTGGTACAGGCAATTAAAAGGGGGGTTGAGAGGGAGGAGGCAAAGCAGAGACGTTTCGCTCAAAGAATCTGGCGTGCTGCCTTGGGGAGTGATGAGGAGGCCTGTCCCACCGAGCTGTTGTGGAGAGTTTATTTAGATCACGACCGGTGCCCCCCCTCAGGTGAACAGGTGCAAGTGCAGCCTGTTGGAGAAGCCTGAACCCCGATCCAGCTGCCACAAAATCTGGCTGGGGGAGGGGTGGTGGTCAGTGACCGGCTGCATCAGGTGTGAACGGAATCCTGGTCTCGTAACATCTGGCTCCAGTTTTTCCTGTCCAGTCTCGCTGGATCTTACTCACATCATCGACCGGTGAAGCAAAGGCAGCTCAGCATCCTGGGTGGGAGGGGCTAGGGGCCCACCTGTCTGTCATCCTTCCCTCCACTCTGTCCTGAAAAAAAGGAGAAAAGCTGATTTCATCAGAAGGTTTTGAAGCATCATTCCTAATCACTGTCTGCCATCTCATGGAGAAGCATTTCTAGCAGTGGGTAGCGGCACACCCCTATACTGTGTCTGTATGGGATAGGACGGTTGCTCCATTAATCACTTAATGTTAATTTGCAGCATGGTTCCGTGTATATGGTGCTGCTGAAAGCTGACTGATGCCCCTTTCAGAGAACTCTTTTAAGTGTATCCATGCTTCCTGCTTCCATTGAACCTAACAGGAATTTCCAGGAAATGCAGCTAATGGCTATTTAAAATGGATATTTCCAATCACTGGCTGAAAACATAAGCATATTGCATTTTTGATGCAGCATGGTACATACCTCAGTTTAGCCACCGTAATTGTGTGTACCATTCATGTGTTTCAAAGCTGGGTAAATTACCCTCAGAAATTAGTTAGTTTAAAGGCATGCCAAATGCTGCCTTTTCTGTACTGAACAACAATGAACCCTGCTGGATAATTGCTCTCCTGTTCTACTTTCAGAAAGTGGCTCCGTTGCCACCGTTTAACAATGACAGCCAGGCACCCTCATGCCTTATCTCTTCCTGTAATTTTAGCTTTGGTCAGTTGGCACAGGTTGGGACAGCGATTTGGCTGGGTCAGGGTTACGGGACCAGAAACTAAATGCTAAATTCAAACCCGGAGGCTGTTGTTTTTGCCCGAGTATGTGTTGAAGTATTTTTTTAAATCTTGGCATAAATTCAGTCCCACTGACATTTCACAAATGGGCAACTCGGGGAGTGAGTGAGAGAGAGATGGGGAGAGAAAGAGAGAGGGAGAGCATGCGATGTTGTTAATGCCATAATCATGTATTTACTGTTGTAGCGATGCAATTTATCTTGCCATGCAAATAAAGCGAATTTGAAATGGAAATTGAAAATTGAAATAGAAGTGGCGCAGGCAGGAGCAGACTGTGGGCTAGACGAGTCTAGATCCTGGGTACCACTCCTCCCTCCTGCTTCCTTCCCACAGCGGAGACTTGGGGCTGAAAAATGAGATGCTAATAAAAGATTTGGCTGGAGCTCTTAATGCAGCCGTCTGTGCATTAGAAGCACACGGGGGGCTCTCTGCTCTCCGGATTGTGTTTGCAAGCGCCAAGGAAATCAAATAAAACAGCGGCAGCACACATCCACCCCCCCCCCCCACCCCCCACCCCCCCTCCCCCCACAGGAAAGTCAGAATGCCAATGTTAGCACCTCTACTGTCTGAAAGGGCACAGAGTTCTCTTTCTGAAGCTTGCTTGTTCATTTTGTGGGAAGGTAAGGATGTTTGATGACAGGAACAAGCCATTCAGCTCATCTGTGCCGATTATCCTGAGAGTATCTTTGCCTAGACTGCATGGTTTAGCAAGCTATTCCAGCCAATGGCTAGTGTAAAGGCAAAGGTGTTTCATTCTTTAAACTGAAAGCATTTGTGAACAGTCAAGATGAGGGTCACTCTTTTGCCTTTAGACCTGAAACCTATGCCACCTTTAGATACTACAGATAACATAGCCTTATATAAACCTTATGCTATTGTAACCATTTGCCTAAGTCACGATACTTTACTTTTTAATTGCAAACAAATTATTTTTTTATGGTAGTTTGTTATGTGACAGTGTGAATTGGCTGCAAAACAAATCCAGTTCTCGAAGATTAAAGTGATTTCCACTATTTAATAAAAAAAAGAATAACAAATAATCCAAAGGATTGTGTATGCAATGAAAAGAGTGAGGGTTAGGTGTTATTCTCATGTAACTCACTAATCATAAGAATAATGAACATGCATAGCATCATATCATGGTGATAGAATTTAATGAATAATGGTTATCTTACAAGGGAAATGCATCAATGCATGTTATTTATCAGTTACACTGTCTTGATAACACCATAGTGTTGTAAGATGATAGGCCAGCCTCCAGTTTCATGTTATTAATCATGGCTATAAGGTGAGAAACGCAAGGTCGCAATACAGAGAATGCAGTTTGTGTTAATAATCTATACGAGTCCTTGTTCTACATGGGTCTTCATGTGACCTACATACAACAGCTTGTGTTCTTTAAAAGGATCTCAGCATGGCACAGAAAAATGTAAGAATTAGAAATGACCTAACCTCATTTGCAAACATATACAGCTTCAAATGAACATGATCTTGTTAGGAGTGAACCGGGGGATAGATGTCAGTCATTTGCTCGTGGAACATTCTGGGTTGTCAGTGGCTGGTTCGGTGAAAGATGGAGGCAGTGAGTGTTAACGGGCCGTGTCAGCATGTGAAACATGGGTATCAAAGGACGGGCGGATACAAGCACTCCCAAGCATCGGCACTATCTTTATTTAAGAAAGCTGTTCCTCTGTAGTCAAGGGTAGATGGCTGAAGTGTGTGTGTGTGTGTGTGTGTCTTTATTTACATCACTCCAAGCTGCATGGGGCTCCAGTTTTATTAGTTTCTTTTTCTTTCTCCAGACGACTATGCTCACCTCTGAAAATGTCATGCTACCATTTGAAGTTTTATTTTCTGCTCCTTTTTAACCTTTACCTTTTTATTTAATGTTTTTTTTTTACTTTTCTGTCATCGTCAGCCCATTCTCTCTCTCTCTCTCTCCCTCTCTCTCTCTCTCTCTCTCTCTCTCTCTTTCTCTTTCTGTCTCTGCCGCTTAAAAAAGACTTGAACCCAGTGCTTCCCTGCTTCGCGCATTGAAGTGAGTGAAGTGGGGTACTTAACCTGAGGCCACGTCTGCCACATACCAAAAAATCCTACAGAGCCCCCCCCCCCCCCCATCCAAGAGTAACTAAGGACTGAGGTGTGTTATAGGCCAGGCCATGTACAGCTCCTGAAGCCCCTCCACTTCCCTCTTGTGAAATATGGAAGGTGAGGCAGATCAGTTTGGTGGTGGCAGAGAGATAGGAGTAAGCCCAGAACAAGAGCGGGTTGCTTGTATTTCCTGTGCCCAGTCGTCGTCTTGCATGATTTATGACCCTCGACTGAATACAAATTGTTAAAGAAAAGGATGTTCTTTTTTCCCTTCCCTGCGTTTAAAGGATTGCTGCTACAGAAAGCTTGTCTGCACTCCCTGGGATGTGCTCAGCCGTTTGCTATTAATACAGACACCCAATCGGCCGAGCGACGGCAGGATAACAGGAAGCGGCTGAGCCTGGTTACACCCGGCACCGGCAGCAGCTTCCACGGGCAGCCAAATCCGCCCCGTAGTCATTCCTTTTGCAGGAATTCCTTGACGCACCTTTTTCTGCCCCCCCCCCCCCCCCCCCCCCCCCCGAAGTGATCTTAGCATTTTTACAGCAAAAGCCACCAGGACTTCCCCTGGCAGATTTGCGTGTTTTTCTGTTGAGCGTGTGCCGTTTACTTTGCCTGAACCATGGTAAGATTTCGCGGAGGGGTGTGGCGAGATCCGATGAGACTTCAACCCGGAGATGTTAACCAGTGAATACTAAGGGTGTTAGGAGGGAAATGGTGTTTCTACTGAGTAGCGCTAGCGGCAATACAAGTTTATAATAGACAACGTGACGTCCAGAGGTCACAAACTTCATAAGAAGGGCACTTCATAACATCAGTCGTGAGCTGGTTTCTTATGCAGAGTCCAGTGATGTAATAATAGAGGATTAGCACTAATGGCTCCCGTCCTCATGGCTTCATCAGAACAGATCATTATGGGGTGTAGCAGAACAATGTTCTTGTCGCCTTACTTTTGCTATCCACCACCGCCTTTTGCTTTCCAGTCACAGTTGTCTGAGACTATGGGGATTTGGTAGAAAAAAGTTTAGCTGGCATGTTTGGGTTAGTTCTTTTTAACTATGGGAAATGGTTTTCCATTGAATTTGGAGGGCCACAAAGCGCGCGTTCTTGTATGGACATCTGCTACCCAACGTTCCGGAAAGCACATTCCTGCTGTGCACTTCTGAATAGTTAATGGCCGCGTTTTGGTCATTTACTTTTCATGGGAAAAACCACAAAGCGACATGATGGCTAAACTTGGAATCTGTGTTCAGTCATGCATGCCCATGAGCTGGAGGCTTACAAAGACCTGCAAGTTGTTTTCCCTCTAAGTGAGTTCCTACCTGAACATTTTGAAGGTTTATGGTAAGGAGGGCCTGTTCCTGTTTATTTATTTACTTATTTTGCTTTTTCATTTTTTTCTCCTGTCTTGGATGCTTTGGATGCGCCATCAAAAACAAATAATCTGGAATGTGGTTTCTTCTGAATTCAGATGAAAGGGAGACACAAACAGAAAAGCGCAAGGCAGTTGGCTGAAATATACGGCTTGTCTGCTTTGGGATGGCTTCAAAGCCCGGTGACATAAATTTGTGATAACAGTGGCGCACTTTTGCCAAATTGAACTGTTGTTTTTCTCCTCTCCCATTTTTAGGGAGGGGAGTGTATTCTGGGCTTTCTGTAAACAATGTGATCCCCTTGATCATAGCCGTGGAAAATACAAACTCTGCCAGCTGGTATTCACTATTCCCCTGAAAGCTTGCGCTCCTCCTTTGAGTAATTATTCAGTTTTTTCTTTCTTTTTTAAAATTTAATTTGCATCTACACATGTGCGTGCACTGTTGTGTGTTTAATTATAGGACACAACGGGGCACACAGATTGCTCGGTCGAGAGGGAGACCCACACATGTATCCCGCACATCATTTAACAACTAAAGCGATAAACCTTAATAGCAAAAGAGATAAACCTCTCGCTCTCTCCCTCTCTCTCTCTCTCTCTCTCTCTCTCTCCTGCAGAAGAAGAGTGTGTTAACTGTACAGAGGAGTGCCGAGTGCTAGGGCACTCAGACCGCTGCTGGATGCCTCAGTTCCCGACAGGGAACCAGGCAGAGGGGGCGGACTACCGTACCAACGTTTTTGTACCGGCGGGGATGGAGGTCGCTGTGGAGACGGAGACCTATGAGACAGTCAACCCCAATGGGAAAAAGACTTTCTGCACCTTTGGAAAGGAAAGGCGGGACCACACCATTCTGGTGGCAAATGTCAAGCCATACCTGAAGGCCAAGCGGGCTCTCAGCCCCCTGCTCCAGGAGGTCCCCTCAGCCTCAAATAGCCCCACCAAAATGTGCTCGGCACCCTGTGCCTCTGGGAAAGGTCCCACAGGCGGAGCGGCCGAGGGCAAGTCGGGTGGCTGCGGCGGTCACTACGGCCCGCCCGACGGACAGTACCTGTCACCGAACAAGCAGGCGAAGGATGCGACATCACATGTGAACTCTGACCCCGTGGCCAAGGCGCTGACGGACGTGCGCTCGCGCGCTAGCCAGGACTCCAGTGAGATGGACTCCGTCCTGGAGCAGCTGGATCACCATGGCAACGCTGCCAACCTCCCCCAGGAGGGCATGGATGCAGACCAGGTGGTACGGGATATCGACAAACTCCTGCAGGACTGCCGAGGGAGTGAGGCCACGCCCCTCAGGAAGTGATGTCAGCGGGGGGGCTAAGCTTTTGCAGGACTGCTGGGGGAGTGAGGCCACACCTCTGGAAGAAATGACATAAGTGAGCAAGGGCCTAAGATTTTGCAGGACTGCCAGGGAGCGAGGCCACACCCACTCAAATGGGTGGGGCCCTATTTGACCTAAACTAATAAAGGAATGAAGTGTTTTTGGATTTGGGAGGTGGCATTGAGAAACTGACTATGGAATTCTTTCCTGGAATTAAGCATTTTAAGTGTCCACCAGCTCATAGCCAATTTCATTTCAGTCCTTTAGCAGAAATACCCCACTCGCACGCAACGGGCGTGTATGTGTGTCCCTGTGTGTGCGTGCGTGAGTGTGTGCGTGTGCTGGAGAGTGTGTGTGTTCGCCGCAGATATGATAGTGTATCATGACAATCGGTGTAAAGGCAGAATTTTCCAGACGAGAGAGAGACAGAGATAGAGAGAGACAGACGGAGCCAGAGAGAGACAAAGACACACACAACTTTTCTGATATTGAGATATTGTTGTTTGATGGAGAAAAAAAAAAAAACCCTGAAAAATGAATTTTTTTGGTAAGGGCTGGTGGATGGAGGGGGTAGGGGGGTTGGGTGGGGCTTTTAAGAAAAATGTAACCATTTTCCACCATTATGGTTCACATGTGTAAACTGTATTCCCTGACACATTTATCTGACACATTCTAGAACATTCCAGATAGGTGAAGCGGTAAGACGCATCATGTTTGAAGTGTAAGCGCCTCATTGGCCATCATTCTCCCCATCCCTCATGTGCAGTACTGTCCATGTGTCCAACCCTGTATTACAGTTATCACACACCTGTATATAAGGGACATTTTTCCTCTACTGTGAAAGATATATATATAAAGATATATATATATATAGTTAAATATGTATACACTCATGTATAGTGTCCAAATATTAACAAAAATATTTATACATTTTGTAAAAAAAAAAAAAAAGGAGTGAACAGAAAAAGAGAGAACAAAAATGTGTTTAAAATGACAAAGTGCAGTTAATTGTGAAATAATTATTTATTAAGAAACTGCCGAGGACACTGCTATGGCTCCGAGTTTCAAAAAGAAAAAAAAAAGAATAAAAAGGAAATGTCCCTTCACATATCATTGTACACAATATCATTTAATGTGTAAATGTATCAAATTAAATGTGTTTACATCAAAATGAAATATTTTTTATTGATTTACTGCAATTTCTGTGCATATGAGCCAAATTGTTAAGTGTATAAGAGCTATATTGTGTATTTTATTAAATTAATATATAGTTGTGTTGCAATATACAGTACATGGGCTTATATTGTATTTGGCAACTGTTGCCGTGGTAGCCGTCGAACTCTATGAGTTTACTTTCTTTTGTTCCACTGCTCTTCCTGCAGCATTGAGCTGCAGAGCTTCAGTGCAGTCTCCCTTTGCATTCGGTCCGAATCACTCGGATACATAAACTGTTCAAAGCTTCACGAGCCAGCTCTTGGGAAACAAAAAAATAGAAGGAAAAGCAACAATCGCTGGCTCAAATGAGCGCTCCTACTCAGCCAATGTCATGCTCCGAGGCAGCTACATTTTCTTTTTGCTTTGTTTTGTTTCTGGAAGGATAAAATCTTGTCATTTATACCGCAGTTCTTATTTCCTTTTTAAACGTAAAACTGCCTTACCTGCTCTGTGCCGAACACTTCTGGTGACTGTTGCGCCCGAGCCAGTGTGCCAGGCTGAAGGATTCACAGAGGAATGTGCCGTTTTTGATTTTTGTAAATTAGGACCAAAAAAAGGTTCCTGTTTGAGCAGTTTATGTATATTCTGTATGCACTGCATTGTATTCGTCAGAATTTTCATTCTCTCAAGATTTATCGAACTTGATAACTGAAATTCCAAGGAAATTATTTTCTTTTCTTTTTTTAAATGTCTTTTCTAAGCTGAGCACTATTGAAGTAGTCAAAGCATAATTCAAATAATTTAAAGAGATTATTCTTTAAAATCATGTACAATGAGGTTTCTAACAGCCTTGTGTGTTCACTTTTGCAGTTTTGTAAAAATGCAAAGTTCTTTCTCAAAACTTACAGAAGATCTTGGGGACACTTTACCGCTTTAAGTGAGCTGGACTGGGACTGGAATAATTTAAAATGTGCTTGCAAGGATTAAATTAGATGAAAACTGTGGATAATGATGCCATGCAGCCATATATAAACATCCATGTACAAAGTCCATTTCAATCTTTATAGACTCCTAAACATGCAGGTCCTGATCTCCTATTCATTGACCATTTTGAAAAGGCCTAGCTTATGAAAACCCAGAGAACATAAGACTTCAAATCAGCCATTTTGTGAAAAATTTCTTATCAAAATTTTTTGACTGAATTCACAGTCAAAGGGTGTGCATTCTTTGTAGACACTGTGAAGAATAAGTTACCATATCTTCTGCTCACTGATGCAGAACAGTTTGTTTTTCTTTTTTCTTTTGAGAGAGAATTTGTTTGATTGGTTCAGAGAAAATTCAGTGATTAACAGGTCATTTTATCTCCACCCGTTGTAGGGTTCATGAAATCTTACTCTATAATCACTATACAGGAATAGGGCCAGCTGTGGTCTGGGGTGGCCATGTCTTAATGACATAACTGGATCATTTATCATGCTAAATTAGCACAGGTGACCATATGTGTTTGCTGAAATTCTGAGCGCCCTGAACACACGGTTGCCCGCATTAAATTAAAGATAATCGAACCAATTATGAAACTGAGAGCTGGGATGACACAAGGAGCCGCGTACATCTCTGGCTTTCTGGCCCTACGCTGCCATGCCACTGTAGAGCATAAACGCATTGTTGTGATTTTTATCTTCCCTTCCCCTCCATTCCTGTAAATCAATTTTTTCTTCTTGCTAGCTAGCTCAAAATAGCAATGAAGAAACTTTTTTTCTACCTTTTTCTCCACTGTCTGTTGTAGTAGCTTTATCAACACACTGCCAGAGACGGGTTCTGGGAGAAGGATGCCTTTGTGTTGGTTTCTAAATTAGATTTTTTAAAACTGGATGACAAGCCTGACATTTCTGACATGCTCGACATGTTTGCAAGAATGCCGCAACAACCCAGAACAAGTAATGAAACGCTGTGTTCCACACACTGCTGATCCCAGCACTACAAAAGGGCCGCTTCAGCCTGACAGAATTATTTCATTTCCTGTCCCTCTCCTATCACCGCTCGGTGACTAAATCCTTTCATTTAAATGAACAACACTGTAAAGGAACATAAATGTTTTGAGAGAGGTAACTGAAACGCAGCGATGGATACGGAGTCTGCTTGTTGGTTTTTTTCCCCTCCTCCTGTTTTCATGGCTTTCACCTGTTTGTGAGTGTGCGCGTGTAAACACTGTGCTGGGTCTGAGTAGTTATTAACGCTGGAAAAGTAACTGTGTTCCTAAGTGTTTTGCAAACTTTCTTTTTTAAAGAAACCATTGTCTCTTTGAACAGTTCTGCTTCTTATTTTCCTACTTCTTCTGCGCTAAAATATTGTGCGATTCTGATGGACTGCTACGGGGTCCTGTGTTCAAATTCAAGGCCAGTAATTCAGCAGCATAAATAAGACTGTTCTCTGTGTGAAGTGTGAGACATGCTTTATTACCTTTGGCTTTCAAGCTATTTGCTGGCTAATGGAGTAGAAGTTGCTGAGGTCAACACGTAGTTGGAAATCTAGTATAATGTACACCCCCTCATTATTGTCTAATTACTTTCTTTTGGCATTGGGAAGGATTAATTGCTGTATTAGTGCGGAGGGGAATTTCGGCTATCAAAGTTTGTTGATTTGCAGCATAATTGAATGAAACGTGATTGAGACCCTGGCGCTCTCGCTCCCTACTGGCCAGGGGCCCTCTTCCGACATTTTCCAGCCACCCTATACCCCCCCTCCCACCCCAGCCCCACCCTTTGCCAACCCTACCCTTCTCCTTTCATTCCATAGGGCTCTTGGCTACACTGGGCAACTAGAGAATGAGAACAGAAACCTATTGTACGGATTATCTCAACTGCTATTGTCTAATGGCTGTGTTCAATGTGATCTATCTGGAAAAAGAATTACTGAATAAAAAAAAGATTACTAATATTAACGTTTCCTGGTCTCAGATTCATTAGCATGCGAGGTGTGTGTTCTTTTTAAGGTGGCACCAGGGGAACTTCTTCTAACTTAATTACTTCTGTGACTTGTGGGGACAACAGTCACCATCACACAACTTTTTTATTTCTGTAATTATAATAATAATAATAATAATTATTATTATTATTATTATTATTATTATTACTATTACTACTTGTATTATTATTTTATCATTTAACACAGTACCATATTTAAATGCTCCTAAAGAAAGGTAAAGGGGAGGTATGAGGGAATGTGTTATTTTTTATCGGCTGTGTCTGCTGCAGTGTGTACATTTCCTTTTAGTCTGCTCTAAATAGGACTTATCAGTGGAATTCATTTCCATGTTATGTTTACAGTGCTCCCGGGAAGCCATTTTCCTCAGCTCCCGCCATATATTTACAGTGTAGCTTTCGACTTATAATTCTTAATTTATCTCATTAGTTCAGATTCCCACCACACAAAAGATTAAAGCTCATGTTTGCTGAGAGGCAAATGAATTATGCTGTTCCAGTCATGCGCAACTGCATGGTCCGCCTCACATCACATTCCTAGCTGGCCCGGCTCATAGCAGATTTCCAGCAAATCGCCATCCACCGACAAACAATATGGCCATTTGGTTAGGAATGGCCTTTAATGCATCCTTCAGGCTCATCAAATTAGAATTTTAGATTCATTATGATTCCGCTGCTGCTCCACAGAGCAGTCTAGGTTTTAGCTTTATGACCACGGAAAAATGCTGTGGATTTATGAGGAGAACTGTAGCATAGTGATGGAAAATATATAGGGGAATTTATTTAATAATTATATTTTTGGGGTATGAGAATGACCTCCTAGAGAAACAAAACTGAAGTTTCCAGGGAGCTTGGAAATAAACATGAGCAAAGTAAAAAGCCAAAACTATTGTTTTTTCCTTGGGCTCAGCATGTGCTCTAATAATCTGCAACATGCTTAGTTTATACAAATAAATGAATATATAAATCTTCCTCAATAATTATGAAGTCACAGAAGGGTTATACTGTCTATATAACTATGGTGCCGAGATTCACTCATTGGTAATGATTTGTCGTCATTGTTGTTATGAAATAGCCATTCACAGAGGTAGCACAGTTAGCATGCAGGTCGTAGATGTGATATTTTTGTACAGGGATGAAGTTGGTATCACCTAGCATCGCTTAAATCTCCCACAGTCAGTCGCTTGTGGGCATGTCCTCTATTTTTACACAGTGTGTTGATTAAATGTAATGTGCTTTGGGGGTCAAAAGTTCCCCCAGCGCCATGTTCAATACCGGCACGAAGCATGGATGACTGAAATGTTAATATTGATGGTATCCTTTCTCCTTGACATGAGTCCCGCCCGCTCACTGGACTACTGAAGCAGGCAGCACTTTGTGGTGGTAAAATATATAAAATATAAGGTTTATAACTAACTAGTTAACTGCCCAATGTTGTGAATGTACAGAGACAATGTTGACTTGTTAAACTTTGCTGCTTGCCAGTCACATAGCTAAGCATAGTACATCTCCTATCATGTTAGCTAACATTATGTGTGCAGTATCACCTCTTATCTGGGCTAAATGACAATATCGGTACATCGTTTTCACTGATAGCTAGTTCAGTTTATGACGCTATATTTTGTCTTTTCCTCTACTTTGTCAGTGTGTTACTTATTTGTCAGTGTTGAATAGGGGTACACATCTTCTAAAGAGCTTTAAATTCTCATTCTTTGTTTCCATGGTAGGGCTTACGGAGTGCTGATGTTCGTCTGTGTACTTTTTTCTCCTTCAAGACCCTTCACATGGAGCGCGGGAGACACTGCAGAGCAGGGCGACGACTTCGAAATCGATTTTTGTGCCCCAATTATAAAAAGCCCTTAGATGTATTTATAGTGAGTAGCGGAAACCAGGACATGTCACATAGGTGTCATGCTACTCATAACTCCAACACCAGATGGCACTACCTCGAAAATGTAACAGCAATATGTGTGACCTGTTGTCAACTTCCTTTTCACATTTGGTCAAGGTCACACTAATCTGAGGTGAGAACAATTTTTTACCCTTCAAAGTAAAAAAAAAATGGTACTACACATTTTATGTAATAAGACATTGTTTCGTATGGATATTGAAAAAGTTTTAGTAGGTTTTATTAAGTAAGGAGGAATAATAGAGAATATAATGTGTCTTTGATACTTGAGCTGTAGTCCTATGTATAATCTAGTATAAACAGTTTCATGTGACAACCTGTCCCAAGATCATGACATTGTGTAGTCTGCTGCTGTCTTTCTGACAATATTATTAAATGTTATTCAACTTCACTAATCATTGCTGGATGACCATACATATATTTCAGAGCAACAAACATATCCCTGGACCGTACAAGTGAAGCTACATCTTGGCTGAGTGAGTCTGAATATGAAGTTTATGAAGTGTGCATGAAAAATACCATCAGATATAGCCAGTTCTCCTGAATTAGGCTATTAGAAAAATAAAAAATTGTGCAGATTTTATCAACATTATTTAAAATTTTGGATACATGTACTCTTATAAAATTATACACAACCTTTTGACTCCAAATAATTACATATTGAGCTCATGACTGAGCCACCAATGAATGCTTACGCTACAATACATGAAATGCCCACTTAGAGAATAACGCAAACCTCTTAAAGAGTTAAATTGTGAGTGGTATGAATTCTAACAAAGCAGGCCATTACAAGTCACTATGCTAACACTCCCCAGGGTATGCCCTATCCTAACACCTATTAGTTAGCCCCCCATACAAATATGATGAGCATTATTATCAAAGACTAACAGTTGTCTCTTACAACAAATGAAAATATAACAATATCAAAAATATGAGTCAATGTAAATCATTGAAATGTTACTAGCAGTAATGCATGCTGTTGAGTTTTAGTAAAATTAGTAAAATCTTCCAAAAACTGGAGGAAAAAAAACAATTAACCTGCTTGCATTGATTGCAAAATGGTTACAAAAATACAATGGTGGCGCCCTGGTTGGTTCTTCATGTGCCAGTGTACACAAGCCTAAGGACATGACCGGGTGATATTCATCATTGTGTCTATTTTTCTCAACAGTCTATGGTTGAGATCATGTTCTGTGGCTTGCATTTTTGACTTGATATATCTTTGTTTGGAAACAGTGTACCCCTGGTGTATATAAAGTTCCATATAATTCTTGAATTATAATGAAATAAAAAGTGATAATGTCAAAATATTTTTTGTGATAACACCAGAGGCCAAAGCCTGCTTGGTTACATAAACCCTAACACACAGTAATTAGATGACTGTCATGCTCAAGCATCTAGCCAGCTTTTTATGGAAACTACTTAAATTCATGCAATTCAAATGATTAATTGCATGTTATTGTATGAACTACAGATTTTTTTATTGTTTATTTTTCTGCCTCACTTGATTTCCTGTGTATTTATTTGGAGGTTTAGGTCTGAGTAAATGAGACCTTGAAGGCCTTTTGATTGCAAACCCCATTTTGAAATTTATATTCCGTATTTGCTTCTCTGAGACATTAATATGTGTTTTGATTTTTCTTGTTTAAATATCTGTAGCCCAAGGCAAAAATGAATTAATAAGGGCGAGCTAGCCAATAATTTTACCACCATAACTTGCACTGAAAATGCCCTGAAACTGAGCCAGCTAAATTTTCTACAAATTTGTGGGGATTTTGCTTAGAAGTTGTGGGGATTTCAGCACCAAAAGGAATCATCATTAATATACTTCCATCATCTGTATTTTGACAAGCATCCAAGTACAGGTCTGCCCCTGAAATTTTATCACTTTGTAAATTAGTTTTTTGTTTTTTTTTTTTGTTTTGTTTTTTTAACAGTGTCAGGACAGACAAGCAAATAAATCTGCTGATTTGTTCTATGGACAATACTGACAGCTGAACAACATTCTCTGCGCCCTACTCTCGATCTCTAGACCCCTACCGAGGCACATAAAAATCATTATATTTGAATTTACTTTCTGCTACATTGTAGACTGAGCGGCTATTTCAGAATGGTCATTAAAAACAAACAAACAAAAAACTGTCATTTGCCTTGTTTGTTTATGGCCATTCTTGTGTTTAAAAACAATACATTTTATGTTTCTGAAATGGTGACATCCCATAATTTAAAATTTGACAAGAGATGGTTGTAGCAAGGCTAGAATTTCCAAAATGACATTTTTTTTGTCCAGACCTATATTTTTTAAAATAGATGCTCCTGTCGCCAGCTAGTCAGGTTCTTGGGGCACTACAAGTTGCAGTTGGACTCTACCAAGCTGGCTAGCTCAAAAAAGCCTTTACAACTGCTTTCAGTAAATCTGTGTTATGATGTGTTTTGATAAGATAAGGAGCTGGGATTGTGTCATGCTCAGCATCCATCTTTATACACAGTATTTCCTTATTAAAGTCCAGTACACTTCTGTCTGGGTCAACTAGATGAGGAAATCTGCTCAAAAATGTTGACTATTCCTAAGTGTGAGGCAAGCTACTTTAAAGACAGGAAGTGGGCAAATTTTAAATGTGCTTGACCTGATATATATTGTGACCAGAGAATGCTGAGTTATGTGGCAATAGAGGTACATCAAACATTTGAGGCAAATACCTTTTGAAATACCTTGTAGGTCGATCCAGGCATACCTTTTTACTGTGAATTGGGGCAGTATTGATACGTATGTTGATGCACATCGACAAACTGTAACACAAAACCTAAAAACAATGCTATGAATTTACAAAAAAGAATTCATAAATCAGTGCATATAATCAGTGCAAATGTTAGAAATGACAATGACAAATGGCAAATGATTGACATTATAGCTGTGCTATACTTGAGTGATTGTTTTGACTTAACCTTGGGTTTTGTATGAGTAATTCTCTATTCCTAAATCAGAGGGTCCAAAATTGTTAATTCAAAGAACAAAATGTGTTTACATACAGACTGCACATTTAATTGTTCCTCAAAGATGTTAACGGTGTTGTTTTTAATCAGACAGATCTTCTCAGTTCCCTTGCATTATACATTTCAAAAGAACTGAAAACTAAACACTCTGATGCCTCACTCACAAGCTAAATCCCTGATTAATTATAAAACTCATAATACTGCAGCCACACTGATGCAAATAGACCTTGCTGGCTGGCTAGCACATAGCTAGCTATGCAGGACGCCGTTGGGTAGTTAGTAAGTGATACAAGACAATTTGGACAGATAAAGGACAGATGAAAAAAGCTAGAGAATGATTCATCATACTGCATGAAAATGAGATTACGAAATAAGAAAGCTTTTCTATAAATGTAGTTTCCAAATTCAGTATCAACATTGGCTTACCTTTATTGATTCACTGGCGAAAGGAAAAAGGCTGATTTTCGTTTTGGTTCAAATTGATTTGGAGAAACTTGATAAGTCACGTGATGTGAGGAGCCCATCATGCGTAGACTAAGCATGAATTTTAGGGCGCTGGAAATTGGTTGGTTAGATACGAATGGGTTATGAGACCATGTTGAAAATCATCAAAACTTATGTACAAAAAAGAAAAACATGTTTGTTGTGAGTCAGTGCTAATTAGGTCTCACTCCCTTCTGAAAGAAAGTTGCAACTCCGCACATTTTGTTCCATTAATGATTTTGACAAACAAGAAAACTAGACAAAAACATAAATAAACTAAACAAACCATCCAAACTGTTACCCATTCAGAGGTGGTGACAAACGTGCCCTCTTGCAGTTTCTACTTAACTTTCACAGCTTTGCTTTCACTGATGACAGGGTAAATTTGAAACAATAGAAAACAAGCCAGGGATGGGAGAAAAGCCCAAGCTGTTTTCCAAGTGACAGGCAGATGTGTCAGGTGGTTATTATTAGAATGAATGTAAATGAATCAGCACCCATCCACCAGCATGAGGGCGTCTTCACAACCAAAGTGAGGACTTCATTCTTTAAAAGGGGAGAGCACAGAAATTATGGTGTAGGATGTGCAGGAGGACAGTGCAACCGTGCCTCTGCCACTTAAAAACGTTTTGTTCAATTAAAAAGAAAATCTAACATTTGCACAGACAGAAATGGTTTGAGAGTCAATTCTTTTGGGGCCATTTTAAATAAGACACTTTCATTTGCTGCATTTTAATTTCGTGAGAAAAGAGCACAGCACAAAAAAAACAATTATAGAAGGCAGAGGTTCAAGAATTGTTTGAACCCATGTCTTACTAAATGAGCTTTTTACTTATAAAAAAAAGTAAGCTCACATATATTAAAATATGAAGCAGAAAAGTTTTATGAAAACATCAAGACAACATGTAAGAAACACAGGTTTACATACTATTGGTTTTACACCTTTCCATCTGAATTCAAATGGCTGACATGTTACAGCTGACAGACCCTTTTCACTGTTTACAAGTTTTTTAAAATTTTATTTTCATTTCCAACTCCAACTTGTTCAGGTGTGAAACATTGACAGCACATAGACTGTATGAGAACTTTCAGTGCTAAAAAAAACCAACAAAATGGCCATATAAGGTGTATTCATCTTTATTCAGCCATTTTAATGATGGCTTCGAGTTTTATCTAGATATACCACCAGCCTTGTATGATGTAAGAGATTTTAATGGGCTTCAAGAAATTAGAATAGGGACTTTTGGGATAAAAAGCACAGTACAGAATGCTGATTTATTTTCACTGAGAGAATTATTCTGTATTTAATGTATTTGCAAGCTGAAGAACTAAGAGATGTCACTGCCCACAGTGGTAAATTCATCCTCCTGCCTGCTTAACAGTGCTTAACTATGTCTCCCAGTGTTTCAAGATTAACCTTTACCAGTAACAGTAAAGACAGCATAAAATAAATTGGGATTTGGACCTACTTTATCATAATGTGTGCATCCTGTGTATTCGATGGGTCGCCATGCCACTATTTATCTAAAATCTGCGCTGATCAGCAGGGGGACGAATCACTGCTCCAGACCTCACCTTCATTTCTTCCTCTCACAGGGAAGCAATCCTCTACCCCAAAATAACTCAAATAAAATAAGCCAATACTAAATCATCAGCCACAGAGAGGGATGTGAAAGCAGGTTTGGGGAAGTGTCCCCATGGAAACGGCTATGAAAATGCACCAGGATGAAAGACAGACACCTCCTTCTTCAATACCACAGACACCTGTAATAGGCACTGTAGCACAACACCACGGGAAATGCTACAATTTACACTGTGCCCATGCAGTGAGAGAAAAGGTCTGATTAAAGATACATAAGATACATATAGACAGCATTTAGGTATATATATATACTTTCATTTCTATTCAATGAGTTTGTTCACAGCTATTAGTCATGTTTCTGTTTGTATGTACTGCAGTGCCCTTCTCACATTACTTGATTTAATTAACAGATAAAAACTCTTTACTGACATAGCATGGCAGTCACATAACAGCTTTTAACCAATTTAATGAGTTCTGGTTTATTAGCTATTTATAATTGATAATGGTGGATGAAAACTTTAAAATGTGTATAAAAAAATACAACATGACAAAACTATATGTAATATAGTTGTGACACAATCATATAATATGTAGTTTTTCATACATATATACGACTGACAAATCATGCCATAAAACACCTGTAAGACTGAATAAATGTGCAATATTAATGGGTTGCCACAATGACTTTAACAGAAAACTGTTGTGGGTTAGCTTAGAAAACTAGTGGGTTTCTACAATACATAAAATTACTGAACGGCGAATTCAGCCTTCCATTTTGGAAAGGGTAGGTCTCATTTTTATCACTTTGTGCTTTTACGAGACAGAGAAACAGAACCAGGAAGGGGATATTGGCTGAGGTTCCCTTAATATACAGAAATCAATTAATGTGAAGCAGCTTAAAGGGAAGTGCAGAAGAGAAGAGGTAATATTATCAACATAACGATTTGATCATACAGGGATTAAATCAAGTTTGTTGTTGTTGGGTAAATGTAATTCAGATATGTGTGAGGAATGCAATGTCAACAGATGTTGAACATGTACTTTTGCTATGTAAAAATATAATACAGACAGGGAAAGGTTGTATGAAAGGGTAAAAGAGGTTGGGCGGGGATGGGAGATGGGATATGGGAGGTGAGTTTTCTTTTTATTCTTTTTCTTTTTTGGAGGTACTAGGTTCGTGAATAGAATTTAAGATTTAGACAAGAACAATTTAAGTGAAATGACATACCACACACTCCGGTACTGTAGGTGGCGGTATGCACGTTAGTCTTGGTTTTAAATCCACCAACAAACTGAAAGATGAAGAAGAAGATGAAAAAGTGAAGAGCAGGTTTAAAAAAAAACAATGGTAGGTTTGCCTGGGCCTGGTAAAAGAAAAATAATATTATGCTGACAAAAATCAATACTTTAGAACATGTTGGAAGTTGGAAAGGGTTTTTTGTTTTGTTTTTTATCCAAGGAGAAGATTCAAACACTCTTTCAATGATCTGAGCTGTGTACACAAGGTTGTGGCACTTTGGGTGAGCTCAGAATTTTGTTTGTTTCCCGGGGGGGGGGGGGGGGGTGCTGTTGTTGTTGTTCTTGGTGGTGGTGGTGGTTGTAGTTGAGGGGGTTGCTTCATTGAGAAACTGAGCGCACTGAGCACAGAGAATGCTTCACCTGCAGACCTGGGTTAAAATATTCTAATTGTTGACATTTCAGTAAAATTTGAAAACACTCCTACAGAGATCCTTGAGAATTTTAAATGAAAAAACTGAGCATATTTATATTAAAGAAGAATTCATGAAGATTTTGGAATCTTCAGGAATCTTTTTGTTGTACAAAAGGGTGAAGTATTTCCAATAATTAGTTGACCAAGGTTTGAATGCCCATAGAGTGTGGTCCCTTGCCCTATAAGATAAACTGCTCTAGCAAGAATCCAGTTAACCTTCTCGTGATTTTGTGGAACAATAAACAAAAGGATCTGCTGTGTGGTTTTATGGGTGGAATGTCTGGGGAGGGGGAATAGTAATGTCAAACAGGACAAAGATGGGCTCTATTCGGGCGCAGGAGCGAGAATTCAAAGTGAAAAGGCCAATAAGCAGTGCACAGGCTTAATATGAAGTAGACATATGAATTCTGTTGAATGGGTTATTGCCTCAGGCAAGCTGCGATTCTGAGTGACACTGCCAAATCAATTGGTAAATATCTAATGCCTTCACTCTGCAGTCCAGACTACTGTTCACAGGCCTTTTACTAAAGGTCACCTGCACTTTTAGCTTATTTAATGTATGTGTGTGTGTTTACATTCAAATGTATTTTTATACATCATTTTGGTTTCACTATGTAGAAATTACAGCACTTTTTGTTAATTGTCTCCCCCATTTCAGGGCGCCATGATATTTGGGACATTTTAATGTTCCGTAAATGAACGTAGTTATGTTTAGTACTTTATGGCATATCATTTGCATGCAATGACTGCTTGCGGACTTCTCTGGCAGACCTGTACCGGAGCATTATTCTGCTCCTACTTGTTTCAGTTAACTTAGTTAACTAATGTTTTCTCTTCAGCATATGAAATGCATGTTCAATTGGATTCAGATCGTGTGACTTGGACAGTCAAGACTCTTCTAGTATTTTGCTTTGAAAAACTCCTAATATATATATATATATATATTACTTTGGGTGGAATTCAATTCACATGAGATAATGGCACAAGCTCTCATCAATTCTTTATTTAAGGATTTAAGGATTAAGAACTAAGCTTGAAATGGCTGTGGACTTTGCACCTGTTGAAAACCAGATAGTATTACTTTTTTTCATTTTCAGAAGTCAAGTTTGTGTGTGGGGGGGAGGGGGGAGGGGGAGAGAGGCCTAAAACATGGCAGCATGGTTAAATGCACAAATGCTGTGCATTCTCCCCGATATTTATTGTCCATGCTTACTCGGATATGCACTGTGACTGACAGGAAGCACATCCAAAAAGAAAGTTCTGTGACAGGGCACCTCCCCGTTGGCTCCGATTACTCTGACAATGCTCATGAAGCAGAATGCCATGAATGCAAAGGAATAAATTAGCTAAAAAAGTGAAGGAAACTTCACAGTATGGAGGCATGAACACACAGCTTTGTGGATAGACAGAATCAGGCCCTCACTCTCACTGCACACTGAATTGATGGGACATGCCAGGCAGAAATGATTTGTGGTTGGCTCGCAGTATTACAAAATGCAGTTTAATGCAAATCAAAACAGTTACTGGGCAAAAAGCAAAGGTCAGTAAACAGGGCTAAATATCAACATCAACGCAAATTTCTTAATATCACTGAGCCATACCATCTTTTCCTGTGGTATATATATTGATTGATGAAGTGTGATCAAGTTTACTGATGGTCATTGACAATACCTTAGCAGTCACCAAAGCACTCTGTGTTGTCGTTAAGTATATCATAGCCTTTGTTAAAATGTGGATGTGAAATCGTATTCACTTAAAACACAAGTGTAGTCCTCAGATTACGTCATTCATGTCACAGTAATGTGTAACTGAAAAAAAATGAGGCTGTTAAAAGTGAATGCAGAGAAATGGTATGGAAATGGTATCTTCCACTGTTGGTGTTATGTTGAACCACGTGAAGTTATTCTTGGTGCAGCGCTAGATTGCACTGTAACAGTACTATCATGTGTCCACATTTTGGTTAAAGTTACACTACATTTTTGCAGCACATATATTGATTTTTCTGTTAATAGATGGGGACTTTCTATGAATGTTCCCTCATAAGAATTATATTGCACCATAAGCATATTTCATCTAATTAATTCATATTTATCCATTCGTAAA
Source organism: Anguilla anguilla (assembly GCF_013347855.1). NCBI lineage: Eukaryota > Metazoa > Chordata > Actinopteri > Anguilliformes > Anguillidae > Anguilla > Anguilla anguilla. The sequence continues at coordinate 14,074,739 of NC_049215.1, forward strand.
TAAATTTATAAATGATTTTGTTAATAACTGCAAATAGACATATGGTGCTCATGGGGATGTAATTTATTGCTAAAGAAGTGTATAGCCGTTAAACACCATTAAGGCCATTCAGCCAAACAAGGAACAACAGATTTGGGACCGGGTGAATGTACTGTACTCATCCAGGCCTTGTCCCCCGTTCACTTCCGTCACGAATAATTTTCCGCTTAGTATGTACATTGCATATCCCCGTCATCTGTCTACTCGGCAAACAGAGTTTAGCAGTCGTGGCAGCGTGGGCATGGACTCCAGGCCCCGGCTGTGTTTTCGAGTTGAGCGGGTTGACCTCCGTACCCAGCGAAGGATCTGCTGGGGCGACGGCAGAGACTCAAAGGGGCGCGACGGAAAGACAGGTTTTTAACGTCATTAAGAGGGCAGTGCTGGGAGGCTTAAATGACTGAGTAGAAAAACAAACAGCAGGTGAATCTCGTGAGCCACAAGGGCCTGGGTGACCTCTGAGACAGGAGAGCCGCCGTGCTCCTCACGCGCAGTTCCTGGGGGGGAGCAGGGGGGTTCCAGGAGAAAACACAATCCTTGTTTACTCGTTTGCAGGAGGCTTATTGACCCTGCAATGTCATCGAACGGCTTCCTCGGAGGTCTCCGGCTCAAGGCGAGGCGCCATTCCCTCAAACGGTACACAATGGCTGTGCAAATAGGCAGAAAGGTAATTGATTTCCTCATTTCCAGAATTGATTTTTTTTTCTCCCCCTCCCAAAATAAATACATAAATGAAATGAATAAACAATAGACTTTGGCTGGTCGAATGAAAATGCAGTAATGCGGCGTGACGATGAGCTTGTTGCGGTGGCAGACGCAGCACTTGCAGAGCACAGTTTGGCTGGTGCTTAAATTAGATGACATTTGCACAGGATATGAGTTCTTCAGTTCTTTTAACGAGTGCAATTTGAAGTGAGTGGCAGTAATGAAACCCAACTCTGAGAGCGACAAAACAGGAAGGGCATGTTATTGTGCCGTTGCTCAGAACACTCTGCAGCAGTGCCTTGCGACATGTCAACTTCAGATGAGCAAGCGCGGGGGGGGGGGGGGGGGGGGGGGGTTGTGGGTTGTGTCCCAAACCAATCATTCATTGATCTCTGATCAATGCTTGGCTGTCAGTAACCTCATGACATTCTCTATGCTGATCCCAGATCGGTGTAGTTGATGGAAGTGTGGCACATGTGTTTGAGTAATCATTTTGATTAGGGGCTTGTCAGACGCTCCACATGATCAAACCAAATCAAATCAAAGGAGTTCCTGTTCTTTTTTCAAGGGCGCTATCATTTGAAAAACTGACCTTTTAGTACGGCGAACCAATTTATTCCATGCATCTTTGATTAGCTCACTGAACTGAAGCTTGCTTTGTTCATCAACATTGCACAAATGCATAGCTTATACGCTTGGCATGCCTGCCTTTGATATATCCCGGTTACATCCGTTGACTTTTCGCCTAATAGAAGGATCATAGATTTTACATGGTGTCCATGATTTCTGCATCCTGCCATCACCTGGACAGTACGTGGAAGCTTGAATAAAAATGAAAAAGCAGAGAGAAAGATTTGCCCTCACCAGTGTTGATTTTTACACGGAATGACATCACTCTTTTTTTACTCTTTCTTTTCGAGCAGTCTGCTTCATGCCCGTGTCGGCCCTTCGCAGTGTGGCCCCATTGACAGAATGCATACTGGCGTGAAAGGCCAGTGCTCTCCTGTTACTCCTCCAGACAAAAAGGACCCCCATTCAGCCCAGATTCCATGTTGGATCATGTTGCGGGTCCATGTCCAAGTTTGTTCTGAAGGTATCTGTAGTGCGACTGACAGGCTGATGGGTAAACAATGGCTGCTCTTACAATGTTCATGGCCTCGCGTCTCTCAGATTACACGAGCCTGCTGGAGTGGCACCGTCTTTTCAGTGCAAATCAATGGGTGTCTGTCAGCTGAGAAGCAAACTAATTGCAGGAATGTACTTTTGACAGATTTTCTCTCTTTTTGTTGCTGCTCCCTTCAAATCCCTTTTCAGTCTTAACTTGGCATCCGTTACGATGCAGTGGTTGGTTTAAAGTTTGATATTCGAAATAGGCGAGGACAACTTGAACATTTTAGTTTGAGAATTTTATAGTGGAAGGCTCATTCTTGCATAAAGTGGATTGATCCTCTAACTGCTTGATGAATTTAAGGTTAATTAATGATAAAACATTGACCTTGAAATCATTTCTTTTGAAAAAGACAATTTTTGTTTAATACTGGTCCCTTCCTGTGAAGATAAAACTTTTTTAATCCTGCTTATTCCACTGGTATGAAAGGAATGCAGCATCTTCCAGTCCAGATGGTAAACCATGCTGCCTTTGAACCATTAAATTTCTGGGGGTTAGAATTGTGTCATGGGTGGCAAAGCTGCATCTGGTAGCAGGAAGCAGCACTATATGGACAGCGTCAAGGTCCAATGACCGTATCAAGAAATACTGGAGCAGAAAATTATCCCATGTGTTTATGAACGCGGTGGTTCTGGCTGGATATTCTCTATCTAAGACTGCCAGCATTTCTTCCTGAGGAAGCATATCAGGTTTTTTTTTTTTTTAATTGTAAGAAAATTAAACAGGTTTAAAGGGTAACCATGGTTACAAAAATATGTACACATATACATAGATTAAATACATAATGCATACCTGAGCCTGAAAGATTTCACTTGGCTTTAGATCATGTGGGGATATCTCTGCCAGTGTCGGTGACAACATGTGCAGAGAAAGATTTAATCAGAAACCCCTGTTGGCTACATCTGCCTCAGACAACCAACAAATTTGTTAACACAAAGGCCGAGATAAAATTATTTTCTGTTTTTTTTTGTTTTTTGCTTTTCCCCTGCAAGTTCTGAAAACCTGCAGCTCAACCTTTATTGAGGTAAATGGCAAGAGAAACATTCCTGGACCCATGTAGTGAGCAGATTTACTTTTCCTGCAGTGGCAGTAACGACTCGCACGTTTACGGCCATCAAAAATTCTCTTAAATTGAAAATCCTGCAGTCCTGGCCTAGGAGGGGAATGTATTACTTGCAGGCTGTTTGAGATGGGTTTTGCATCAAGTCTGAGGCGTGTAGCTCAGGGTACAGAGCACTCAGCTTTCCCTTGAAGAACATTGTTTCTTTATAAATACTGCACCGTAGGGGGGTTTTCACTTTGTTCACTGTATCTATATTTACTGTAGGCCGCCGCACAAAGCCGCCATCCCGCATGGCTGTCTGCACACTGACAGTCCCGCACTTTCCCAAGCATCGTTTTGAATATTTAAAGGCTTCCCGCTTAGCTTGTAAATTGTACCATCGCATAATTCCTTACACGAAAGAGCATTGAGTCTGCTTTAAACTCCATAAGTTCAAATATGATCTGTAGTGTCACTATTCACTTGTGATTTATATGTATGTTAGGGGTCAGCATTTTGCACAATGCCACATTTAATACAGGGTATGACTATCTTAGACTTGAAAAGATGTTTGCTTTGTTCCCTGTCAAAATTAGGTGCTACTTTTTTGGAATGCAGGTAGTATTCACGTTTTACTATCAAGGTGCTCAGCGTGATAGGCTGCCAGGTATAAATGGATGTAATTCACACAAAATAAGTCTGACAGTTCCAGAAAGTGATGTTTATGCTGAACGCACACTCTGAGAAGTGTTTACACAGCGGGTTCAAGGTGAGCTGGCTTATACCTAATATCACGGCTTATTTGGATAGAACGGGAGAGCGGGAGAGCGACGGGGTGGGGGGAGCCTCCTCTCTAAGACCCAATTTACATAAAACCTTTGATTCACTCAGATGAATGCAGGGAGAAAAAACAGTCGCTTTGTTGAGATTAAAAGAGTTCATTTGTCACATTAAGCAGAATTACTCATGTTTTGTCATTTATGCCTTAGTGGAGAAGGGCAGGCCTTCCTCAGTCAAAGGAACAAAGGATGAGAAGGGATGAGATGGGAAAGGAGGAAAGAGAGATTTTTTCATCTGCATGGAGGCTCAGATACCTGCATTCCTCCAGGAGTCTGATGCCCTCTTTCTTTGCCCCTGCTTGATGTTCCCTGACTCTTTGGAAATCCAGGGGGAAAAAAATCTTAATTTAACTAAAGACTGTTATGAATAACCTGCAAATTATGCGCTCACCTCCTCCATCACACCTGGTGCAATGTGGAGTTGTAATCTCGCCAGGCTTGGCTGACTCTACTTCCGCGGCAACCCACTCATCATATACAGTTTTGGTTTTAAAAATGGCGATATTTCCATAATATTGCAACTAATTATTTTTTACTCTAAATATTTTTCCTCCTTTTTAATGTATTTTTTTGAATCTATGGCTGTCTGTGCCGTGTGTGCATGCAAGAGGAAAATGGCACCATATGTCAGATCTGGCACTCTCTGCCACCTCCGCTGCTACCAATTGGTTGGGCCAGGTCATGTGATGAGGACGGACGGAGGTCACTTTGATGCCACTCGTAAACAACATTAGAACTGATGGGTTTGCTCATTTCTGCGGCATGCTATATCTCTGTCTGCTGCCCAAGCAAATATTGAGACAGGAGCAAGTGTGGTCAGGTTGCGCTCACGGTCGTGGTATTGATGGGTGTTAGAGGACTTGGGTCCGAATGAGTTGGAAGGCCTGCCGTGGAATGCAAACCCCCCCCCCAGCTCATGACCGCATATTATACTCATAACTGTATAATTTGTCATTTTAAGTGCCCATACAAGTAAAAGAGGATGTTGAGAACATAAGCCAAAAAGCCGAAAAACCAAAAATCCTTCTCTTCCAAACAACTTTTTCCAGTTTGCTCTCAATGTGCCAGCACTGCTGTGCCCTGTAACAAGCAGAAAAATAAAAAGCCTTCCCCATACCTTGGCGGTCCTTTGTGGTTGAAGGTCTGTTGGATGACCATGCTGCGCTGGGCTTCCTTGACAAGCGTTTGTGTGCAGGGTACAGAACCTGCATGCTCACTGGCAAGAACTCTCCTAGATTTCTGTCCAAAATTCTCTTGGAAGGCCTGAAAAGCCAAATATATCGAGCAGGACTGTGTTGCTGCCTGAATTCCACTGCTAACTCTAAGTGTTTCAGCAATCTGCATCTGAAACTTTACCACTTGGAAACCCCTGTATTTTGAAAAAATGTTCTCACTGGAGCTGTTTATTAATCTGATATTAATGTGTGCAATCGCTTGAGGTCAATCAAAATCCAGGCCCTCTCTTGTTGTTCTTTCAGTTTAGAATGATGACACGCATGAATGCACATTCTGAGCCAAATTCTCTCAGCCATTTGGAACTCCACCATCCTCCATCAGAGGCAGAAACAAGCTGGCCTGGGTACCAACCATTTTTCCAGCGAAATTTAAATAATTCTTTTTAAAAGTTCTCAAAGGTGCCCAGGTAGTGTTTTTGTTTTGTTTTTTGCTTTTGTTTGGTTCATCCATGGATACCTTGTTTCTCATTTCATTTGAACATGTGAATGTGTTGGATTGGTGCACAGAGAATTTTTACTGAGTGAACTGAGTGAATGGCTTAAGAGACAAACAAAACAGAAATAGAGGGAAGTGACGCGGACACATTCTGTCCTTCATCGGAAGCTCAGTTTCTTGCCACACACCACATATCAACAGGCCAGCATGAAGTCCGTAAATCTCCCAGTGTGAGGATTTGTGCTGCCAGTCTCTCTGTTTAATTCCATGATATTTTTGATTCTTTGATCTTTATATATATATATATATATAATATATAAGGACATATTTGTCAACCTGGGCTGGTGTTCATAAAGGGCTTCAGAATAAGAATGCATGCAAGGCCAAACTGACCCTGAATCTGAGCTCTTTGTCTGAGATGCTTTATGGATATAGGCCCAGATTTGCCTTCGGTCCGATTCTTCGGAGGTTGCATCATCCGAGGCGTTTGTTTGCCGTTTGTGCTCAAATGTGGCGGTGGGGGCGGTTGGGACTGGCTGCTGTCTAAGAGAGAGAGCGAGTAACAATGCAGATTTTTGCCCGGTTTGCAATACAAACATAATTAATCACTCTTCTGAAATGACACAGGCCCTTCCACTCCACGAGCTGCTGTGCTAACGCAGCCCACAGCTGCCACTGCAGCTCTGTGCAATCTGTGTTCCCCGTCACCGTGACCAAGTATCAGTCTTACCCTGCTTCATTTTGTAGGTCAGTCATGTTGATCAGCTTTTGGTGATATTGTCTTAACATGAAAAATGCCACACAGAATAAAGGATTCAACATGACCTGCTCTGTATTTTATGTTTTCAGTTTTATTACTTGAACTTAGCCATTGATGGGGTTATATTGTAAGTGTCTTTTATCTGTGCAGAAGAAATTATAATTATACATTTTACAGTTATATATATATATATATATATGCATATATATACATATTTATATATTTATAATTTCTTCTATATTTATACCTTTGAGAACCATTCCTTCCCAGTCAGGACCAAATAATGGTTGAAAAGGATGTAGCTGCAGATATAGCTCTACATTTGTGTCAGTCATTGCATCTCAAATAATGCAGCTAACACACTTACAAAACAGCAGTTTCATCACTCAAGAACTTTGGTGGGGCTTTGGGCTTTGTTTAAAAGTTTACATTAAAAAACTGAAGAAAGTTCCTGCATCCTGTTAGCAGACTTTAAAAAAAAGTATTGTGTCTTGGAATAAACTAACGACTTTAACACAAACATCTACTGCTCCTGAAATGGCTATAAAATAATAATGAATTAGCTCAGATTTGGGAAACTGCCATTAGCTTCCCAAGGCGCCACACAGTAGGAAGCAGGTCATTATTCAGTTTATTTAATTGATAAAGGGGTTAATGAGCTCAACAGGCTTGTAATGGGAATCTACTGTTCTTTTTTCCCATTGTGAAAAATGATAATGATGTATTTCATTGTAGCCAGTATGGGCTGTGGCCAAATTAACCAGCTAGGAAGGGAATATGAATAGGCTACTTTTGGTGCTTTTTATACAGTGTCATGCATGTCTTGACTCCAAATGGCAGGGGCTGGGTCAGGGGGGAGGGGGGGGGGGGGGGGGGGGGGGGCGGCAGCAAGGGTTGAGTTGCGAGTTGCTCAAACAATGTGTGGATTCAGAGAGTATGGGCTTGTGATGTAGTCGCCGTCTGTAAATAGCACCGGCCAGGACAGTGTGGGTCCAGATGTGACATTGTGCCGCGTCTAGCTGTGCAGGGTGGAGGGCGCTGGGAAGCAATGATTGTGGGACAGCCAAGCATTTAGAAGCTAATCCACATTTGAATAAACGAGCGGCGAGCGCGGCGAGGGCAGCCAGTCAGAGCGGCGGGGCCTGAATGCATGAGCGGCTGACGTGTGAGATATTATCCAAAGCGGTCACCCTTACGGGGAATTAGACAGACCATGCCGCGTGTACAAGGGCAGCCTGGCATGGCGGGCTGCCCAGGACAAAGGCAATGCTGACACGACCGCTGCTTTTCTTTGTGAGAGATGCTAAAGAGGAGTGCAGTGCAGGAAGGTACCTTCAAAGGAGAACTGCAGCCTAAAACACATTATTGGAATATGCATGTTAGCAATGTAAAATGCAACCCTGGTCCTATTTTCTTATTTTGTGTAGTATTTCAGTTTTCCTCTGTAGATGATCTGTGTTCTGTAGATGCTGTGAGATCACATAGTGATATTGCCACAGCAGGCAAAATGGCGTTTAATAGGAGAGTGTGTCTTGAAATCGCTATAGTGCCAACAATAAGTATCAGATATTCATTTTGGCCCATTAGGGACAAGTCAGGGGTTTTGCTTTACATTACATTACATTACATTCATTTGGCAGACACTTTTATCCAAAGCGACGTACAAAAAAGTGCATTTCATGGTCGTAGACAACTGCTAAACACGGGTTCAGTAAGGTCTTTGAATCACCGCCAATCAATTTTCTGCAAAACTCCTACTGAGAGAAATCTATCATTTATCAAGAGGACATATCAACTTCTTCTGTGCTAGCAGACTCCAGAATGCAACAGCATGGCTTTGTGGGGGACTGGGGGCATGGTCACAATATCCAACTTTGCTTTTAGTGTTTTAGCTAAGTGCTACTGGTTAGCTAGCTGATGTTAAAGTCAGTCTCGCTGGCTGTGTATGCCATGGCCTTTATCACATAAGGGGGTGTTTAAAGCAGGGCTGGGACCACTTTTCAATTTATTGATAATTAATGCTGTGAAATCTATAAGCAAGATAACTGTTTTTCATGCAAACATTAACGTTCTGCACACAAATCACTTCCAAACACTAAGCATCAGTTTCTAACAGGATGTGGTTCCCTAATAGTCACCACAGATGTATGGACAAGGCTATGCTAAGAAGCATATTTGTCCCTTCCAAAATAGCATTCAGTAAGGCAGGACTGATTGTAAACAAATTCAGGTCTTATTTGAAATCGAAGAATGTGGACACAAGTCTCTTTCTGAACAAAAATGCTTAGTTGCGGATATGACAGTGAAATTTTGTTGTTACTTTGTTTTTATAAATGTGATTATGTCAGAAAGATGTTGTCATGTCATGCTATTATCTGGGTTTATGTTTGATTGTAAATGTTCTGTGAGTTATTGTTGACTTAATTACCATAGGCTATTTAAAAATGTATCATGGCTTAGCCTCATAGCACCATACAACTCTAAATGCTAATAGAACATGGATAAATTGAATATGTTAATTGAATACATTATTATTTTAAGGAGATTTATTCTAGTTTCACGTTAGTAGTAACTAATGCTTAAAAATTTCATTATTTCAATGATAGCTATAAAACTTATTCAGCAAAAACAAAGCTGTTTGGTTTTTAGTGGTACTAATTATGGTGTAATTAGATTTTTTCCTGCCAAGCCACCAAGGGAAAGACAGCGGTAGTCATCTGATGCAACACATTCTGCATCATGCAGAAGGTGCTGTTGTTTTTACTCTGAAGCTGTTCCTTCTTTCTCACACATCCTCTTTGTCTGTGAAATGCTTCTCTCCTCCCCGCCATGCTGGGAAGAGCTCTGGAGCAAAAAGATTAATGATCCTTTTCACTAAACTGTCCATGTTTGTTTTTGTTGCTTTTAATATTGCTCTGTTATTCAAATTTTTGAATTTGTGGGTGTGCATGTTTGCATACGTGCCTCAATGAGGATGAATTGGATGGAAATGGAATTTTCCTCTAATGGAAAGAGTATGAGGTTACAGTCAGTTAAAGAAGCAGCAGAAATACAGAAATAATTCTGAATTTCAATTCATTTCCATAACTGACTGAAATGAAATGGATCAGATCCCAACCCTGCACTAATATATCATATATTAGATATCAGTGACATGCTGATTTGAGCCAAACATTGTACTTTGCTGTGGCAAGCAAAACATTTTTTTTTTCTTCTTTTTTTTCTCAGTCGAGTAAGTAATTGACAGGTCATCATAGTTCCTCTTCATATGAAGTTTATGGGGGGCCTCAGTGTCTAGCACTCTCGTCTCACAGCAAGAAGTTACCTGGTTTAAATCCCAGCCTGGACTTCTCTGTGTGGAGTTTGCATGTTCTGCTCATGTCCACATGGGTTTTCTCCGGGTACTCCGGTTTCCTCCCACAGTCCATTGACATGCAGGCTAATTGCAGAGTCTAAATTGCCCATACCACAAATATGAGTGAGTGAGTGTGCCCTGCGAAGCATGGGCAACCTGTCCAGGGTGTATTCTTGCCTCATTGCATGTTGGGATAGGCTCCAGCACCCCCTGCGACCCTGTCCAGGAATGCGTGAGTTAGATAATGGATGAACGGGTGGACGGATTGAGTTCATGAAGCCTCATTCTTCCATCACCAGTTGTGAGCAAATGTCACTGCATTCGCTCAGCCTGCTGAAGAATCCCACCTTTATTACCAGGTACAGCTGACCTGAGGGGACTGGTGGAAACCTGATCACCGAGACCATTTGTGGTGTCAAGGTGTAGATGTGTTTCCAATAATTATTTTAACAGGTTGCTATTTTTTAGTTGTATGTGCTTCTCCCTTTCACCCCCTTGACTGGTTGGTGAATTAGAAAAATAATTGGTTTGGAATGTAGTCCACATACAGTATGCACACACTTGTACATATACACACAAGCATATATTCTCAAATTCACAGGAATCCTTCCTGTTTCACAGTTTCTGCATATTTTGATATTCCCAGTGTCATTTCTTCCCCTTGCACTTATCTCCGCGCAACATGATTTCTTGATTTAAAATGATTATCCAATCAATCACCCATCTCCCCGTAAAACATGTTTTTTACGAGGAGATGACTCCAGCATCGCATGGCCAAGTCCCCTTCTCTTGACAGGAAAAAAGGAAACTCCTTTACTATACATCTCCACACAGGAAAAGCTGCCTGCTCTCTGAGAGGGCCCTCGGGACTTGATCAAGTGCATTATATTTAGCTCTTTGTGGTGATGTTAAAATCTCTTAACAGAGCTGGTGATGTTCCCTTCCTTAAATTCATCTGGACCTGGCTTATATATATTTTTCCTCAGGGCACCACTAGGAATTTATCATTTTTTGTTTCTGTAAGTCTGTAACCCTTATCACATCGGATTACCATAAACCATAAACCCAGACACAGCATCAACTGTGTTTATTTCAGAATAGTTAGAAGCCCATAAGTGAGAATTAGTGTAAAAACAGTAATTTACTGTAAACATTAACATTTGAATCTAGCTTTCATATACCATTCTTTTCAAGATATAGCACAGGACTCCATACCTATCCAGAGAGTTAATAATCCCACTTCGAATCATTTTTATAGTGTTTCATAAGAGCAACCCTTTACAATAATGTGGGAATGTATCCCAGATGCTCACCTTCAATAAACCGAGGAATTGACCCAATATCCCTTGTTCTTCCTTCATCAGCACTTTGGGGAGTTGTTCCTGAACTTTACTGCCGCATGCTTTTTTCTGGACAGCAACAGACATAGCACCGTTTCAGTAGCTTTCTGAGTAATAAAAGTGGGTTGACGGGATGGTGGAAGCGGGTTGTGGTCATTAGCAGGAACACCCCCTTTCCTTAATTTGCATATCATTGACACAATTCATAGAACTAAATCTGGGTTTATAGAAAAAAGAAAAGTAAAACACCAACTCAAATGTGATTTGAAATAGGTGGTGATGCAATTTTTTGTAAATTGCAGTATAGAACTTTTTGTTGTGTTTTGCTTTAATCGTTTTCTTAATGATTGGATTATTATGATCTCTCAGTGATCATGACAGATTGTCTTTCTCACTGAAGTTAATGGATCAGAGAATCTACATATGACGCAGATCAGTCGATAGCTCATAGACCACGCCTAGGTAATTTGGACATTGTGACATTTTTTCAAGGCATTTTCAGCAAAGGCATCTGAACAAGAACTATAAGACTGCCTTTTGTCCACTATGGTGTTTTGTTTTCAATTTCTGGAAACTTACTCTGTATTTTTTATGTTATATGTGTTTCAATGACCATCCACCTCCTAGGAATGTATTGGTATCATGGGTGGGGGAAAAAAAAGAATAGTGCTTGTTCAGATTTATTACTCAAAGGAAAGGACAGAACATTAGTGGTTGCTTGATTGAATCTCCCCCAGAATCAAGTTAATCTACCATTACTTATTTCCAATCGACTTCCAGAAAACTCATCAGTCACACAACCATGCAGACCATACTGCTTTCAGTTCATTGCGTAGTAGTCACATTTTTGGTGTTTTTGGTGTGGGACTCGCAGGGACCGTCCATTTATGCAGATTGTCCGAATTATTCATTTTCTTTGGTTCAGCTCACCAACCAGGACAAACAATGGAGTAATGGGGAGAAATCGGCATGTCAACACCATTGACTTGTGGCATGAGTGGCCAGCTATGGTCCTGAAGAGCTGCAGGGTGGGAGTCTTTCATGAGCACATTAAAATCAGCAACTATAGTTCATATCCAAGCAACAATGTGAGGTGAAGTAACCCTACTCAGCTGCTTTAAATAAGTGCTGAGTAACAACAAAAGCCCACCAGACCCTGCAGATCTCCAGGACCAGAATTGGAGACCCCAGACTTATGGTCTAAGGGGGTGGTTGCCATAGATACTAGTTTTTTTTCAGTGTGAGCAGAGAGGCTTCAGAAAGAGAGAGTGATCATATAGGTGGATATATCAGAGTACGAAAACAAGGGCCACTTGAAACGAGGGCCCTGGATTACGTTCAGCACAACTTGGGGAAAGCAGCCTGCTGACATAGGCCCATAGCGAAGGTCAGGTGATGCGGAACAAGGGTTCTGAAACTGCAGTTTTTCAGGAACAAAGAAAGGATAAATGGCAAGTCACCAGAGCGTGGGAGAAGGGACACAGTTTGAGCAGATTTTATGATATTGCTTTTGATTAATGGATGGATTCTCCTTCATGAGCGTAGAATGCGTGGTGTCAGAAAGATGTATGACCAGTTGAGAAAACGTTGTGCTGGTTGTGGGGTTTTTATTGCTTACATTTTGATGGACGATTAGAGAAATGCATAGAAGTCGTTCCATAAATCAGACTTGGCTCAATCTTGGCTGAATATCTATCCAATGTTTATGTTTACTAATTTTCCACATGCTACAATAAAAATGTGAAAGTTAATGTTATCGGCAGTAGGCTGGCTTGCCCCTGTTAATGGCAGACTTCACATGCAGGCACAAAAAGACATCAAAAGACTATTAACCTATAATGTGCACAACACTCCACTGGCTAAATTGGTTAAAAGAAATAATACACAATTGCGATACATTTATTTTGTTTCAGGTTAAATTACTCTGCATTTTTTATTTTTTATTTCTACTCCAGACAGCTCCTAAAAAAAAACAGAAATCATCCAATCACTATTCATTCAGACTCAAATGAGTTAATTACCAAGTAATTAATCACCCATTAAGTAGTCCAACAAAATAGGTGAATACACATTACCCAGTGAGGCTTTTATTTAAACACTGTTTCCTGGATTGTTTGATTTGGACGCATTGCATCAAAGCCATCAGGACGTATACAAATGAACAAACGGTGCAGACGCTCTACACTATGAATCATCATCATACAGTCCAAAGTGAAAAAGAAAAGCACACCTTGTTTGGCGAGGTGCCATATTTTCCAACTTTATATTTTTTAAATCATGAAACAAGAACTTTTCAATCATTTTTTTCATATATGTTTGTGTTATTTTTGAACGCAAGTGTTTCTATCTAGATTTCAAAGACATCACATCATACTGTAATAGTAACTGTTCTATATTAAGGTTTGTATACATCACGTGATTTTGATTGTCCATCTCACAGGTGAATTTAATGTTAGCAACCTATATGTATGTGTGAGATAATTGTTGTGTTAAAGCCCTGACAAAGGGAGCGTGCTGCGGGAACGTTGGCTATTATATACAGCACCGGAGAAAAGAGTGCACGACCTTACTTTCTTTCGACCTTACAGTTTTCTGATCATCATACACTAACATTAATGAGGCCAGGATACAGCTGAGTGAACACCCACACTGTGATCTACATCCAGTATGAAATGCAGACTTACATATTGTCATGTGAACGTCAGTAGAAATTGATGTACAGATTTTTTTTTCATATTTATCTTGTTAACTACCTTAGCCCCTTCTCACAAGCCTTCCTACTCCGTAGATTAGAAGCTGCTGTATCAAACAATGCCATGGTATCCATGCTGAAGCTGTGTTGCTCATTAAAACAGTGTGGTTGACCACACTAAGAAGCATACACATTTACTGAACATTTGAAGAGTAAAATGAATTTTTAATTCAGCTTGTAACAGGGCTTATTGAAAGTCTAGGCAGGATGAAATGGGAACAATTAGCTCGACATGAGCCTGATTCTGCTCTGCAGCTAGGAATCATGTGTTTAGAATAGAAGTAGAGCCCAGTTCCAGAAAAGCAGAAATGTACCCTGCAAATAATGACGCATTGGTGTACTAAATTAAATACAAACTGACACAGACATGGACAGGCTGTGTGTGTGTGTATGTGTGTGTGTGTGTTTGTGTTTGTTTGTGCATGTGTGTTTGTGTGTGCATGTGTGTTTGTGTGTGTGTGTGTGTGTGGGGGTGTGTGTGTGTGTGGTTGTTTGTTTATGTGTGTGTGTGTGTGTGTGTGTGTGCATGCCTAGTTTTGTGTGAAGTGAAGCCACACAGGGTTTAGTGTCACTTTGAATGGTGGGAAGGCATTATGGTAACAGGCAGTCGGTCATACATGGTGCTGTGTCCTTAATTTGTTTTGAACCTGCAACCTTCTGGTTTAAGTTTGATTCACTGACCATCTTTGCAATGCACCACAATACCATTGTAATGTATAGACTTTGTGGTACTAACCCTGGGAGTCAATAACAGAGCATGACTTCTACTTACAGTTTGTATAGAAGTGGAATGTTAAAATTGCATTTATATACACAGCTACTGAATAACTTGAATCCAGTATTAACTATTGAATGACAGCTCTCTTGTCTTCAGTGTTTGGTTATTGTGTGTAAATATACCATAGTTTTCAGCATATTCTGCAGAAACAAAGAAATGATCAGTACAACACAAGCCTTATATTCTGACTCTGATTGCTGAGCTGATGAATAAGGATTTTCTTTCATTTATTTGGGGACTATTTTCTATGGAACCTTAAGGTTGGAAAAAACAACAAAATAAACATCTTCCTTTCTTTGAGCAGAGGGTAAAAAATAATTGTCTAATAGTTTGTTAGGCACTCGTTAACATGTTTAAAGACTAAGATGTCCTCTGCTCATTGGTCGTAACTGAAATTTGAATATGAATGCCGATACAAGATTTTACTGATGCTTCACAGGTTAATTTGAAACATGAAACAAGGTGAATGGTGGCAAACTAAAATACAATACATTTTTTAGGTTTTTGCTTAAAACTGTTAATAAACAAATGTCATGTGACCTATCAAAGTAGGACTATCATTTCCATTGAGAATGATTTAAGGGAATTGTGCGAGAAGCACGGAACCCTCCAGTTCTCCCTTTCCGGAGTACACTGCTGTGTTTTGTGATTGCAAACCTGCGTGTGATTTTGCACTGACAAACAGGCTTTGATTTGTTGCAATCAGACAGCACACAATAGACAGCCAGAGTGACTGTACATTGCCAGCAGTGAAAAAGCTGTGGACCTTGGGATTGTTCTTTGGTGTCTTGTTTTTTTTTTCTTCTTCTTCTTCTTCCTCCCCTCCACCCCCCACCCGTGCCAGCAGCTCCTGTTCTTGGTGCCGTACCATTTGTCAGCAGCGGCACTACCTCATTTGCATGTTACGGTGAACTCCCCAACACCAGGGAACATACACAAAAAATGTTATACCTTTCAGAACATTCACTCCTTTTTAGCTCTGTGGAATTGACTGTACTCATATTGCAGGTAAATGGTATACATGACGGGATAGTGCAGGGTATTATGTGTTTTTAAAATTTAACCTGGACAGTCTGAGATGCAGATGAGCAGTTTGCACACCAGTCCCAGCAGATCCAGATCAAATAAACAAATAAATTGGATTGGGCTAATTAAATAATTGCCCACAGATGTTGGTGTGAAATCTTGAAATCTTTACAAACCCCCAACTTATCCTTTTTAACTGGACAGCCCAATAAAAAACCATCCTTAGATGAGACAGAACAGAACTCATAGACATAGTACCTTGAATAAGAGCATGTGGTATTATCCGATCAATACAAACCTGGACTTCACCGTTTTATAATTAACTAATTTGTGATATTGCAATCTTATACTCCAATGTATTATTTTTTTTTTTTTGCAAGCATGCCAAAGGCAGTGGAGGTGAACAGCACAGTATATTGATCTTCTGTCAATGCAAAACAATGGACTGAATGGTTTTTTTTTGTTTTTTTTGGGGGGGGGGGGGGGGGGGTGGTGAGGGTTTGCTGAGACTGAGATGGTTAAAGGCAAAATAGAAAAAAAAATATTTAGCTTGGGAATGCCAATTCAATGCCAATGCAAATAAGGGGAAGAAATCCGAGGCTTTCATGGAGGTCCACAGTGGCTTGTTGCGTAAATGTTGACCTCTGACATGCATATCTTTGAAGCAGAGTATTTGATGTACAGTTATGCTTCTGGCTGTGTTCAGCCATGCAGAAACAAGCTGCAGATTGGGACGTGGTATCTTTTACTGTTATTAGGCAGCACATATATTTCTTTATAGGGAGTCAAGACAGAATATTTATTCCATAAAAGTTACTTTACTCACTTTTCAAATTTTTCATAAAGCAATAAAAACAGAAATGAATCCGTTAAAAGTAACTATTCTACGGAATTATTTTATTTTATCCATTTTCGTGTTTTATTTTCTTGAATGCTCATATATTGCAGAGGGTCCCTTGACAAACCTTTAATGAACTTTCTCCTCTGCAGTAAGAAGAATGGGAATACTTCCCTGAGATTATGCTTCTTATTTTTTATATATTCTCCCTGGTGGAAACCTAAAGAAACCGCAACCTAACTAACCTCTTCTTTGTCACAAAACAACTTGGATCCCAGGCAGCATTATTTGGTCAGAAAACAAGTGCACATAAAGTAACATTTACACAAGTGAGAAGCACTGTTTAATTTGAATGAATGAACAGCGACCTGAGAGAGAATCACCTTCGCTGCCGTCAGCATACTCTCTGACTCGGTTACTGGAGAGCCACCATAAACAAAGCTGTCTGCTCTAGCTAGCTAATATAAATTCTGCATATAAACACATAAAGCAAAAAGAAAAAAGAACTGTTTATCAGGCAACCAGACCCAAGCACATGTTTCTCTGTCCTCTGTCTTAATCAGCAAAGATAAATATCTACAGTTAGCAGCTAACACAAGCAATTCTGAACACAGCAAAGCAACGCACATGGACAGGCTTTACATTTCTTTACTTTGACTACATGCTAAATGTAATTAGCTAGCTAGCAGCAACAAATCTGGAAGTCAATAAAAATAGGTTGTTTGACAATGTTTAGCCAGGCACATTTGAACAATGTTGGCCATGGCTGAATGCTTTCAAAAATGAACTTTCAATTTAAACTTATTGCAGAATGTTACACTGAGAAGTATTGTATGTATTTCACTAAATGTAGTCCTGAATGCTGCCATGCTCCTCCCCTAACTCAGTTCCAGTGGTAACCTCAGTGCTCTGTGCATGGTATCTTAGTTAACAGTCTATCCAAAGGCATTCAGACTATGCCAAAACATCAGCCTGCTGGCCGAATTTATAATGTAAAAATTGAATGCAATAAATTTAGTGCTTCTAAAAATCAGCATTATTGGTGGGATTTATGCCTTTTCCTGTCATGCAGGAGCAGAAATGCAGGTTGATTAAAATAGGGCTGTGTGGGATGGTTATCTTAACTATCTGTGTGGATAGGTTATGAGTTTAACCTATGTTATGACTGCATCTAGTGGGCAAAAGTACTCACATGCTGAACTGATATCAGTCAACATATCAACATCAGACATGATGAAAATGTGTCTAGTACTAAATAAATGTAAACCTATATGTTTAACAGGAAAACTGCTTTTTCTCCTTGTTGAAGAAATTTTTGAAAAAATAATTTTGTTTGGAGATGTGCTGGATAATTGAGAGGCTATAGGTGTTAAGACCCCGTGTGTGTCAGTGGCACCAGTGCCTTGCAGTGCTCAGAAGGGGTTTGCTAGTGCAGTCTTTCAGTCACATTTAATCTCAGTGGGCACTTACAGAATTTGACCATCTGGCCCTAATCATGTGCTTCACAAACTGATCTGCGGAGAAGCCAGTGATGGTAGTGCTGTGGTCTGCAGTAGGAAAAGAAATGGATGACTTTCTGCTGTCATGGTTTTTACACTTCAGCTGCCAAATGGGGGAGTGGGGGAGGTCATTTCACTTTTTAAAGCATTCCAGTTTCTTAAATATTTTAACTTGAATACTTGAAAAACTAATGATTTGATTTTAACACAAAAGTAAAAATTTACAACCTGATTATTTTAGCATGATCACATTTAAATTATTCTGTGTTTGCAAGACTAGCTCCAGGTAGATAAAGATACAGTGACAAACTCCGCAAAGGTCCTTTAAATGTCTACACAGAGGTAGGATATATTCCAGAACTCCACCATTCACTCTCAGGGTAAATTGAATAGTAAATTCAATGATGTGACCAGGTTCTATTTTCATAACAGGCCTCAGAGCAGGAGTGGTGATCTAGGATCTGATGTTCCCTGGAAATATCATCATCTATTATGAGCTAAAATGGCGAACCTGATCCTAGATGAGCCGTACTGCTTTGAGGCTCTTTACGAATATTACGCCAGGAATGCGATTTAAAATGAAATGGGAATCTCCTTGGACACGAGTCTAATCATTGTTTTTTGCCTCCACTTTCTGTGGGTGTCTCTAAAGCCATGTTTTAAGAGTTCCTCATAAACGGACGGGGCTACCAATCGCAATAAGCGCCCTCACAAAGGGAAAAGAGACAGACCAGCTGTTCTCTGTGAATGCTGTGCATCATTCCAGCACGTTTAAAGGAGTCAGAGTTCCTTTCACGGCGAGGTGGGAGGGGAGTGTTGCTGCTCTGCTCTTGGCAGGGTTCCTGAGCTTGGGCGATCACCTTCTGTGGTCTGTGTCTTTCAAGTGCCAGATGTGCTCTTCTGGAAGTGGGCCAAGGGGATTGTGTTGGCTCTATGGGGGGGGGGGGGGGGGTGGACAGAGAGACCAGCTTTCTTCCCCCGCCCCCACCAGTTGACTGAGCAACTCCTCCCTTGCACACTCCAGAGCTTTTTCCCCTGCACGCAACATTATATATATGTCTATCGGTGGGTGTTCGTGCACATGCTTGTGTGTGTGTGTGTGTATATATATATATATATGTGCGTGTGTTCGTCAGACCATGTGTATGTGTGTGTGTGCATGCGTGCAGGCCTGCTGTGATGGATGTGTGTTGGTGGATATGAGTGAACTTCTAAATATTAATTCTAAATTTAAATTGATGTGAGAGATTTGTTAAGTATTCATTTGATAATTGATTGCAGCAGGCGCAATACAAGCCTTACTCTTACAATGAGGCCATATGGAGGATGAACATATGAATTATGATCACATATTGTAAATGTATGATATATAGGTATATGGCCATTTTTACATTTCTTTACTATACATGAGTTTGAGTTTTTTAAAGAGTGAGATGTCTTATTTTATTTTCATGTAATTGTTTTTCAAATATTGTTTAATATCCTCAGTTTATTTTAGTTTGGTCTTTTGGTCTCAGGCACAGTCATTTGTATTACTGGAGAATAAATATTTCTTTGCTTGCGGGTGAGCACATCAAAGATACAAACAGAATGGACCACAGAACGTATTCCATTTGGTATGGATTTTCAGTTTTTTTTCTGTTCTGTGCATCTACAAAGCCGCTGACAAGGTCAAATAATTGGAATGGCAAACATATTGGAATGTGTTCTGCGCAAGCTTTAGTCTGTTTTAGGATGCCATATTGGATTGGCTCCATTGTCGGCGACATGTTGCCTTATAATAGTGTAACTGAATCAACAAAACAAGCTAACAATGTTGTCATTGCAATTGCGATGCATCCAGTGATGCAATTTGTATAATACTGACTGGTGACTGAACTCACATGAAAGAAATGCTGACTTACAGCCCAGCTTTTGTTTTTTAATCCAGTAAACTTTGTCGCATGAAACAATGTATTCTTCCAATCAAAGAATTTTGGCAATGAAAAATAAATTCATTTAAAGATAAATGATGAAAGAAAACTTACAAATATCCTTATTGAAAGACTTGGTCAGTTGTTCACTAACAAATTAAGGGAATGAGTGTGCATTAACTTGAGTTGTTTGAGCATTAGTGCTAGAACTTTTAAGAATTTAACTTGTATGTTTTCTTGGAACTGTGACACTAATCATACATAGATACATCAAATAGCATTATCAAATCTTAATTACACGGTACTGGTAAATGGTGAGACTATATAGGCTGAATGACCAGTTTTTCCCATTATGTATTTTTGTGTCCTTATGGTCTTATGTGTGTCTGTATTTGGATTCACACATGAATACAGGTAAATTAATATTTAATATTTACACCTAACAAATATGTGTTTACCTGCATTCATGTGTAAATCCAAATACAGCTTTGTAAAAATACAGCACATAAAAGCATGGCTCCTGTTTAGCACATTTACACATTTGCACAGGAGCAAAAACCACCTTGCCCTGGATTTCATTGACTTTTCAGTTACTTTCTGTCAGTGGATTTGGTGATGAACACACCTTACACTAGCCTGACATCTGTCCTCATCATATAGTCTACGTTTGTAGCTTATGTAAGGGAGAAGTCCGTAAATCTCTAATGTCGTGTTAGGTAAGGAAAATAACTGCAACCTTTAGATTTTTTCCTCTTCCAGAGAACTGAATTTGCTGACGCGCATGAAAAATTGGGAATCATCTATGTCCCAGTAGGAGAAAATGGGACAGCTTGACAGGAAACCTGTTTTCTGACGCATCAGTAAATTTTCATTAATTGCACTTGTCGTAAATGGTTTGCCTGCATGTCATCAACAAATGGCTGAAGCGCATCTTGGCAGTTCCGCGATAGCCGCCTAGATTGACGGACTGAGCCGCACGAGGGATTCTGAGCCGGCTTTCCGTTGACTCTGTAAAAAATAAAAAATAAATAAAAAATGGAAAAGGCAGTAGGCTTGGGGGTGGTGGGGGATACATTTTGTGATGCGTCTGATGGTTTTCAGTCTTAGCATCGCCTTTTTTGCCTATTTTTCTGGAACAGACTTCATTTCAACTATGTAAAGCCCTCTCTGAAGAACAATGGCGCCTAGCTCAAAACCACAAACAATTTCAAAAATAGACCAGTAAATATGTATAATCATTTACTGCACCACATGCTTGTGTTTGGCCTGTACTGTTTCAGGAAACAATTTTGAGCACCATGTAGGTGGAGAGAATCCTGGTTAAAGACATTTGTTACTTAATATTTAAAACCCTGCTTTGTCTGTAGAGCACAATTGCAGCCCAATCCAATCAGAGGATTATTTTTGTTCCAAAAACCAGTTTTTATTTATTTTATTTTTTTGTTCGTCTTTATGTTTTATTAATACTCATGTATTTACTTTCTAATCCTTTTCAAAACAAAAGCGAGAAAACAATTTCTATCCCTTGAGAGGGAGGATTGCTGATGGATGATTCTTCTTTTACTTTACACATCTGTTTCTCACCATTCCTTGCCCACTCCTTCCCTTTATCTATGTGTCCCTGAATGCTCCCTCTTTTGAATTCTTTTTATTTAGTTATTGTTCTTGTTCTTTCCTGTTACCCCCTCCCTTGTACTGGGGAGAAGAGGAATATGGCACATGGGCACAGTCCATACTGGCTGCTCTGAAATTCTTTTTCAAATTTATGCATGACTGTGAATCACATGCTGGTATAGTTATTTGTTCTGTTGTACTGAATGCTATTGCCCACATGGATTTGTTCCCTGTTGACTCTAATAAGCTGTGATAAGCATTTTTGGTAGCACTTTTGAATCCCTTGAGACTCAGTGGAAGAATCTGAGTGGTGAAGGTACGCATGTAGTCTTACCTGGTGCTACTGGAACGAGATTAGTTTAATGTTATCTCGGTTATCTGACTCCGAAATAATGTTTTAACATTTCCTCTGTGCTGGCAGTTATACATAGGAGACTGCAAAAAGCCTATTTCCACCAGTAGTGTGGCTCCATATGCACTGATCTCTATCTTGGTAGATGTGGATGTGCCTCTGACTTGCGTAGCCTACAAAGATACAATTGTTTATCGCGTGACTCCACTAGTGCATATGCAAGTGACTATGAGGTGCAGATATCCTGAGTGCTATGACCTTAAAATTGTCTCTAATGGTTTAGAGTGAAAGTGGGATACCAGGTCCGAGTGAATGCAATTTATTATACAGTGTGTTCAATGGTGCACTGCAAAATGTGAGCAGTGAAATGGCTGTACCCGAATGACGCACAGGTCCTTTAATCATTTCCATTTCCTCCCTATTATAACCAAGGATCAAAGAAAAACCCCAAATCACCAATAAAAGGCACAACCACAACAAAACCACAGCAACATCAATGACCCTGCTTGTGCTATCTCTGTTAAGGCTATCAAACCAAGTTTACCTTTGTAGCACAGCTGGCTGCTGACTCATAGGTAACTTGCATGACCTGCTGTTCACTTTTGAATGGTGTTCCAAGATCTTTATTCAGCACCCACTGTACCACACCGGTGACACCAACTTGTTCCCCGTGACATTGGCTTTCCAACAACATCAAACACGATTGTAATGTGAAATATGTGTCCTCTTTGATGGCTACATGGACCTCTAATGTTTTCCCTGTCCAACATGATGATGAAGAAAAAAGGAATTGCATGGAGAAATCATCCCTGGTACTTTGGCCGGTGCGGCTACGTGAAGCCCGTAATGGGTGGAAATGCCGTGTGCTGTCAATCGCTGGCCTGGTTTAACCAAAAATGCTGCTCTCCAAGGCCAAACACTTCTGGTTTAAATCAGTGACCAACTTATAGTACATGATATTGCCACGTTTGAGGTTTGAGAAGTGACACCTTTCAAGTATCTGAGTCTGAATGGTG
The DNA here is from genome assembly GCF_013347855.1 of Anguilla anguilla. Classification (NCBI taxonomy): domain Eukaryota; kingdom Metazoa; phylum Chordata; class Actinopteri; order Anguilliformes; family Anguillidae; genus Anguilla; species Anguilla anguilla. The sequence goes on from NC_049215.1 coordinate 14,097,443, forward strand.
AAAAGCTGAATCCCTCCAGCACTTGGTCACTTCCATTCATTAAAGCTAAAATTAATCTAATTAAGTCGTTTGTGGTTTTGGATGGAGTAAAAAAAAAAATTTTTTTTAAGAAATATCTCTGGTACTCCATATTCAAGGCTTAAAGGGATAGGAACATGAGCTGTCCCTTTAAATACATTTTAAGCATCCCACCCCTTCATGGTATGTGAAACTGAGATGACGAATTTAAAACCTCTGAAAACAGTATGTTTATTTACATTACACATTATTTGGAAGAATTCTGATTTTCAGTGGTACAAAATGCTTATACGTTTTGTTAAATTGATGCTGTTTGATGTTTCAAGGTACCCTATGGGCTATTGAAACCAAATAAGCATCACAAAGTCAACAAATTCCACCCTGCTGATGACTTCCTGGAACCCAAAGCTGTTTGCCTTTGGTTTCCACTTTCCCATTGGCTACTTTCATCGTGGGCTTGTTGCATGATCAATATTTATCCTCCCATGTGGGTTCGTTGGCCTGACCCAGTCTGGATCGATGCCGACCGCTCCCGGGGGCATTTAAGGGCAGGAAGAGGTGGTGTGGGGGTCGGAAGAGGTTAGAAGGGGCAGGTGACGGGGGTGGGGATGGAGTCACAGTTAAAATGACCTTTGAAGTTTGCTTCACTGGACTCAGCCTCCTCACCCAACAAGCCCTGACTGCTCCCCTCTAACAAGCACACAGAAGATTATTCAGTATAGAGATTCTACTGCTTTGACACTTCAATGTTTCTTTTTGCTTCTAATTGATTAATATTTTGGACTTTCCAGAGTGTGTAATTGGGGAAGAATTATCAGCAGTAATCCATATATTGGCAGTCTTTTAGCCTTTGCAGTTGGATACAACATGACTCATTTAGTAGATAAACGTTATTTCTGCCCCTCTATTTTCATTTCTGGATCGAAAGACGAGATGTGGCCAGGTTTCACCCGCTGTATTAAGCAATTGTTTAGAGTAAGAATAAATTAGACTGACTGCTGTTTTTTCTGACGTGTGACAGTTGGATTGATGCCTGTAATGTCTGAAGCAATCATATGGTCTCTATCGGATAGTCATTTCTTTTGATTTTTCACAATGTTGCAGAAAGTATCGAAGCAAAAAATGAATTTCGGAGTAACCATGGATGGATGACTTTACAAACTGTCTCAGGATCCAGGTTCAAGGGTAGTCATCAAATATGAAGCTTTTCCCCCCTCTTCTTCATTCCCCCCCTCCATCACCTTATTTTAGACAGATGCTTTTGTGATTTATGGATAGAGAAGTTGACCATGTTATCGGAAGGGCGAAGTTACAATCATCATAATTCACACCCTCAGGTTCACCTTCGGAGAGCCAGGTCCACATAGAAGCCAAATGGGGGGTAAAATTCAATCTGATTGATTGATTTGAGCAAAATGGCAAAAGGGGGATAGAATCTGTCTTCCCTCTCCACAAAGCCACAGATTCCCTGCCACATGCTGGAAAATCCATTAACTCCCCAGCTCATAAATAAATGATAAAATTATGTTTTTTCCAGGTTAAGGATTTGTGTAAAAGATGACATTTACGTCATTTTCCAGAGCTGCTGTAAAACAGTAGAATTATTTTCACCATGTGTGAGCCCTGTGTGATGAGCATAGAGCTCTCTCTGACTGTCAGCGAAGGTCACTGTTTCTGTTTGCACACTCACAGAGCGCTAGCACACATGATGAAATCATTTTGCTCACTGGTTAATTGTGTTCTCCAAATTTAGAATGTGATTTGAGTTGAAGCAGACCGGGGTCAAATACAGTGGGCCTCCTTTGATAAAGATAAACAAAAATGGCCGTTGAAACTGCACAGCTCAGGTAATGTGTTATATTGTATGCTGACAAAATGTTGAAAGTTATATGCTTTGATACAATTAATACAATTGCTTAGAGAGTTTTTTTTTTTTTTCATGTTATTTCCCCAAAAAAACGTAGGTTTCAATATTATTGCCACCCCTGTTTTCAGTGCTTTTGTAGCCTCCCTGTAAGGATAGTGTTTTCATGAGATTGGTGAACATTCTTTGACCAGTGCTTCATACAGAATGTATTTCAAGAAGCTTAATTCTGTGCTCCTCTGTCCTCTTCAAATCGAATGTCTGATCAAGCCTTGTCTATCCATTAGCTGAGATGCCCAATTTAAAACAGTCAACAGTCATACCTGTGTTTAGTTTATCCAGCCTTATTTGCTCATCTTTATCAAGGGAGTTAATTATTTTGGAGCCTGGTATATTTGTTTAAAATAACTGTTGAGGTTCTGGTGATATTAGGAAACTTACAGATCCCTTAGAATCATTCCTAACTAAATACAAATATCACAGTAATCAAGAATTTAGTTCTGATTATTGGTGAGAACACATTCCTTTTGAAAAAGGTCTGAAACATTGGTATCTAAGACATTCACAAAGACATTCACATATTTTATGTGACTGTAACATATTTCAAGTTACCTAGGTCTGATTTGTCAGCCTGTCTCAGTACCACTTGATCAGGGGAGGGTCACTGGTGTGTGATGAGACTAAAGACGGCGACTCCTCCTCTCTGTGCTGCATTATGGCCAGGGCTGTGTCCGAATCAGCACCCTTTCATACTATTGAGTATGCTTGTTAAGTACACTGGATGAGAAAGTTAACATGATTTTAACACAGCCCAGGTCTGCGGGGAACATTCTGCATTGACACGTTCAGAATTCCAGACTATAAACTCCAGAATGCAGTGTCCTAACAAACATCCAGCTGCCAAAAAGTTGGAGCTGATTTAATGCACTTACTTGCCCAAAACACGCTTCATACGCCCATTCCAGTTAACTTCAGCCTTACATTTGTTTGTTAGACATGCTGGTTCAGATGTTCTATTTCTAATGTTTGCACAGATCGGAGTAAATCAGGATGTCCCAAAGCTAGTCTGAAACTATAAATATTAAGACATCTCTGGCATCTCTTCAACATTTTCTCCCAAAATATTTGAATTTTATAGACAAATGACAGAAAATGAGAAGAAAACTGCTGCCTTTTATATGACATTCTCTATCTTGCTGTGATATAAAGGAAAAAACCTGCCACACCTCACAAAAATAAATCCTGATGTATCATCAGGCAGTTAAAACTGTGTTTGTTTTTGTAATGTACCGTACATGTGTATTCTCAGAGGTAAATCTATTGGATTGTGGGACTGGTGATTCATCAAAGCCTTGTGTATGGTGGCACATTGCCTGCCCTGCTGTCGATCACCTCCAGGCTTTATTGGCTGTTCTTTTCATGGGGCGTGGTCATCAAATGGCAGCACCTCTTCCTCAATATCCTTAGGAATACAGAAGGAAAGGCAGACTATTTTGGTGGACGCTTTCAATTGCAGGCCTATGCAATTCAAATTATGTTCCATGCCTAGAAATCTAGATTTGCTGTCATAATTCATAAATAATTATTTTCTGTATTAAATTGTCTTTGTGTTTTTTTAATTATTTATGAATTATTTTATCCCATTTAATTAGTAAATAATATAGTAATATAGTATAAATCTATTTTCTGCTTACAATGGGTAAATATTAATGACATCATATCTGCACAGAGAAGTGTGTGTGTGTGTGTGTGTGCCTGTGTGTGTGTGTGTGTGTGTTTGTGTGCATGTGCATGTGCATGTGCTTGTGTATGTGCATGTGCATTTGTATGTGTGTTTGTGTCTGTGTGTTTGCATGTGTGCAGCAATTTATACTGTATATGTATTGGTGTATATATTCATTTTTTAAAGACTTATTCGAAATACATAGCTATGTGTTGCATATGAAATGTCAGTCTGGATCTCATGGGTTTTCTGCACCTAACCCAAATCCTTCATTTAACATGAAAAATGGCTTTCTGAGCCCACCCTGGAGACTGCAGTGAAACGGCTGCCGGGCTGTATCAGTTTACTTATTAAATATAAGCTCTCTCTTACCCGGGCCTCACGGGGCCACACCGGGGCCCTACCCTTCTCCCAGGAGCACAGAACTGGACTCATTTAGAGCCTCTGCAGCCACGGTGGCACTGTGTAAATGGGATTTCCCAAATTCCATGATGAAGAAGGAAAGAAACTATGGAGGAGGAGGAGTGGATTAAGATCAAACACTCACTCCCTCCCTCGGTTTCCCTTGCCCACTCCCCCGTTTCTTCTCCCACTGTCTCAACTCCTCTTGCACATTGACCCTGATGTCTTGCATCCTGTTCCCCTGTTTCACCACTTGTACCCCTGTCTCTCCTGTTGTGGTTTAGGCACCTTGAGGGTCGGCGGTCCTTGACAATCTTACAACTGCACGTCTTTCCGGAACCCTCTGCAGGAGCACTTCCCCCCCCCCCCCCCTCCCCCATCCAATCGGTGGCCGGTGTCAGCAGAGTCAATTAAACGCTGGTGGCTGCATTTCAGGGGCAGCTGTGGAGTGATGTGGCTTTACTCGCAGCCTGGCAGCACTGAATACAACCCTGGGGAGTCCTGGGGGTGGGGGGGGTTGTTGTGGGGTGGCAGGCTGCTAATCTCAGAGGTGTGGGTCTAGGTAGATAAGCCAGTGGATTAGGAAACCTCTGCGCTGGTCCATCCTTCCCTCTGAGAATTACGGCCGGTACTTTTTCAATAATCAACAAAGGTTGTCCTGGAAAAAAAAGATCTTTGATGACCCCAGGGTTTGTTTATTATATAAATACATATTTAAATACATTATCATTTGAATATACATTTTAACTATGTACAAAATTAATATTTAATATATACACAATGTTTCTGTGTGTATGCATGTATGTATACTTCCCAGGAGATTGGAGGTTGTTATAGCTGCAAAGGGTGGACCAACTCCATATTAATTCCAATAATTTTGGATGATATGTTGGATGTCAGGTCTCCATATACTTTTGGCCATGCAGCGTAGCACGACCTCAATAACCTCACTGCTTTTATATAATGGAGGTAATATCTTTAATGTTATAGCTGAATAGAAAAAAATGTTCAATATGTGCAATCATTTATTCATAAAAAATACAATGCCATTCTTCCGCCAAGCAATATAGTTCTATAACAACATTACTGAATGGTTTCCAAGCAATACAATAACGCAGTGGAAATATTAACGCAAGTTAGCTTGCATTCAAGTTGTTCGATACAATCATACATTAAGGTGGGGCAGTGATTAGAGTAGCTATTTCGTTAACTTTGTAAAGCTATGCTAGATGTGTGGACTGCTTTCTACATAATTCATGTAAGCTTATTGGAACTTATCACACCCTGGACTTGAAGCCATTATCTTTAGTGTGGCATTTGAAAGCAGAGAAGACAGCCCAGGTAGCCTAATATTAACTAACATTAGCTATTTGAAATGCTTGCTTACTAATTTTAGCAAACTAATGTCACTTCTAGTAATGTTATGTCACATACTCAGATAGCTGGTAATGAAAACTCAACAAATTACTACATTACTACATCTTTCTAACTTGTCAACCACTCTGCTACTATAAAATAAAGATGAAAACTAGAAACAGTCTAACTAGCTATCTTCACGTTTGCATAGGTTATATTAATCTGGTGGTTAATGTGCAAAGCAGTGTAGTTTTTGAAGCAAACGACACACCATGTCATATTTTGATATCATTAATGATAAACCATGTTTTGTTCTGGTTTGTAGCACCATATTTTTATTGCAGGTTTTCTAAAATGTAGCTTACACTAACATAAAACATTTTCATGGTAATTACAGTCCAATCTCTTGTTGGTGATATTATACACAGTAAGGTAGCTGCTGCTACAGTATATCGTGTATTATAGCACAGCTGGTTGATTGAACCTAGGTCCTTGAACTTTTACAGAAACTTTGGACTGAATTTTATGATGTCATCATTATGCACAACAGGGCTGTTGTGAAATTAATTTTCACTTCAGAAATGGGTGTCTGAGGGCAGCAGATGGGTCCCTGATAAAAAGAGAAAAAATCATATGATTCCACAAATGAATGTCAAGCCCTTAACATCTTTGTTCTGGAATTGCAAGTTTTTTTATGATTACTCTGATATCTATTTTTAACCAAATACGTCTTATGTTAATAATAGTTGGCAGATGTAGTGATTTTTATAGATTTTAAATATTTCTGAATTTCTTTCGTGGAAGGTGTTCATGAGAGCAAACAAAAATGTATTTATTTATTTATTTATTTATTTACACACATCACAAACTCAAATGTCTGTATATCTGTATGTCTGTAGCTGCCATCACCGTAATACACACACAATTATTTTTGTATTTGCATTTTATCTGAATCATGGATAGGCTGTGTGAAAATGAGAAAAGGATGATTTTTTTCATGATCATGAGACAATGCATTTGGAAAATTTGACAAAAACATTTATTTGTCCTCTGTAACAAAGGTTTTTACAAGTTTCTCTGAAAATTATCTGGGGGAACTTGTGTTTATGCATTTGTGGGGGGGTGGGGTTCCCCATCTGCTAAGTCAATCTTTAAAAAAGAGTGTGAATATTTTGTCAAAGAGAAGACATTGCATTCAGTGAATAATATAATTACAAGCTCCTTCCAGCTTGCTGTGGAGTATTTTACATCTATGCGTCAACCGGGCAGAAAACTCAGGAATCGCTCAGGTAAAGATCAAGTTTGTAGTTGGTCAACATTCCCAAATCATTAATACTGATTGTTCTGCAGTCACATGACAACCGTACCTTGTCAAGCCATTTGTAATTGATGGAACCCCAGGTATGTGATAATTGTGTTAATTCCATGCACAGTAGTACATTAGTATAGCATTTGCAGAAGTTTGCTCGTTCAACTATATTCAAACTTGTGTATTTAAGTACAGAAACGTAACTACTTTTGGCCATATTATTTGACCAAATAGTGCCTCCTCTCTCTCTTTTCCCTCTAAAGCTAGGATATGAACAGAGGAAACCAGATCCTGAAACTAAAAAATATACCCTTAAATAAAAGCTGAGAATGTGCATTTTAACCACATGTGAATTAGTCTGATTACAAATCTGTGGCATGCAGAGCCAAATCAAGAAAAAAAAATGTCCCAAACATTATGGAGCTCACTGTATATAATTTTTTATTTTTTATTCTAACCTTTGTGGGGCATGCCTACATAACTATTTTCCTTGCTCATATCCCAGTCAGTACACAAAAATATCACGAAAGGAAATTTTGCTGAAATGTCATTTATACCAAAAGATGCCAATATTGTGTAAAGGCAGCAACAACAGCAATAAATGTGATTCTCATAAATGGAGTTATGCATCAAATTCCTCAAAGATTAAAAAGCTGCTGTACTCTCTCTTATGGAAATAAGGGATTACTTTTTAAAAATCCATTGCAGTGAGCGCTCATGACTAATCATTATCATAAATATCTGCAGCAATATCTTAGCTTCCAAGGGGAGGTCAAACAGGTTAGCCAGAAATGGAATTGCCCCTCAGTTGTAATTCAGAAATCGTGTATTATCTATTAATAGCACAAAAAAAATCAGTTTTTAAAACTTAATGGCAATAAGAGTCTACTAAATTAAAGCCCTGCCTTATCGTGCTCCTGACGTTTGCCATCCCGTGTAAACATTAGCGCTGAAGGTAGCGCGTAGGCTCTGTTTAGCTTGCGCTTTCTCGGGCCGTGCAGATCGATGCTGAGGGAAAACCTGATACTCCAGCCAACTGGGGCCTCGCCCTTCAGATCCACAGTCACAGTGCTCCAGAAATTCCCTCTGTGGTGCAAACAGGAGATGCTGAGCGATTTCCATAACATGCTTTGCAGGGAGGCGTAATAACCTGTTAGCAGCTAGCCTCGATGTTCTCTTTGCCCTTGCACGCAAAGATTCTTGGCTTTTGCCTCACAGGCAGGTACAAGTGGTCACTTGAATTTTTATGATTCTTATACACACTGTGAAAATGGCAACCAACTGTACATATTTGTTACCCAAACCTTTAGAGGATTAGAAAAAGCTTTAAATGCATAATACTGTTTCAAAATAGTTATTTCTCTGCACAGAAACTTGATGAGCACTATTTGGAATTCTGAGGGTTGGGACTACCTCACACCGTTGACTGTAGCTACACTTTGCTTTGATGACTGCATTTTCTTGGAGGTGTCAGGTCTGTGAGCATGCTTTAAACTCTAGTGCATGTAAAATACAGGCCCAACAAGGCTGCAGCATGTTGCAGGTATAACTCATGTCCTAGAGAGCCACAGTATTGCTGGTTTAACTCCCATCCTGGAGGGCTACAGGGCCTGCAGGTTTACTTCCGGTCCTGGAGGGCCAGAATGCCTGCAGATTTAACTCAGGTCCTGTAGGGCCGCAGCGTTGGTGCGTTTTTGTGGTTTCTTTTCAGTTAGCTTGAAAACAAGATCTCCTGATTCTTTAGCTTATCAGAGATTTAAATTAAGCACTTGTGTGATGACCAGCAAATGCTGTTTGAGATTGCTATTGATCAGGGTGCCTTTTCTATTCTGTGTCTATTGGCCATGGAAGATAATTAGTGGCTATATATTTTTTAATTATGTAATTAATAAAAATGTAATGTGAAAATTACTTTTACTACCCTCTGATTTATAGTAAAATGTTCACCCAAACAGGAATTTCTTTCAGTAATACTGGCATGTTACAGAAAAAAAATATGCATATGAGATGTAATTTAACAACTCGTTGGATAATGAATAACAGTCTAGCACATACTGTACCAGCATTAGCAAGTGTTTGTTGAGTTCAGAACATCGCACATTTCCAGTGCATGCACGGAATGGCATCGACCCACTTAAGGCTGAATTGATGGTGGAAGTAGAATTAATGTCGATCTGTGGAAATGTGTATGCTTTTCATGTGTGCAGAGCTGTTTCAGCAAATGGATCAGCTGTCCACTGTTAATGGATCTTTACCCTATGCTCAAAGGCCAGCACTTGACCTTAATTAGGTTTTCTACAGCAAGATAAACTTGAAAAAAAAAAAAAACTGGCCAATGCCCTTATTACTCTAAGTCTTGTCACTTTATGTGTGCAGAGATGTATCAATGGACTAGCAGAGAAAATTAATATGAAATGCAAATCTTGTATAAATTATGTAAGGTTGCTGCTTCGCCCTCCGGCTGTTCCCAAGTGATTGCTCTGGTTTACAATCACAGGTGTATGTGTGGTTAAAACTTGGTGTTCAATGATATTAATTATTATTATTATTATTATTATTATTATTATTATTGTTGTTGTATTGTTGTTGATGTTATTATTATTATTATTATGATGCCTTTGTCAATCACACTACTATTATCTCACAAATTATTCTTTTTTATTCCACCCATTTTTTGGACCGCTACTCCTCCCAGAGTTTTCGCACCACATACAATATGTCAAATCGAGCGGCTTCATCAGGAATGGTGTGCTATTACTTTGTGGTAAGTTTCGGTGCACGGCTTCTGAAAAATTTAACTCAATGTGGGCAATTATGCCCCATAGACAATCAAATGTAGAATAGTGACACTCGTGACATCACAATGCTGAAGGCAGAGCATTGTGACATCACAAGGGGGAAGATTCCGCCATACATTTAAATTGCCAGTATTGATTATTTCAAAGCTTTTGCACTGCTTCTCATAGAGAGTTGTGGGAAGACACATTGGACATAGTAGAGAAAACATTGTTCATTGGTGAAGAACCCTAACCCTACCTGTAACCCTAACAATAACCCTAACCCTAGCTGTAACTATAAACAAAACCAGAACCCAAGCTGTAACCCTAACCTTAACTGAAACCGTAACCCGAACCCTAGCTGTAACCATAACGCTAACCCTAGATGTAACCCAAACCCTAACCCAAGCTATAACCCTAACCCAAACCCTAGTACTAACCCTAACCCTAACCCTAGCTGTAACCCTAACCCTAACACTAACCCTAGCGGTAACCCTAACACTAACCCTAGCTGAAACTCTAACCCAAACCCTAACCCTAACCCTAGCCCGAACCCTAACCCTAACCCTAGCTGTAACACTAACCCTAACCCTAGCTGTTACCCTAACCTTAACCCTAGCTGTAACCCTAACCGTAACCCTAACCTTAACTCTAACCCTAGCTGTAACCCCAACCCTAACCCTAACCATGGTTGTAACCCTAACCCTAACCATAGCTGTAACCCTAACCCTAACCAGAACCCTAACCGTAACCCTAACCCTAGCTGTAACCCTAACCCTAACCAAAAACCTAACCCTAGCTGTAACCCCAACCCTAACCCAAACCCTAGCTGTAACCCTAACTTTAACCCTAACCCTAACCCTAGCAACAACCCTAACCCTAACCCTACCTGTAACCCTAACCCTAACCCTAACCCTAGCTGTAACCCCAACCCTAACCCAAACCCTAGCTGTAACCCTAACCCTAACCCTAACCCTAGCAACAACCCTAACCCTAACCCTACCTGTAACCCTAACCCTAACCCTAGATGCACTCCTAAACCTAACCCTAGCTGTAAATGTAACCCTAACCCTATTTGTAACCCTAACCCTAACCATGGTTGTAACCCTAACCCTAACCCTACCTGTTACACTAACCCTAACCCTAAGCATAGTTGTAACCCTAACCCTAACCTAAGCTATAACCCTAACCCTATCTGTAACCCTAACCCTAACCCTAGTTGTAACCCTAACCTTAACCCTAACCATGGTTATAACCCTAACCCTAACCCTAGCTGTAACCCTAACCCTAACCCTAGCTGCAACCCTAACCCTAACCCTAGCTATAACCCTAACCCTAACCCTAGATGCAACCCTAACCCTAACCCTAGCTGTAACCGTAACCCTAACCCTAGTTGTTGCCCTAACCCTAACCCTAACCATGGTTATAAACCTAAGCCTAACCCTAGCTGTAACCCTAACCCTAACCCAAAACCTAACCCTAGCTGTAACCCCAACCCTAACCCAAACCCTAGCTGTAACCCTAACTTTAACCCTAACCCTAACCCTAGCAACAACCCTAACCCTAACCCTACCTGTAACCCTAACCCTAACCGTAGCTGCAACCCTAACCCTAACCCTAGCTGTAACCCTAACAATACCTGTAACCCTAACCCTAACCCTAGCTGTAACCCCAACCCTAACCCAAACCCTAGCTGTAACCCTAACCCTAACCCTAACCCTAGCAACAACCCTAACCCTAACCCTACCTGTAACCCTAACCCTAACCCTAGATGCACTCCTAAACCTAACCCTAGCTGTAACTGTAACCCTAACCCTATTTGTAACCCTAACCCTAACCCTAACCATGGTTGTAACCCTAACCCTACATGTTACACTAACCCTAACCCTAAGCATAGTTGTAACCCTAACCCTAACCTAAGCTATAAACCTAACCCTATCTGTAACCCTAACCTTAACCCTAACCATGGTTATAACGCTAACCCTAACCCTAGCTGTTACCCTAATCTTAACCCTAGCTGTAACCCTAACGCTAACCCTAACCGTAACCCTAACCTTAACTCTAACCCTAGCTGTAACCCCAACCCTAACCCTAACCATGGTTGTAACCCTAACCCTAACCCTAGCTGTAACCCTAACCCTAACCAGAACCCTAACCGTAACCCTAACCCTAGCTGTAACCCTAACCCTAACCAAAAACCTAACCCTAGCTGTAACCCCAACCCTAACCCAAGCCCTAGCTGTAACCCTAACTTTAACCCTAACCCTAACCCTAGCAACAACCCTAACCCTAACCCTACCTGTAACCCTAACCCTAACCCTAACCCTAGCTGTAACCCCAACCCTAACCCTAACCCAAACCCTAGCTGTAACCCTAACCCTAACCCTAACCCTAGCAACAACCCTAACCCTAACCCTACCTGTAACCCTAACCCTAACCCTAGATGCACTCCTAAACCTAACCCTAGCTGTAACTGTAACCCTAACCCTATTTGTAACCCTAACCCTAACCATGGTTGTAACCCTAACCCTAACCCTACCTGTTACACTAACCCTAACCCTAAGCATAGTTGTAACCCTAACCCTAACCTAAGCTATAACCCTAACCCTATCTGTAACCCTAACCCTAACCCTAGTTGTAACCCTAACCTTAACCCTAACCATGGTTATAACCCTAACCCTAACCCTAGCTGTAACCCTAACCCTAACCCTAGCTGCAACCCTAACCCTAACCCTAGCCCTAGCTGCAACCCTAACCCTAACCCTAGCTGTAACCGTAACCCTAACCCTAGTTGTTGCCCTAACCCTAACCCTAACCATGGTTATAAACCTAAGCCTAACCCTAGCTGTAACCCTAACCCTAACCCAAAACCTAACCCTAGCTGTAACCCCAACCCTAACCCAAACCCTAGCTGTAACCTTAACTTTAACCCTAACCCTAGCAACAACCCTAACCCTAACCCTACCTGTAACCCTAACCCTAACCGTAGCTGCAACCCTAACCCTAACCCTAGCTGTAACCCTAACAATACCTGTAACCCTAACCCTAACCCTAGCTGTAACCCCAACCCTAACCCAAACCCTAGCTGTAACCCTAACCCTAACCCTAACCCTAGCAACAACCCTAACCCTAACCCTACCTGTAACCCTAACCCTAACCCTAGATGCACTCCTAAACCTAACCCTAGCTGTAACTGTAACCCTAACCCTATTTGTAACCCTAACCCTAACCCTAACCATGGTTGTAACCCTAACCCTACATGTTACACTAACCCTAACCCTAAGCATAGTTGTAACCCTAACCCTAACCTAAGCTATAAACCTAACCCTATCTGTAACCCTAACCTTAACCCTAACCATGGTTATAACGCTAACCCTAACCCTAGCTGTTACCCTAATCTTAACCCTAGCTGTAACCCTAACGCTAACCCTAACCGTAACCCTAACCTTAACTCTAACCCTAGCTGTAACCCCAACCCTAACCCTAACCATGGTTGTAACCCTAACCCTAACCCTAGCTGTAACCCTAACCCTAACCAGAACCCTAACCGTAACCCTAACCCTAGCTGTAACCCTAACCCTAACCAAAAACCTAACCCTAGCTGTAACCCCAACCCTAACCCAAGCCCTAGCTGTAACCCTAACTTTAACCCTAACCCTAACCCTAGCAACAACCCTAACCCTAACCCTACCTGTAACCCTAACCCTAACCCTAACCCTAGCTGTAACCCCAACCCTAACCCTAACCCAAACCCTAGCTGTAACCCTAACCCTAACCCTAACCCTAGCAACAACCCTAACCCTAACCCTACCTGTAACCCTAACCCTAACCCTAGATGCACTCCTAAACCTAACCCTAGCTGTAACTGTAACCCTAACCCTATTTGTAACCCTAACCCTAACCATGGTTGTAACCCTAACCCTAACCCTACCTGTTACACTAACCCTAACCCTAAGCATAGTTGTAACCCTAACCCTAACCTAAGCTATAACCCTAACCCTATCTGTAACCCTAACCCTAACCCTAGTTGTAACCCTAACCTTAACCCTAACCATGGTTATAACCCTAACCCTAACCCTAGCTGTAACCCTAACCCTAACCCTAGCTGCAACCCTAACCCTAACCCTAGCCCTAGCTGCAACCCTAACCCTAACCCTAGCTGTAACCGTAACCCTAACCCTAGTTGTTGCCCTAACCCTAACCCTAACCATGGTTATAAACCTAAGCCTAACCCTAGCTGTAACCCTAACCCTAACCCAAAACCTAACCCTAGCTGTAACCCCAACCCTAACCCAAACCCTAGCTGTAACCTTAACTTTAACCCTAACCCTAGCAACAACCCTAACCCTAACCCTACCTGTAACCCTAACCCTAACCGTAGCTGCAACCCTAACCCTAACCCTAGCTGTAACCCTAACAATACCTGTAACCCTAACCCTAACCCTAGCTGTAACCCCAACCCTAACCCAAACCCTAGCTGTAACCCTAACCCTAACCCTAACCCTAGCAACAACCCTAACCCTAACCCTACCTGTAACCCTAACCCTAACCCTAGATGCACTCCTAAACCTAACCCTAGCTGTAACTGTAACCCTAACCCTAACCATGGTTGTAACCCTAACCCTAACCCTACATGTTACACTAACCCTAACCCTAAGCATAGTTGTAACCCTAACCCTAACCTAAGCTATAAACCTAACCCTATCTGTAACCCTAACCCTAACCCTAGTTGTAACCCTAACCTTAACCCTAACCATGGTTATAACGCTAACCCTAACCCTAGCTGTAACCCTAACCCTAACTCTAGCTGCAACCCTAACCCTAACCCTAGCCCTAGCTATAACCCTAACCCTAACCCTAGATGCAACCCTAACCCTAACCCTAGCTGTAACCGTAACCCTAACCCTAGTTGTTACCCTAACCCTAACCCTAACCATGGTTATAAACCTAAGCCTAACCCTAGCTGTAACCCTAACCCTAACCCTAGCTGCAACCCTAACCGTAACCCTAGCTGTTACACTAGCCCTAACCCTAGCTGTAACCCTAATTCTAACCAGAACCCTAACCCTAACCCTAGCTGTAACCGTAATCCTAACCCAAGTTGAAATCCTACCTCTAACCCTAACCATAGTTGTTACCCTAACCCTAGCTGTAAACCTAACCCTAACTCTAATCCTAGCTGTAACCCTAACCCTAACACTAGTTCTAATCCTAACCCTAACCCTAGATGCAACCCTAACCCTAACCCTAGCTGTAACCGTAACCCTAACCCTAGTTGTAACCGTAAGCCTAATCCTTACCCAAGCTTAAACTCTAACCGTAACCCTAGCTGTAACCCTAACCCTAACCCTATCTGTAACACTAACTCTAACCCTAGCTGTAACCCTACCCCTATCCCTAGTAGTAACCCTAACCCTAACCGTAGCTGTAAATCCTAACAGTAACCCTAGCTGAAACCCTAACACTAACCCTAGATGCAACCCTAACCCTAACCCTAGCTGTAACCGTAACCCTAACCCTAGCTGCAACCCTAACCATAGCTGTAACCCTAACCCTAACTAGAACCTTAACCGTAACCCTAACCCTAACCCTAGCTGTAACCGTAACCCTAACCCTAGTTGAAATCCAACTCTAACGCTAACCATAGTTGTTACCCTAACACTAACCCTAGCTGTAAACCTAACCCTAACCCTAACCATAGTTGTAACCCTAACCCTAACGTAAGCTATAACCCTATACCTAACCCTAGCTGAAAATCTAACCCTAACCCTAAACCTAGCTGCAACCCTAACCCTAACCCTTGCTGTAACCATTACTCTAACCGTAGCTGTAACCATATCCCTAACTCTAGCTGTAACCATAACTCTAACCCTAGCTGTAACCTTATCCCTAACCCTAGCTGTAACCATAACACTAACTCTAATCCTAGCTGTAACCCTAACCTTAACTTTAACCATAACACTAACCCTAACCCTAGCTCTATCCCTAAGACTAACCTTAACCCTAGCTGTAACCCTAAACCTAACCCTAGCTATAACTCTTACCCTAACCCTTGCTGTAACCCTAACCTTAACCCTAGCTGTAGCAACCTCCTAGAACACCCTAGCAATCGCATACGAAACCCTAGCAACCACCTAGAACACCATAGCAACCTCACAGAACACCATAGCAACCACCTATTAACACCTTAGCAACCCAACACCCTAGCAACTGCCTAGGACTCCATATCAACCACCTAGCGACTCCACATCAACCACCGAGCAACACCCTAGCAACCACCTAGAACACCCTAACAACCGCCTAGAACACCATATCAACAACCTAGCAACACCCTAGCAACCGCCTAAATCTCCCTAGCAACCACCTAGCAACACTCTAGCAACTGCCTAGAACACCATATCAACTACCTAGCAACACCCTAGCAACCGCCTGGAACTCCATAGCAACCTCACAGAACACCATAGCAAGCACCTATTAACACCCTAGCAACCCAACACCCTAGCAACTGCCTAGAACTCCATAGCAACCACCTAGCAACCACCTACAACACACTAACAACCGCCTAGAACACCATATCAACTACCTTGCAATACCCTAGCAACTGCCTAAATCTCCTTAGCAACCACCTAGCAACACTCTAGCAACTGCCTAGAACACCATATCAACTACCTAGCAACACCCTACCAACCGCCTGGAACTCCAGAGCAACTGCCTAGAACACCATATCATATACCTAGCATACGAAACCAGATGATTCAGAATGCCGCTGCCCAACTCATCTACAACCTCCCCAAATTCTCCCACGTCACCCCTCTGCTGCGATCACTTCACTGGCTACCGGTCGCTGCCAGGATCCGATTCAAAGCCCTGACCCCTGCCTACACTGCCGCCAACAGGACAGCCCCCATCTACTTGCAGGACATGACTCAATTCTATGTGCCTGCTCGACCACTCCGCTCTGCGGCAGCAGGGCGTCTTGTAACCCCTCCCACCCGCCCAAAGGAATCACAGAGCTTCTCCACCCTAGCTCCCCAGTGGTGGAACGAACTCCCCGTCCCTCTCCGAACCTCCCCCTCACTATCCATCTTCCGCCGTGGCCTGAAGACTCATCTCTTCAGACTATACCTAGACTAACCACCACCACGCTGTATAAATATTTTTTTTTAAATAAAAAAATAAAAAATACCCTTTTTCCTGTCACTTGTTACATGTTGCCCCATCCCTGTACTTCTTGGTAAATTGTATTTGTCCTAATACTGTAGCTTATTCTTCTGCCTAGTTGGCTTTGCAGATGTTAGACCAGGATAGTGTTCATTGTTCTCGGCTAGAAATGGCTGTACAAAATAAGTAATTGTACCTTACTTAACCCGTGTTCAGCAGTTGTCTACGATCATGAAAATGCACTTTTGTACGTCACTTTGGATAAAAGCATCTGCCAAATGAATGTAATGTAATGTAATGTAATATGTTGTCTTCTTCCAAAATAGTAATACTGAATACTTATGTAAGAATAATGTTTGCATATGCTTTTTTTTGTGTCATTTCCCTTTATTTCATAAATGCTAATTTGGGTTTTGGGGACTGAGAAGACCATGATATATGGATGACATCAGTCAGCCTCCGTGGGCAGGTGCCTTGTCTTCTTGAAAGACACTCCTCTCTGCAGGAAGCGCTTTAACGTGGGGTGAAGTTGATCCCACAGTACCATTAGGTGATTTGTCTTTTTCTTCTGTGGGTATCGGTGCACCCAAACCATATCAGGAATTACAGAACTGCCAGAGCCATTATGTGTTGGAACAGTTTCCATTTTCATATTCACATCCTGTATATGCAAAATACACACCATATACTTTAAATGGGAACTTCAACCTAAAATCTATTTTTGATGATAACCTGAATTGTTAATGCCTTATGGTTTAAAAGAACTGCTAATTACAACATACTACTTTTCTAGATATGTATCTCCTTCTAGAAAAACCTGCTCAAGTGATGCATTTTGTATGACAGGGGAAGCCACACCCATTCTCAATGTAATAATGATGCAAAGTTGGGTCAAGAGGTGTACTCTACATGCAGGATGAGGCAAGCGAGACATCTAAACAACCACAACTTATAAAAATGTATGATTTTTTTTTTTTTAAAACCTTCCCACACTGGAAGGATCAATACAATACACTGCTGTAACTTTAAATTAGGGTATAGCCCTCCTTTATCATAAACATATCTGTTTTATATGGAAATGTGCCAAGATCCATCACCATCAACGATGTGAAGAAGTACAAACTGAACCCTGTGTGTCAGTGCCCCCCACCTCCCCCCATACATCCACTCCCACATAGAGCAGGCAGACTGCCACCCTCATTTTACATGAAAATAAAAGGGAAGAAACACTTTGCTTCTCTGCTATCTTCAGATTGCAGCTATCCATATTGATCTGTTGTTCTTATATTTCCTTTTTTCCCCCTGCTTTGTGTTTTGTGGCCTAAGTGTTTTTTTTGTTTTGTTTTGTTTTTTTTTCCAGAGCAGCTGGGAGACCAGGCGAGGACAGAACTGTGTGTGCGTGTGTGTGTGTGTGTGTGTCGGTCTGTCTGTCTGTGTGTACATATGTCTGAGCGCCTCTGGATGAAAACAGAATCCAAGGCTGAAGAGCATACTGACCGTCAGCCATCTGTCTGAGAGCTCAGATTTATACCTTCCCCTATCTTCATATTTCAGCCACAGCCCCTGTTCCCCCCTGAAGAAAACATCGCCTTAAATGCGGGGGGCCATGCGGACAGGAGCGAAGTGCAATGATATCTGAAGGTCCTCCTCTTGCCAGCTCACTGTCTCCCATCTGGGTGAGTGATGTGTGTTTTAGCCCCGTGCATGGCTGTTATTGGAGCCCGGGGAGAACCGGATCCCAGCCTCCTGCAGCCCAGAGCCAGAAGGAGAAAAAGAGAGAGGGGCGGATGGAATGAAACAGATGAGCAATGCCAGTCAAAACAGAGAAATTTACAGATATCAGGCTTTTTTTTTTTTTTTTTTGGAAGATTGCTGGTTTGCTATCTGACAGTCTTCCTGTGATGAAAGAGGCACTGGAAATTAAGTCAGGAGGCCCCCGTGAATTATATTCAATCCATGCTCCAGGCAAAGCACTTGTCAATTTCAACTGCTTTTGCAACCTATTACTTACAAGGTACACGGACAGCAAACTAATGGGTTTCTAATATTGGTGGTGGTGTGCAGGGGGTCAACCCGTTAATAACAGCAGGGAAATGGAACAAAAGACGAGGAGCATGAAACGGACACCAGGATATCGCCGGTCCCACAGCGAGCCTGGCTGTGTGAGCCTGAAAAGAGAGAGGGAGTATGGAAATGAAGAGGGTAAATTAAAATAGAATACTTTTAGAATAGAAGGAGATTAGGTTTAGAGCAGAAATGAGCTTGCATGTTCCCGATGTGGCCCTAAATCTGAATCAGCCCATCAGATGCAGAGGAGGCACGTAGCTTACCTTTGCTTGATGGTTATCAAGTGACCCATTCCTGCCTGTTCTGCATAATTAATATACTGCCAGCTTAAATAAGGATTGCCCATTAGACCTGTAAGTATCCATAAGATTCACCCGTTATAAGTTATTTACTGTAGAGTACATACAGGTAATGCTACTGTATTATAAACTATTAACTGAAAAAGGAGTCGTCAGTAGTTTGTGGTTTGTCCTTATTAACATCTAATCATTTTATTGCATTAAAGAGACTCACATTAAATGTGGGATCATTCATTCCTCTATCCTCTAGTAAAAATTATGATCACATTATTATTCACCTGACATTTAATGTCCTATGATAGCAATATGTGTTCAACATTTTTCAAGGTCAAAAGCCCTAGTCATAACACCTTCAATGACCTTAATAGAGAGAGAACGGTGATTTACAACCAAGTTATTTTTTCCTCTTCATGTTTGTTTGTTTCTTTCATTTTTGCTGCAGTTGAATTTATCTACAATCTGAAACGAGCAAGATATCAAATGACTCATTTCACAGTTGGTGCAGATCGTATTCATTTGTCAGGGGGAGACACCTGAGAGCATATGGCGACAAACCAGAAGTGACGGAACTCCACAGTAAAGTCTGAATGTGACTATATTAAAAACCCACAATGTAAGATGGCAATCTCTTATGAGCAGCATTACAAGATTGGATTACATGGAGACATTCTTAAATCATGTTGAAGGAGTGGGAGGAGCCAGGGGAGAGAGCCCAGTCAGCAGCAGGAGGAAGACCATTTTAATACCAGTTTAGGGGAAGACAACACCTGCACAGAGTTTTAGAGTTCTGTTCAGAATGCTAATCGCCTCAAAGATGACATAAATTAAAGTTTGTTTCGCTAGGGAGTCTGTAAACAGATACTATTAAAATTGTTTTAATCTGAATAATATTTAAATTATAATCTGGTTGGTCAAGATGACATCAGTCGATACTCCAGTGGTTGGTCACGTGTCAAGCTGCTAGGCAATTACGCATACTACTTTATTTCATGTTGTATATGTAAGACATCTCATTAGGTGAAAAAATAAATGTGTGTCCTCTTCGGCAGCCAGCTGAAGCATTATCTCTTTTACCTTTCTCCTCCTGTCAGGCACAAAGCTGGAGTGCAGAGTTAAACATCATAAATCCTGTATTCAAGTTGAAGCATCCAGTATTGCATGTACCTCAAAAAATTGCTTGTATGAGCAATGGTGGAGGGTTAATGCGTGCCGTTCACACAGACATGCATACCACGAGGTGCTTAATACAAATACCTGTGAGTGGTGCAGTGATTAATCAGAATGAATATGAGGAGGGGGTGGGGGTTGGATAGATGCAAGTTGGCATTTCAGTCATAGGGAAAGTCATGTCCCTACAATGTTATTTATGTAAAAATGAGGGTACAAAATGAAAAGGACACAAGAATTATTACCTCTGTTTCACTTAGCAGTTTGCCCCCATAAGACATGATGAAATAAAGTGCTGTCTGTGCAGATTGATTTTCTTTGTTTTTTTGTTTCCTTTTAGTACTGATGGTAAATTAAATTAAAAAGGCCAAAATTTCCGTCTGCAATTTTATAAATAGTCAGTGAATTCCTCGGACCATAAAATGTTGATGATGAGGATGCAGAGAGGCAGATGGCACCTTCCAGGTTCAAAAAAAGACAGAGACATTTTCTGGGTGAAAACAGAGGAAGAAACATTTGTTTTTATTTATTGTTTATTTTACCCCATTGAGATTGACATCTCAAAGGAGAGCCTGACATATACACACAGTTACAATGGCAACATCACAATGACAAGACACACAGGCAGGTGAGAATGAATGAATGGGTATGCCTCTGCATTTCCTCTTGTTTTGTTGGTTCAGAACTGTCTCTGCCACCTCTCTGACCTGTGAGTGTCAATTATTCCCTTGGGGCAATCTCAAATGGCCACCACCTAAAGTCCAGCATTTTTATAGCCCTGGCCTCAGACAACCTCTCTCTCTCTCAACAGCATCTGAGAGTTATAGTTTGTCACAGTTATCGTCTGTGAGATGAGCTTCCCTGCAGTCTGATTGGTTCAACTTGGTTTTAGTCAGCATTACGTGAAATGGTTGAGTTGAGTGGGCTCCAATTTTCACTTCCAGTTGGAGCCTGATTTATGCCAGATCATAGTTTGTCAGAGGATGTACACCATTCTCAGAAGGTGGGTGATCTTATCCTAATCAGCCCATACATATCCTATGGTTATGAGCCTGACAAGAGAGGCTAGTACTTTTATAACAGCAAGTTAATTTCACATTTATGTGCACTATGCTTTTTCCATTTAGAAGGTCACGCAAAATTAGGGCTCAACCTTCTAAAGTTGCATACATTCTTGCTATTGGAAACACAGATTCTATTAAATTGTACCTGACATTATTAAATAAACACACACAGAGTGGAAGGAAAATTTCCCCTGTGAAACGTTTATGTATTCTTTATTTTCTGTCATGCTCTTGCATTATATAAAACACTGTATCCATAGCTCATATTTAATTGTATTCTATATCTCAGGCATAGGATCAAACATTGTAAAATATCCAAGGCAATATACTGATTCTATTTAGACCAGTGGTTCTCAACTCTTTGGACAATATTGTTGGCAGGTCCTGGACAGATTGTGTCATGCAGGCCACAATGAAAAGAAAAGCCGTACACACAAATTTTACCCCCCATAGAAATTACATAGACCGTAAAAATCTGCCTACAAACAGATAAAATGATTAATTTCACCAAGTAAATACAAAGTGCAATGCCTGCATATACACAAATTGTGCTTTTATTTTCCAATCACATGTACGCATTATGAATCTGATTTATTAAGGTGTTCAGGATGTGTTAACCCTTTAAGCACATGCAAAACCAACAAGACAATCAAAC
Organism: Anguilla anguilla; assembly: GCF_013347855.1. Lineage (NCBI taxonomy): Eukaryota > Metazoa > Chordata > Actinopteri > Anguilliformes > Anguillidae > Anguilla > Anguilla anguilla. The sequence goes on from NC_049215.1 coordinate 14,119,305, forward strand.
ATGGGACACATTATTTGTTTTCGTTGGTCGTTGTTTGTGTTATAAGGTTTAGGTGTGCTAAAAGGTTTTGCACATGCTAAAGGTCATAGTAAACCAGGCCCTATGTCTTTTAAGTTTGAAGATAACCTTTCTGTAAAATGATCTGGGTTGATCCAGCACATTGTTTTGGTAGTGTATGGTCTCATTTCGAGAAGAATGCAGATACAAATATTAATCTCACTTTATTAGCTAATGCTTTTGACTAGTTTGCAACATTAAACAAACTGAAAACCATCCAAGTCAGCAGCCATAATAAATCCCTGAGGGCTCACTTTCTAGGCACACGTATAATTGGGTCTCCTCCACACCCGCTCTGCACACGAATGGCTTGTGGCTGAAGTATGAAAAGAAGCTGCTGGTGCCATGTGTTTCAGCGAACCGCGAGTCGTCCTCACTCTCCCGAGCCAGCAGCAGGGGGTGTGCAGTTTGTGAATTTGACATTCCAAATTCAGATGGGATTGAAGATGCCAAATTATTATGATTTTTTAAAAATCCCTGAGGGCTCAAGGCAGGATGTGAGCTTGGTTTGGGGCTTCAGTCTTTTCTCAGTCACGGTTAGCATGGTCATCTACATACAATAATTTTCCAGGTCAGCTGTGAAAGACCAGGTTTACAGTACACATATGTGATCCTGATTATTTTTAAACAAAAGAATCACTGTAAAAAATAATAATAATAAATAAAGGGGAAAAAATAATAACTATTGAAAAGTAGGATTACTCACACTAATGAGACCGCTGACATTCTTGGCACACTTTGTGAAGCCTCAAGCATTACACAGTTTGGTTGAAGGTCAGAGCTGGTGGTGGAGATCCTCATCCATCAGGTGAGCTTGGTAGCCAGACTCATTTCAGCACATTTCTGAAAACGACATTTCACTCAAGTAGGTCGATCTGAAAATTGACAGTATTTTGGCGCGTGTCGTTTGTCCTGAAATACTCGGCCACAAATTCTTCAAGGAATTTGACTGCTCTGCAGAACATGCTGCCGCCTTTGCATGAAGATTAGTGAGTTCATTTTCAAGTTCGGGTCAAGGCAAATTAAAAGTTGTGGAGAGTTGCTTTATTTTGATGATCATGTGTAGGTCCCTCAGGAAATTGCCTGCTCTGTTAACTTTCTGGGAGTCAGTGAAACGCAATAAGAGCATTCATGCAGCTGTCACAGGGCAACAAAGTATCTCTCTGTCTTATTACTCCTTAAGGCTCCCTTTTCAGGTTTCCTTCAGAAGTGGGAAATGAATTAGATCTCCATCCCTGAATAAGGGAGCGTGTAGTTCAAGTTTCAGCTTAAAACTCCACAGCGCACATCAATTTGTCAATATCTTTCAGCCCGTGTTGTTGTTCCAAATTCAGTCTATTCAAATTAGGTCAGCGAGAAATGCAACTTCCTTTTTCACCTGGCATCTGTCAATCCCCCCCCCCCCCCAAAAACACACACACGCACACACCATTGTTAGACAACAAATAAATTATGTGTGGGCGTAATGCCACGAACATAAGCAGCACTTTCCTTCCATTTAGCCACCTTACTTCTGCATCACTAGGTCACCATAAGGCAAGTGATATTAATCCAAAAGTTAAGCAGTCGTAGTAGTAGTAGCCAAAATACACTTCCCATAATGCTTCTCTGGTGTCCATCAGATAACCTACTACACAGGGCTAGCTGATGAACAATAGTGTACAGTGAAGGCATGGTAAATTGGGGTCATCCTTGGAAACCAGCCCGTTATGTTTGCCTGTCATACAGGGAGCTCTATCTGTTCTAATGTAAACAACAGAATTCAGGGGTGCATTTTCAGAGCAAACTTCATGAACTGCCTATATCCTCCATCAAGTTTGATCTTGTGGTGATTTTAGAGAGAGCGAAAGTTTATGTATTCACGTATTTAATCAAAATGCAGAGATGGGCCACATCCCTGTCGTCAGTGGATTCATCTGGAGCCAGCAGAAGTTCTTTTTCTATCAAGTCTGCAGATACTGTAGATCTGATATGTGTCTCATTTCAGTGTCGTTGCTGACATTAATATTTATAATACAATTTAAAAAGCACTTTGCAGACACCAAAGAGTAGTCTTTTACAAGTCCCCCCCTCACAGACCAGCTTCCCTTGTTTCAGTGGCAACCACAAGATTTTGTATTTTCTAAAGTTGCAACTGACCAACAACAAGTTGCTGTTTTATTGTACAGCTTTGCCATTTGGGCAAGCACAACTACACCAACATAAAACACAGCCATAGCAGAAACATCAGTGCTTGTTTGCAAATAACAATGTATTAACGTACATGTTTATACAGTTATTCTCTCTCAAAGTTTGACTGGTTGTGTTCTCATATATTGAGTGAAATGACATTGAGATTTACTTGGGAACAACTGTTGTAATGTTATGTTCTGTCCCAGGTTGTAACATACAATGCTGCTTTTCAAAAAAGCTGTCCCAAATATATGAAATCAATGTAAAATTCACTCAGTCAGTCAGCTGATGCATAAGCCTCTCCTTTCTATAATCAAATTCAGGAATGGAATTTAGTTTCTTTGAAAAAACTGTCAAAACGTCTGTGACTAGTAGCTGTTCATATCTATATATCCACAATTTACTCCACAGACATATACCTGTATATTTGCAATGAACGCTTTCAGTTCATCAGCACACAAATCCCATGTTTGATGCCCTGGAATTCTATGTGCCTTTGCAATTGAGCAGTCCCTTACGTGTAGCAACACATAAATGTTGCATAAGAAAACTGTCCATTTCACTGTCAGTCTTTGTTTTGGCAAAGTGTGTAGGTCCTGCTGTGTCTATTAGAATTATGTACAGGCAGTCTACTGGGCTATGCATCGCCTTTCTGCTAGTCCAAACAGTGCCATCCCGTGTTGTCTCCTGTCTCGACATGGAAAGTGCAGATGAAGAAGGTACATTAGAAGTTTTTCTTGCTATTTTGCGATGAATTGGAGTTGTCACACTCAGACTCGGATGAACACCCCCAATCGTCATAAGCAATTTCGAACCCCTGTCAGCCTCCATTGGGTCTGGATTGATAAGCCTTTCCCATTTTTCCTCAATGTGTTGGTCATTCAGTTGCTGAATACCATTCCAGAAGAGAACGCAACACATTCATACCAAACTTTTTTTGTAATTTTAAAAACAGTTATTTTAAGCGGAAATATTTAGCTGCATTTACAGTGTTGGAGTAATTCACAGTTTTTAATCTAAATGCCCAATGGCATGGCCTTCAGCCTTTTACATGTAAAATGTATATTTCAATAACAACAATAATTATAATAAGAATTCCAACGTATGTATATGACCATACATTTTTATTTCCCCCACCAGGATTTGGCCTTTATCTGTTTTCGACTTGAGCTGTTGAGAACCACTTTTTTAAAATGCTTTCCTACCTATGCAATGTGGGTCCGTGCAAACAAGCATGGCATCCTCTGAAGCAAATGATGTGAACTGCTGCTTTTTTTATAAAAATGCAGTTCACAAGTCGGGCTTGCACAGACATGAGTTGGAGGATGACACTTCCTCAGATGCCTAATCAACCAGCAGGGGTTGCTTGTGTGCAATTAAGACTCTGTCATCCCAGCCAACTGAAACCATCCCTTCCCTGGGTAATGCTAGCACTAATTGTGCATGGCTCTGCACAGCTGCTGGCCTCAGTTGACACTGGCTTCAAAGCCAGACAGTGGGGACCGCCCATGCATCGATTCCGAAGTTTAACTGGAACTTGCTTGCCGGATGCAATTGCAGGTACAGCAATTGCTGGCACATGGGCACATTTCCCTCTCCCGATATCCGACAGTGCGCCAATCCTTAATTTATCCCAGACCTCCCTGGTAAAGAAGTGTGGGAAGGATTAAAGATCGAAGAGGCAGTCACCATTTTCACCATCTGGCTGGATTTACTTTCTACTCAAATGAACCTAATTAGCAGGGTAGCATAACTGCTCTGTGGCTGACTGGCTAGTCTTTGCTCCTGTTGTGCTCTTTGTAATGTGAGGTTACACAAGTCCACTCAGCTCCTCTTTCTCCTTCTTTTTTAACAGAGCATGCTGAGGGCATGGCGGAGGTCATTGCGACTTTGTCCAAATACCTGACTCGCTTTAAACTTTACACAGTGTGTTTTCCGTTTTCTTATTTCTGCACTGGTTTATCATATATGTCCAGGTTTCCACAGAACCATATAGATCCAAGCATGATCAGAACACGCGCTGCAAGAATAGATCACTCGATTCCTGCCACCCTTGAAAGTGAAAGAAATCGGGGAGAAGGCAGCATGCTCAAAAATAACAGCTTGGAAGACAAAAGCCTTTTTTCACATCTTTAGTTACAAACATTTTTTTTTTAAATACAGTTATGAGACTGACATGAACAATAAGAGAGTTTTCCAGTCTTTCTGGGCACAATCTAATTTCATTAACTTTCAATCCAGCCAAGAAGCACTTTTTTGTATGGTTGGCTTGGCAGGATTATAAATGTTACTGTATGATAAATGATGTGCATAAAGGCAGTGAAGATTCAGTTTTCAGTCATATTTTGATGAAAATGCAAAATAAGTCTTGTGGTCATTCTATGATTATGATTTCGATCAGGGCTCCCCAGCCTTGTTACATAGGGCTGCTGGGTATGCACGGTGTTAAACCTATTACACGATTATTACTCAATGAAATCTCCTCTCCTGGTTTCATTTCTCTGTACTGGTCATTGATTGCAACTGTTGTTAAGGTGCACACAAAAACCAGCATACCCTGCTGCTCACCAGGGACAGGGTTGGGGATACTTGATTAAGGGTAAACCCCCAAAAAAGAGGGAGACAATGAGAGAATCATGGGATGAAATGATAAATAAGTAAAATAACAGCTAGTACTACAGGGCTGCTTCCATGGCTTGAACTAAACATCACAGTCTACCAGAAACAGTGCATCTTCAACAGGACAAATCTGATATCCATGGGATCTCTTTTCAGATAAGTATATTTTTAACAATAATATGACATGTTGTCAATACAGCGTGTCTGACTTGTAAAAATAAAAATGCAGTTGCTGCTTTTATAATGAGGAAAGGTGTCTTTCCTAGGGAGCCCATACTGGCTTTTTTCTCTCCCAGGCACATCTAATTAGCACTGGTCCAGCCAGCCTTCTGTAAGAAACATTATCAGTATATATTCACTTCTTTAATTCTGTTAAAGTGCATATTGTTCCTGTTCAACTCATATATACAGTTCTGGAGTTAATTTAATATTAGGAATTTCTTGGCTCCATAGTGTCAAATACGAATTGCGCCAGTTCTACCTGTGGCTGGTAGCTTCATAGGGCATTGTGCAATTGGCGATCAGATCACTCAGGATACAGGAGGGTTAAGTTGGGTGGGGCCACATTTCACCACTATTTAACAACCCCCCTGTTGAGCGATCGGTCACCCGTGGACTACATGCTAAAGTGACGTATGAAAGGTCCTCTGACTTTCCTTCCACTCTGTGCAAGCTTAGCTGGTCTGCAACATAAAAAGAAGCAGTTGGTGACTCCACATTTTTGGAAGCGAACCATGGATGTCTACATTTTCCTGAATCGGTAGTGGAGTTTGCACGTGAACAAAGTGGCAGTTGCAGGTAATTCCAAATTGTCTGTGTACAGCCCCACGTTGGGCACCAGATTTGTTTAAAAAATCTAAAAGAAGGAATTCCTCTTGGTATATACAGCAATTGTGATGTCACATGGCGATCTGCATTAGAGATAACTGAAGAATCACACTTTAAAAAGTGGTTACATGTGTTACATGGGGGAGTGTTGATACAATTGTATTTGTGAGGGGGATTGTGCTTTTTTTGTTCTCCTTCATTGCCCTCATCCCTCCTTTCACTCAGACAGTAGGTGCTATAGGCAATCACACTATCCAGGTATGCCTAGAACCTGCCCTTGCTATCAGTCAATGAGACCAGTATGCCTAAACTACTGAACTCTTTTGGTCATGAAAATCATATTCTTGCGCAAGTACAAGTCCGCAGATATAAAAAAAAAACTGACAGGTTCATGAGTCTGATATTATATTTGCAAAAAATGCCATCATTGTCCATCAACTACAGAGAGATACTGTGAGTTAAAGCTTTTCAAAAACTTTTCCATGTTACAGTTGGTGAGAGGAGTTGCAAACAGGACAAATCAGCCTGCAATGCATTTGCAGGCTTGTGACACATTTTTTTTAATTTGCACAATAAAATTAGCTTTTTTGTATGTTTTCACTGGAGCAAGTTTGCTTGATATTTGTTCAACAGTTTGACAGAGTGGTTAATCTCCCCAATATAGAATCAACCTGTTTTAATTTAGAATGTTTGTACAATATATTTTTAAGCCTCCCATTCATAACCATAAAGTGGAGGTTATTCATTTAGTATGCATGTGCAACATATTGCTTTTAAAAGACAGATAGATTTTAAAAATTTGCCCAGTTGCCAAGTCTAAGTACAAAATATAATCAAAAATATGATTATAATGTGACGTCGCTGTTTTGAACTTGCTGACCGCTGTTCATTATATTTCAGCTACTGTTTTCTCCATTTGTTTTCTGCTTAATTCTCATGGCATTTTTGCAAGCTGTCATTTTGTGGAATTAAAATATAAATGTTTACCTCAGAGATGCATTTTGGGTACAAGTGGAAGAGCTTCAGCATAACAGCATAACAGACGGAGCTAAAAGCAAATGTATTTATACATACGTCCTGTTATTACCAGGACTATTTGTCTCTAAATTCTCAACAGTAAGGACCCATTCAAGCAGTGCATTATGTTACTGCTTTCATGACTCATTGAATGTTTATGTACAAGTCTCTGTTCTTCTCAGATGTTTAGATGTTAGAAAGCATGATCAGTAATAATTTTCCCATAAACAATCCAAGGTAAAAGAACCACTTACCTTACCAAGCAATAATTCAGATAACTGTAATAGTTAGGTGTTTTTGGAGTATACCACTAAACTATTTTCGATATGACAATTTTAGACCGGCTATGTGATGAAGCCATAATCAGGACAGCCCAACAGCAGCTTTGTTGCTGGTTGTCATGGTACTCCAGGGCTGGATTATGAGTCCTAAATCAGGATTTGGAATAATTTGAGAAAACACTGACAATACATGAGTTATTTTGCTGTTCTTGTAGTAGGAACATAAGAGCATTAGGAATGCTTGATGACTGGAACAGGTTGTTCAGCCAGTCTAGGCTTGTCATTCTGCCTACTGTCTTAGGCAGTGGTAGGCAAATCTATAACTGGAGGGCCGATGGGTATGCAGGTTTTTGTTGCCAACAATTACCGAATTACATTTTAGTAGTTTTCATTCTGCACGTTTTGTGAATTGGTTTACTTGTGTGGCTGTTCTCACACGTAGTTTGTAGTTTGTGGTTATACCACATAAAATCAAAACAAAGCTATGTTTCTGTAATCATAGTTAAGGCATTTGGAATGGTAACATACCCTAAATTGAAAAACCTACCATTGACTGAAGTTAGCTAATTAACTAGCTGTGTGTTTGCTGGCATGGTAATTCCGGGAAAAAATTGTTTTTAATGAATGTGTTTAGGCATCTTTTCCTACACAGCTAAATTAACATCACAGTGTTTTTTTACATTATGTTACTGGCTAGCTAGCAAACCAACCTTAACCTTGATCTACATCAGCTTGTTTACTGTAACTTTGTTTGAAGTCAAGGACTCTTTGTTAAAATTGTGGTTATATTCCCCACTTATTCCATATGTGACAATTGTTTGTCTACTGAATACTTTTTTCAAGTTTCTAACCCAATTATCACCATTAAATTGCAATGAACACTATTAGATTATCAAGACCTGTTCAGCAGATAAGGACAGGGTGGGTGCCAATCCAGCACTCATTAATATTCACATCCATAAGACATTAGACTACCAGGCAACATGAAAGAAAACAACATTCTATGCTGTACCATCATATAATTAAACCTGCAGATCATTCAATGTGTAATAATGTTGTAACAGCTACGGCACACTAACAATAGACACAACAGCAGTCGACGTTACCCCCAGATAAAAAAAGGCTTTGAGCCCACATATCTAAGCTGTTTAATTAATGCTAGCTAATGGTAGGCCTACTTACCGATCCATCGCACATCTGTTCTACGGCTACCAGGAGTGTCACTAGCAGCAACAGTTGGGAGGGAGGTGAAGAGAGGGAAGGCGCTACACCATGCACTAGTGCTAGCTTTTTGCAAAGCCACATTGTTTTTGTGGATAGTTGGTGAAGTCTTCCTCACATAAATGGGCACTACAAATTGTTGTAATACTGCAGTGCCCATGGGCCTCCAGAAATGATGCCGATTTCTTGTGGGTCTCTTCTTTTTTTGGAAAAGAAAAAAGCTTAGTTGTTTTTCTGCATCCAAACAACACGCAATGTTTAGCAGGCCTGTACAAAAGTGCAGAGTACCATTTGCATATTAAAGGATTTTACCAGCGTTTCAGTGATATACATTGTGCTCACTTAATCCCACCCACTGAAAACCTGTCATTTAGCCAAGAGGGAAAGCAAGCCAATCTCAGCACAGCCTTTTCTCATTTTTTTTTTAAATTAAAAAACAAATTTTTTTTTCAAGAATGATTTAAAAATACTTCTGGGCCACAAAAAGTTTTTTGTTTTTTTTTTTTTTGTTTAAACACATAAGCAAAACATTCAGATTTCAGTTTCCTGGACCTTTAAATAAAAAACCTGATTCACTGCTTCAGATATAAGCAAGTCATTACATTTTTAGCGTGTTACAAATTGGACCATTTAAGAAAATCCACCAAGAAAATTGCCATCATAAACAAGTTTTTGACCCGTGAAATTTCAAGTATACCTGAGAAGCAAACGGTGATGATCAATTAACCTATAATAATAATTATTCCATCATTCATGAGCTCATCAAGATAATTAGCTAAATTATTGATTAATGATGATACTGTCTTAATTTCGCACACCTGGTCTCATGTAGTCTATTTGTACCTGTATCCCCCAAGGCTCTCTGCTTCAGCTGCAAATCCAGATCATCTATTTAACAGCATGTAAATGACTACAGCAGGTATGGACAGGGTTGCAGGCATGTATTAGCACTTGAGAACATGTATGACAAACTGAGTTAAATACTGAAAATGTAGCTGTAAATGAGCCGGATCTCAAACATCCATTTTCTAGTTACAAGGGGTCAAATACAGCTGCAGCTGCTGCAATACAGCAAGTCAGAATCTATTCTGTGTTATAAATTGTAACATTGTTATAATATTGTATCCCGTTTGCCATGCAATTAAGGGGAACATTCCATCTCAGTGTCAGCATTTTAATAGGCTTTAATAGTCTTGCATTAGTCTTGCTGGTCTTGCATTTCACAGATTCTTGCACAACATTTCATGTTACTGTAAAGCCTAGCTGAACCTCATGATGGGGTGTTAGAATTTTTTGGGGGAGGAGGGGTCAGGCTTAATATGACCCTCATTAAAACTGTGTTAGCGGAGATGTGATCTGGACTTGACCTTTCTCCGCAGGGTTTTCATTTGGAGGCAGTCGAGCATGGCACGGAGAGACGCTACGAGTGGGAGCCTGGAACCACAGTTCTGTGTACTATGACAGACTCATAGTAAAAGATTTAGGCTCAGGGGAGCCGAGAGAGAGGGGAGGCGGTGTCCAGGCACAGGCATAATGATTGACGCTGTGTGAAGACATTAGCATACACTGTGTAGATGTTGGCCAGTTGCTGGCTTTTTTGAGGCAGAATCATTTATGCCTGTAACACCCAGCAAGGCAGTTTGTATCTCAAAATAAGGAACATCACTTTGAAACCATGAAAAATCTGAAATCATGCAGTGTGACAAATATGGGATGTTAGAGGAAATCAGGAAGGGAGCAAATACTTTTTTATGGCACATTGTATTGATAGTGATTTATTGTTTTATTGATCCCTCCACTTTTGAAATATATATAGTTGGTTTTGTTAAGATATCTTACTTGCTGCATCCGGTATATCACAATGCACAGCTGCCAAAAATCATATGGTTGGAGATTAATTTGTTCATTATTGATTGGTTTGAGTTTTTTTTGGAGCACATTTTAATGAGGATTCCTTTCCCTCTGCAGCACAATGAATATCACTTGATGTGGGCAAATGTGGGCTCTCCCAATGGAGAAGGAATGGGGCATGTAACCTAGACATGGTTTGTTTGACTTCTGGGTTGGGAGAGGTTGATGTTTGGACTGTACACTTAAAGAAGGTACTTAACCTGAATGGCTGTAGCACTGATCCAGCTGTATAATTGGATGACATGTTGCCCTGGATACAGGCCTGTGCCAAGTGTATGAATAAATAATGTGCATTAGAACTCCAGGCTTTGAGGACAAAATTCTCAAGCACTGTAATTACATAAATGTTGCAGATGCATCTTTTCTCAATTTTAGAAAAAAGAAATATGCTATTATAAATATGCCTTTTAATTTTTTTTATCCATATCTACTGAAGACATCCACCAGAAGTTATGTGATTAAGATGACATAACATTTCATAAAAAATGGTTGACTACATTGTTGCGCAAAATACGCATACACTGTAAAACACTATTTAAATTGGCACCATAACCAAGATTGGTGATTCTTATGTTGTATAAATGAGTTTAAACTTTACATGACAAATTTAAATTCCACATTTAAAATGGGATTTATTGTTCATTAAATTATACATTAAATGTGTGTATATATTGTTCCGTATAAGACAGGTACACACAAAATTCTAATAATGTTTAAAGGGGAATTTCATTGTAAAATAAATTTCTGATGGTAAATGTATCTACTCAAAAATGCTCAATATTTACAATATTAACTTAGCAATCTTCTAGATATCCATATCCCATCCTGGAAAAATCTGCCTGACGGTTAAATTCCCACCCAATGTAGCAGCATGTTAATTTCCCTGTAGACTGAGTTTCTCATGTTCAATAATTCCACTTGCTGTCAGCTTGGAAAAATTGGCCATCGCCTCCATTTATTGACAAAAAATAAACAAACATTTTTGACAGGTTAACAAAATATCCCACGATGCTCTCTGTTTTGCACAAGCTGCCATTGTGGGGAAGCTAACTGTGCTAAAACAAATGGTAGAAGGCCTTGCTGATCTTGCTTACATTTCTAAGAAAATAAAGAAAAGCATTATCTAAGGATAATATACCTCCTACCCCTGTGACCTCACTGACAGCAAGATGCAGCATGATGTAAATGTAACTATTGTCTGCAATCCACTTTATATCACTTTGCTAAGGAGAATCAAGGCAAAATAAAATTTGGTTTGTATTGCTGGTATTTTTAATTAATTTAACTCTTGTTTGAGGAAAATGAGGAAAAATTTGTTTTCTCCAGTTGAATACTTGAGGCAGTCAGATCAGCACTTTGTAAAGAGTACTCACAGTGAGCCAGACCTGCTTGAAGATCAACTGCTGCAGAATAGCTGGTATGTTGGACCAGTAATAAGTTATTCAGAAGAAGAATTAGAGGAATTTTAGCCCTATAGACAGTCAAACCTCAATTATGTGAAAAGGGCACAGTTTGTGCAATCACAATTGGGTTAGTTATTCTGGCAGGGGAGATCATAAGAAAAAAATATTCAATTACTGTGCTGAGGTCATGACTTACGCACCAGATCTAGGGAAAATATGTATTTAAAACACTTTTTGAAAAACATTTTTTGAGGCTGGTAAAATTTGAAGGTACCCCTGCAGATCTGACAATGTCAAACTAAACATTTTACAAACTAGGGATAGTGATTTTTAATTATTCCACATTCCGAGTGATCGCATAATGCGCTCAAATCCAAATCAGTTAAATTCCTGGGGAAGAATCTAATTTTAGAATGCATCTTGGCTGGGTGGCACCACTGGTTATGTAGAAAATGCATTTGTGCATAGCAACGCACATCAATATCCAAGTTTCTCTATCCAAATGAAGTCTTATTGCTTAGCCAATTGTGTCAGTAAACATGAGCAGTCAGATATGATATTAAAAAAATGTATTCTGGACTTTTAGCTTCTGTTTAATATAATTCAATAGTTGCCTTGCTAGCTATCTGTGATTTTTTTTAAAATCATGCTATGAGACCATTGTGACCTAAAACCAAACAGAATTGTAATATTAGGTAACCCAGTTGTTGATTAGTGGTATAGGGTATGGAATATTTGCTGAAATACTTAAGTGTTCTTTCCATTGCAATAGAATCACATATTTTGAATCACATATTTTGATTACAGTTATGCTTTTTGTTGGTAAGCTGTTGTATAAGCAGGGCTGGGAATTATGCAGTATGAATGCCGACAAGGAAGCAGTAAATTAGCCTTGGGCAATTCCCCTCAGGGAAGGGCATTCAAACTGTGCAATGCCCAGCCCCTTGCTCATTATCCCGCTTATACAACAGCTTACCAACAAAAAGCATAATTGTAATCAAAACATTCATTTCAAAATATACATTTGTTTTCTTCTATTCATGTTGAATTAAGAAATGCCCTTATTTGAATGTTTCTTTTTTTTTTACGTATGTAGAATTAATAATTAATAAATGGAGCCAACACATAGTTGGAAATGCACAGCCTTTGTGAGAAAATGAAAAGATCGAGCAGACACTTATCCAACAAGTAATCAACCTTTCCCCATTACTAAACAAAATGTACAGTCCTTTGGAGAAAAAAAAGAAATGTTCTGAATATTTTGTGAAAATGATTCTTCTTAAACCATTAGTAATATTGTCTACAATGTTAAAGGTGTAAAGGCATTTTAACATAGTTTTTTTAAATCCATGCTATGTATAGCTTATATCTTACTTAGCAGGTTTACTCTTGTTCCCTGTAAATTGCTCAGTTTTTTTTGTATTTTTTTCAGTCCAAGAAGGACAGTGGCAGAGTAAAATGTACTCAAACAGAGTTAAAACTTTCCCTGCAATTCAGTTTGTTCCAAAAAAGAGAGAGAAAGTGGTGCTTTATGATTGTATTTTTTTATATTTTTGTCAGAAGACACCATGCTGTTGCTGCACCTGTGCCCTGTGTGTTATTTTCTGTGGGTGTGCCGTAAGTGCTTGGAAGGTCAGTCACAGTTTTGATCTAATCCGACCCCTGGATCACCTTATAACTGTGAAATTATACAAAAATGACTTATCCGGGCCATGGCAGTGTGGCACAAGCATTAATAATTATACATTGAGAGTCTGAAATATTGTATCTATGCGGCGGTGGACTTGTTACGTCAGACCTGAAAGAAACACACTGGAGGGAAAAATACCACTCTGAAAACTGCTGATTGAATATGCTGCCCCCTTGACACTTATTTCCTGGCCTGTTATTGTAAAAATGCATGGAGCTTGCAGATTAAAAAAAAAAAAAAAAAAAAAACCCACACACACAAAAAAAAACAAAAAAAAAACACTGGAGCTTGTTCGCTGCAGGGACTGTTCACCTTTCATTCTTTGTGACCATAAAGTGAGTGTTAAAACCTAAGAAGAACCATACTTGATTCTCAAGGTCCTTGTAATTACTGGATGTTCTCCACTCATAAATATAAGTGATAATCCACAGTATGCATCTTTTCAGGGAGCTCAAACATTATTTTATATGTGAATTACTGAATTCATGATCTTTGTTTATCATCTATTTAAAATGAGTTATCAGATGTTTTCAAAAGTACTTATGGTTTCAATTAGGTTTTAGGGCTCAAATTAGGGTTAGGGTTATGAAAATAGTAAGTTTGAGGGTTGAGGCAAGTTTAAGGCTGTGTTCAGCAGCTTAAAGAAAGGTTAGGACAGGGTTCATTTTTGATTTTGTTTGTGCCAAAAAAAAATTATCTCATAGCATGGGTACCTATAACCATAAAAAGTTGTCAAATATATGCATATTTTTTCAGAGAAACCTTTTTTTTATTTTTTTATTATTTTTTTTTAAAGGTCTGGAAACAAAAGTCACCATAAATGTCCTGTATATCATAACAGCAGTTATGCTTGACGATAGGTGTACCGCAAGTCCACTTGTTGAGCTGCACTTCAAGTGTCTGCCTCCAAGTTGCGGTTATGTGAGCCCTACTTGGGAACGGCAGTGCGATAAGCAGCGGCGACTGACATCAGGCGCTTCAGAGCATAGCATATGGTTGCCTGCAATCTCCCAAATTGATAATATAGGTTGCGATGAGCACTGCTCAGTGATGATTGGACATTGCCAAATTGGGAAGGGGGAAAAGCTGAAGAATACAAAATCAACCATCTGGCCGATCTGGAGTAATATCTGATAAGCCCCTCTGTTCAAGCTCTTCCTTTTCTCCATCCCAGAATTAGTTTTCCCTTGACTGCTGTGTCTTTGTCTCTACTTCACGTTGTGGTTGACGATTTTTGTTTTCGCTTTTTGTTTTTTTTTGGGGGGGGGGGGGGGGGATAATAATTATGATCACTTTGGCTGAATTCTGAACATTCAGGCAGGCGGACTTCAGTCCCAGTTCAGCCGCTTTATTGTCTCCCTCCCAGCCCATGCAAGCATTAGCATTATCTGCACAGTGTGCATATTACTTGGTTTTGCTTTGCTAGCGGCTGAGACTATATAAATATGTTCAATACTGAATTTATTTATTTATTTATCCATTATTTATTCATCAAAAGGTCATATTTTGGAAATCCATAATTAACCATAATTAAAATGCGTAAAGAGGTTAAAAATTAGTTTAAGAGCTTTAACAAAACCTGACAAGCCAAAAGAAATGGGGAATTCACCTCAGACAGTTGCCAAATGGAATCTGAAGTTCTATTATTTTATTGTGTAATTATTAGTGGCACGCATATAATAATGACATCTGTGCACATTCACAAGACTAATGGGCTTCCTCCCCAACCCAAGATAATCAATTTCAACCGCTGGTGTGTGCCATTTCACTCCACCCTCTGGAAACAAGTGGGTGTGTGTGTGCGTGCATGCCTCCCCCTTCCCCTCCCCACAATGGCCACGCCCCTTGGCTGTGTCAAGCACACATACAGATGGTCAACAATAGCGGCCCCCGCCCCAGGAGACATACTCTCCTTCATATTCTGTGCAGGGACAGATTTCCTTAATCAGCTTCCTCATTAGCAGGCTATTTGTCCTCCCTGCCTCCACTGCCTGTCCACTTTCAAGCAGGAAGGGGATCCTTTTCCTGCTCTGTGACAGAGTAGGGGGCTTTTAAATGAAAACACACATTTTCACTCAGCCAATGGCACTCAAAGGGGGCTCCTCCATTCAAAAATGGCAGTTTGATTGTTTGTGTTTATGTCCTTACATTTGAACGGCTTATGCAAAGGCAACGCATGTGCAGGGGCTTGTGCCATTAATTTAAATTTAAAAAAAACTGGCTTGCATTGAGCAGTGTGCATTTTTTGAAAGTGCATCCTTTGAAAAATGGCTAAATTTTAAACCAGTAATACTTTGCGAGTGCTATACAGTTGTGATACATACAGTATGTATAGGGAATCAGCTTGTTGGGAAACTGTGCAGGAGGCCAATGTGACTAGCTTAAAACTATTGTATTATTATTCATTAATTTATATAAATAATTATACAATGATTGATGTACAACAGTACTAGTAATTTGATAATATTTGAAATTACAATATTTGTAAATAGTTGCCCATGCCTTAGATTAATTTACTGATCTCTGCGACTTATCAGTATGCTATAATTCATTATCAGCCAAATTTATTTTCAATCATTTTAAAGAAAACATTTCTATACCATCAACTTCCATTGCAAACACAATAAATACATTGCATTTGAAAACCTATGGAAAGGCATGAACTAAATAAGTATGTATGTGCGCTTTATTCGGCTTTGCTATTTGCATTTGTTTTGACTCTGTATTCCAGCACATTGAATATGAGTTTAAAGTGCAGACTATCAGCTTTAATTGGAGATGATTTCTATTCCACATTCGGTGATTCGTGTAGGAATTTCACTGCAAAAAATGTTTGTTTTAACAAGGGTTTTAGTTTTGTAATGAGACTTTTTTCTCTCCTGTAGACAATATTAGATTGTTTTGAGTTACTTTTTGCTTGACAAGAGAAACTGTCTTACCCCACTGGCAAATCTTGAAATGAATAACAGTCACACCTCACTGACAATCTTTCAGTCTTATTTAGCACAAAAAAAAAAAATAGAAATAAGACTAAATATATAGGATATATTAAGTACAAGACTAAAATGATAATGAATTGGAAAAAAGAACATAATCTGAAATAATGTTGTCATACTTAATACTTGGTTGCACATCCCTTGCATTCGATGACTGCCTGAAGTCTGCAGCCCAGAGACGTCAGCAAACACTGGATATCTTCCCTGATGATGCTCTGCCTGGCCAGTACTGCAGCCATCTTCATTTCCTGTTTGTTTCTGGGACATCTGTTTTTTTCAGTACTATCTTCAGCTAGTAAAATGCATGTGCAGTTTTATTCAGGATGGGTGATAGAGTTAGTCAAGAACATCTCACTTTTTGGCACTGAAAACCTCCTTGGTTCCTTTACCAGTATGTCTGGGGTCATTGTCCCGCTGCAAGGTGAAACACGGTCCAATGAGTTTTGAGGCATTTTGTTCAATCTGCGCGGGTAAGATGTTTCTGTGCACTTCAGAATTCATCCTGCTGCTGCTGTCAGCAGTCACATCATCAATGAAGACAAGTGAGCCAGTTGCAGTGGCAGTAATACATGCCCAAGCCATTGCACTACCTCCACCTTTTTTCACCGAAGAGAGGGGGTGCTTTGGATCATGAGCAGTTTGGAAACTGACAGTTGCCATTTTCACCTTAAATTCATGATTTTATTTCAAATCCAATGTGCTGGAGTACAGAGCCAAAACAACAAGAATCGTGTCACAGTCCAAATACCTTACGTACTACAAAATATACAGTGCCCTCCATAATGTTTGGGACAAAGACTTTTTTTTTTTCTTGACTTGACTCTGCAGTCAAACAATTCACATGTGGTTAAGTGCAGATTCTTATGTTTTATTAAAGGCTATATTCTATGCTTTGCTGTAGTTATTACAGTAAGCATATGCATAACTATTACAACAAGCACATTTTTTATGTTATCTTAGACAAGTATGGTTATGATTTTTATTAAATATAATTTCCAATATAACAAATATTTACAAAAATGTTTTTTTCAGGACTAGTTTTCATCTTAGTTTCAGCTTTTGGTTTTGGGTGATAACGCTGGTTGTGACGTACTGTACTGTTAAAGACTGACTATCTGCCTTTGTAAGCCTCAAGAAGAATGAAGAATTTGTTTCAGCAACATCTTCAACCTGTGTACAAGTATTTTTAAATTGGGTATGTGTGTATATATATATATATATATATATATATATATAATGTGTGTGTGTGTATTCATAATTCTAATTAAGTACTTCTGTAAGGTTTTTTGTTGAGGATATTTAATAATATGCATGCACTAACGGACATGATATAAATCTATTTTAGACTGTAACAGGTGGGGTAATTGTGTCACAGCATGCAGCCGTCTGCTGCTTTTGTTCTTGAAGGAGTAATAGTGAGCAGGTCAAAGGTTAAATACCACATGCATTGTTTTGGTGGGTTTTGAATTTTAAAAAATGCCTCACTTTTCTTGTTTGAGTGTGATTGGTTTGGGGGACAGACTACAAGTGTTTGTGTTTGAATGAGCCAGTGACACCCCAGTGCATTCAAATACAAACAGTGATTTCGTGGAAGCAGTGTCAGCTGTCAGTTGACTCCATGAGCTATGTAATTAAAGTTAAACAGCCAACTAACAGGAAGCGTCCGTTTCCTGATTTGCTGATGTGCATCGGGTCCTCCTCACAGATGAGAAGAGCAGCACTTCCAATTGGTGCATAAACCCACCAATTGGTGTGGTGTTAAACTGATGATTTGAATATGTGTTTCAATGGCTTGACTTTATTTGAAGATTTATTTTATCTTAATGATATATAAATACTTAATTTCATGTTTAATATAAGACTTTGTTATCAAAACAACTAAATTTAATTTCCATACAGCTAAATTATCTTAAAATACATTCCACCCACTCAAAATGGCATAAACTCTCTTTATTAAAAAAAAATTATTGTAAATTACTTTTTTTAAATAGGTCAACAAAATAATAATTGTAAAAACATCTATTTGTTAAATATATATAATTGATGCAGTGTTCCCTTTATGTCCTCATCCTGTGGCATGTGGCTACAAATATGGCTGCTTGAGGGTCTGTAGGTATTCTTCTAATATCACTGATCATTTCTCATATTCTCAGTCACTCATATTTTGGATGCTGAGGAAAATAATATTTATATTTTAAAATAATTCCTTCCTTTGCTGAGCTTAATATGTACAATACAAAAAGAAATGAATCTCTGTCTCTACCTGTTTGCTTGTGCACTGATCGCACAGCCTGTCCTCCCTGGCTAGCCAGGTTTTCCTATGCCGGCTCTTTCCAATGGCCAGTGCTGACACGATATTTGGTCAGGATCTCCCTTTGTTTTAAATTTTTAATGGTGACTAGATTCTAGATATATTTAGGGCCCAGTAGCATTCCAATTTGTTTTAAGTTTTAACAATTGTATGCCAATGACCCACATAAGAGTTTTTGAGGTGACTGATAATTTGGTTCACTCTAATTGATGGTGTGCCTGAGGTATTGTCCTGAAGCTATTGCCTAAAGTAAACTGGAACTTATTTGCCTGAGATCTAGTTTTTTCCTGAAATATTATGACACTAGTCTCATTCATGTTCACTGTCAGGGCCCAGGTCTGGCAGTGTTGCTGCAACAAATCCATGCTTTTCTGAAGCCCTTTTTCTGTGGGGGAAAGCAGGATGAGAGCATCTGCATAAAGCAGGAATTCCTCTCTCTCTCCCTCTTTGCTTCCTGAAAAACCACTTGACATGCTGTATGGAAATTTTCCACATTGTCTGAAATGACATGATTGTGTTTTTCTTCATTCATAGTCAGTGGAAACTGACAGAGCAGTTCCCTCTTGATTACAGTCAGTTCACTGGGTAATCTTTGTTGAAATCATAAAGCTCAAAAAGCTATTCATTGTGATTACCAATGGAGAATTCAAATGCCATCCTGTACAGTATGCATGAGTGTTGACATTCAAAAACAGAATGACAAGGGCTAAAATTCAAAGATCTGAAAGATTTTTATTTCTCCTTGACAGAAACTTGGATTTTCTAACGCAGCAATCTCGATGTGAAGGGTGTTTCATTAGATGCACCCCATGAAATATTGCCTTTATGAAGTCCACTGTGGAAAACCATGTCAACCATATGAATTGGTCATAACCCTACTGAGGACCCAGCCCCCTGGCAAACCTCTATTTATTTTATGTGTGTGACACTTTAATGATTTTCCTGCTGATATTACCACTGTATAAAATAGATGTCACTCATGTCATGTGTGCAGGAAAAGGAAAGAGGAGGGGGGCGGGGGTAGGGGCGGGTGAATGGACTGGCTGTGTGTCTAACCCAATATGGTATTTGATCTGAAGGGGAAAAATAACAAACATAATTTGCATTTACATTATATTCTGTCATTCTTTGATGAAAAAGCTCACCTGCTATATCTGAGAATAGAAAAAAACCAGAGTGCTACTTTTGTGCTTTGTTCATACAACAGAATGGATCATTATCATTTACGTGCTGGTAGACTATCAATCAACCAACCAATCAATAAATACATTTTTTATTGTGATTTTCACTCCAAGGTGCCCTAGGGCATTGAACAGGTAAAATAATGAAAAGAAAAGTACAGACAAAGCACATTTTACACACATAACAGATTACATAAAATTTCCCCCAAAAAATAACGATAATAATGAGTTTTTTTAAATGGCCATTGTTTTTGCTTTCTGGAGGACAGTTCCACAAATGGGGAGAATAGCTAAGATCTAAGTTCTCCGGTCTGAAATCTCTGACTCTATAAAATGGTGTTTGATATCACAGAATAATAGCCATAGAGGACAGCATGTCAAAATGACATGAATATACATCTAATTTTGACTCTTCGAAGCATGTAATTATTGGCCTGTTACCACAATGAAGTAACTTGTCTTTTTTTGCACTTGAGGATAAATCTGTAGTGACTGGTTCTTGATGCTGTCTGTCGACCATAACTAATTTAATTGAACATGATTCGTCTCACACAAAAAGTCTTCATGAGTAATTAATGCTACTTACATAACTAAGCCGTGTTAATTATTCAGTGAGGCTTCCGTCTGTCAGATGTTTACAGTTTCAAATACTTGAATGCGTCAATTCATTCCATCCCAATGTGTGTTTTACTAAACCAAGGTGGCAGAAGTTTCTGGAATCATTCATGCAGCATCATTCTACATGCTTTGTATATTACAATATACTGCACCTGATGAAAAATCTCAGAATACTTCTTAAGCGTCAGTGTAAACTTTGTAGTACAGCTCATGGTAAAGGGTCAGTGTAAATGTTATAGTGTACCTCAAACTAAGAGTCAGCGTAAATCTCACAGAAGGCCTAACTGTATATCTGGTGTCAGAATTCTAACTTTAGCAAGCTTAGAAAGATTTTATAGCTTCCAAAAAGTTTTTTTTTTTTTTTTTTTTTTTTTAAGTTTTACTTGGAGCACTCTGACATGAAACTAACCCATAGCTGAAGTTTTATAGCATATCTTGTTTTAGTCCACCATCTTTAGTGTGCAATCTCTCTGATGGAAGTGTCACATTGAGGGGTTTTTAGTTTTTCTTAAGATTGCTTTGTTATCTCTCTTTCTTTTTTTGGCAAAAGGCAACAAAGGGATACTGAAAAACAACTATTTGATTCAAAAGAATCTTTGTTACTAAACGAATAAAGGTGTCCATCCATCAACCACATCATTCTGAGCTAGAATGGGTTTTTTTTAAAAGGAAAATCTTTCATTATTTTGTTTGTTTCATGTAAAGTGCCAGGTGTAGCTCGATTTTGTCCCAAATTAAGCATTCCGTTGCTATTATTGCTATTTAACAATCACATTGCATTCCCTGGCTTGTATACATAATTAGCTTTCACCTTTTGGAATTTCAGCTTCGCTTGACTGATTTGAATTGACTTTGAATTGCCAGGTAGCCAGAAAAGAAATAACTACACGCTTAAAATCCATGCATTTGATGAAGCACGTTTCATTGTATTCAGACAAATTGCAGCAAAAGCAGTTTGTTTTTTTCTTCTTTCCTATGGAAGCGTTCTGTTTTGCAATGATAATTGGGTCGGCGGCATGTGATGTGGTTTGTTAGCAGAGGCCTGGGCTCTGACCACAGTAACTGCTAACATTAATCTCCACTGAGACACGTTATACGCCAGAGCAGAGATGGGTGTGTCCTGCTATGCCGTGTGAGTGCTGGGAGGCGGCTGTCTTTATGGGACCCCCTAACAGTATCACACTGCTCTTGCATAAAGCAGGCCAATTGCTCACTTTATCTTTTTGACAGCTTCAAGTTATGGAACTTGAATAATCTTATCTCATCTTATCTTATCATGGATATCAGATTTCTTCTTATTGTTTTCACAGACTGATAGCATATATATATATATATATATATGCTATTAGGCCATCTGTGTTTTTGTTTTTTTTTTCTTTAGGTACAGAAGACTTCAGTTAATATGTGTGCTTTTATTGAATAACAAACCAAAATAATAAACACAAAAAGCTGAGTTTTATTTAAAAATTATCGTAGACAGGACATTCCTCCTTTGGCTTTAATTACAATGAAAGTCTATCCAATCATTTTGCAAATGGAGGGGTGGAGGGTTAGTTAAATTGACTGAAATCTTATCTACCTTGCTTGCAAAATGACTGGATAGACTTCCAATAATTAATTTAATTGTAATTAAAGCCAAAGAAGGCTATTTCGAGGAAAGTTGTGTCTCAGATTATTTTAAAGTCAAATTTATCTTTTTGCATTATTGAAAAAAAAAATGTACTGTGGTTTGTTATTTAATACATGTGCATGTATGAACTGAATATTAACTGAATTTGTCTAAAAACACTACAGGTGCCTTAATACTTTTGGCCTGTACTATATATATATATATATATCACGGTCTCATACTATGGGATGAAACTGTCAGTGTCAGTATTAGGGTGGACTCAAATCTGGATTGAGTCCCTTTACTGGTGCTTCTTGGAACTCCCAATTTTTGATCCCCTGTAAATATTTATATATGTAAAAATTTATTTTTAAAATAATTTTCAATTTGCATATATTTACAGAACATATGCAGAACCTGCACAAGAACAACCAATGGGAAAAGGGCAGTCTAAAATAAAAAAAACTGCACATCCTAATCTTCTGAGTAAGGCTGACAATGAATTTTGCAGCACTCCACCAGCTATTCAGAGTGAGTTGATCTGTGCAACCTTGCTGTCAGCCTCTCCAAAACTAGAATGTCCAGGGACTGAGCTGACCAAATGGATTATTGGCAGTGTCCCACCCAGGCCCTTCAGTATTGATTTCTAAGAACAAGTCTAACCATAAAAAGAAGTGTATTCTGTATGATTCATTGGATTTCAGTGTGAACCCCAAAAAGGAGCAGCCCTGGGCTCAGAGACAAGAATGCTCGCTGGCTTGCTTAGTCGTAGGGTATAATCATGTTCATGGCAGGATAAATCGGGGAGATTTATTAGCTGTTTATATGTGGATCCTGTTGTTCTGGTTATTGTTTAGACTGTGTTTGTTGATTTGCATGTTTGTGGTGTAAAATGTGATGCATCTAAATCTTTGTTGGAAAAATACAACTTTTACTTGATTAAAGACACACACACACACACACACAGCAGCATGATTTTTAATACAATGAACTCTCTAAAATATTCTGACCAAACTTTCTGCTTGCCTAATTTAAGCCCCTGTGATATCAACATTAACCCAAAAATGTAATTAAACCAGCATTTAGGGAACAGCTAGAATGGTGTGTGACTGCGCATGAATTATTTTATTTCTCTGAGAGTCTGCTAATACCTTTGCACGTTGGGATCTACCAGATAAAATGGCAGAATATTTAATTTTGATGCCTTTCTAGTGGGCAGCGGCTTTAGTCTGTGACCACATCCAGAGGTGAAACTTGGTTTGTCTTTGTCTTGTAAGCGTTTCCCCACCGCGTTATTGTGTGCCTTCAGCATCAGATTAATGTGGAAGGTAAAATAAACACCCAGGTGAGGCTGCTTTGTAGACTAAGAGACTGGAACATCAATGCCATGATTAAAAACTCCAGGAACAGCTCTTCAAGTGTATGTACTTTTTCAGGGTTCTCTGTCAATGTGAATCCCACTAAATCGGTAAAACTCGGAGAGACAGGTGGTAAATTATAACATGCACATTGATATTATAACAACAAGGCCATTTTGAAGGGGGCTAAAGAAAAAAAAGAATGAGCAGGAATGTTGTGATTCACCTCTCAGAAAGTCTTTCTGATTTAAATGTCTTATGTGGATTTTCTTTTTTTTTTTGAACAACAGTCCCCCTTGTTCAAGGTGACTCTCATTTTTTATATGATCAATTTGTGTAGCCGGATATTTTCTGAAGCAAGTCAGGTTAAAGGGGAGTTTTTCTTTCTATCCTCCTGAATAAAATGAGCCAACTCTCTATCTCTAGTGAATGCAGAGATATAGCCCCAAACTACTGTGTATGCTCCAGGTACCTGCTTTACTGTGGGCTACCACAGGGTGGGCGCTTGGTGCATGGGTGGGGTTCAGACAATACCAGTCACCGTTTGCCACTGCAAGTGAAAACAAGCAGAGGGTCTGGGCATTAATACTTGCCATTCTTTGAGATTTTTGAGGGAACCATTAACCGCCAGCTAGCTAGCTACTAAAGAAAGAAAGTCTAGGTATATGCATTCAATTCTGTTTACTTTTATGTTTAACATCTATGGAAAAGTAAATGCTGTTTCACTGCAGTGTGGAAAATTGCAAGGGTTTAACATAACTATGATTCAAATAACTATGTTCACTTGACCCGTTGAAAGAAATTTCAGACATGGTCAAAACTTATGCAATAAGTCATAAATCCGGCAAGAACAGACATTTTTATACAATACCGGTGGTGAGCAAAAATGGGGTAAGCCAGATTTGGAAAAATGTATGGTTAACATTACTGACATTCACAGGCGTGTTTATGCAGATATTCTTCACATCTATGTTAATACATTTCAGTGAATTACCTGACAAAATTATTACGTTTGTCTCTTATTCATTCATTGCCATTTTTCATTTCTCATTAGTTTTTCTGAACGACACATCAACAGCCAAACACACATGACCTGCCCGGGTAGTCATTTTCAGAGAAATAAAGACAGAAGTATGTTGGTCTGAGAAATCAATTTGTAGTATTACCAATTCTATTGTCAGTTAAAAATGATATGATTTCAGTGTAGGGTTTTTAGTCACTTCACAAGTAGCTACAATATATACAATGTTTGTGTAAGGCAGAAAACATGGGCTACTAATTCTTTATTTTATTCTTTGTTAAAAAAGAGAGAAGTCAAGTTAGCCTTTTGTTGAGTGACATCACAGAATTCTATGGATACGGTCTGTGTTTCCTAGCTCATTGAAGGGCAGTGAAGCCTCATCAAAAAGGAGAAAGGGTAGATGTGTACATCATTATGACATATAGCCTACCTCTACCAAACGCACACCTTACGCTACTAATATTTCTGTGCAAAGATTGCGTTGGCCAGCCGCAAAGAGAGGCTTAATCGGTTACACCTTGATCAGTTAAATGAGATGAATGTTGTGTTGTATTGGAATTTCCCTTTACAGTAAGTACTTTGCTCAGGGGTGCAATGGCTATGCCTCATATAGGAATCAAACCTGCTTCCCTGCTGTGCCATAACACTGAGCAGCGAGTAAAACATGTCTGGAAATGTAAAAATAGATGTCCAACAGAGGATAAATAGACAGGCACATTACATAGGTTTCATCACTCGCTCTCTCTTTCTGCATCTTTTTAGTCCATCTTCAGTTCTCTTTCTTTGTCTTACAATTACTTGAGTGTGCTTGATTCTGTGTGCTTGCATCTATAAATGCGGAGGCTACCATGTATGGCTAAACTTTGCAAATGTGCAAATGCTTTTCTTTTGTTTTGTTTTTCAATTAAAACCTTTTCATTCGCCAAGTATAACTCAACTCATATTCTTGTTACACAAGGAGGGAGTGAGTGAGTGAGTTTAGTTCAATTTCTGTTTCATCCTCCAGGTATGATTCCTTGTACACTTCCACAACTCTGAAGTACATGAATAATAACAGCAAATAAAAACAGGGCTTTAATGGCAAATTTACACTGCTGGTATGTGAGGGATTTACAGCCCATTAACCTCTCAATATAAATAATTATGCTGAAGAATTGGCAGAAAATACAATTTACCAACCTGATAAAGACACATTATGAACCTGCAGGAAATGAACAGACTTATGCAGAAGGTTTGCTGTTTAATATGCTTGACAAATTGCTGGGCTTTGTAAGTACTTTAGTATTAAGGACTTCTATGAGGATCACTAAATATTAAGAAGCCTGTATTTTTAGATGCAATAGCATACTGTGTGTATAGGAAGGTGTTTACACATGGCATTTCTGTTATTCAGCACAAACAGCTCTCATGTGTGTATTCATATATATTTATTTGTTATATACATTAAATTATGCAGATTCTTGGCAATATTATATATCAATTTGGCAAAAAAAAGTGTGTACATACAAAGATGCTGTGGTATCCTTCAGTGTATTTGTTGCTGACCATATTTTTTATTTTTTTGTCAGCATGAATTAACAATAATTAATAATGATACAATAATTGGCATTTAAAACAATTGGAATTTTATGCAAAGGAGTGGATTCAACAAGGACAAAAATGAAAGATTTATGTATGTTAGTAGTAAATCCCATGCTACCTTTATGTAGTAGCAGCAGCAATACCTGATGCAGGTTAATTGAGATGATGCTACCTTTGAAGCACAGAAACCTAATATCCCAGCTTGGCTGCACTGGTGTTCGCTAAATTACACAGTCAGTATTTGTAAGACTATTTCAACAGTATCTTTTCAGGTGTTCCTTAGACTGGTCAAATGGGCCTCCATTTCTAATTAAAATCTCCAGCTTAATGTTCCAGCTTCTATCTTCATTGCATAGGCTTAATTTTAACATTGGTACAGACACATTTGACCATTGTCTTACAGGCTACTCCTCCAGCACCCATCATGAGCAGATGCTTTACATACGTCCCTTCTTTGATTCTTCAGTGAGAAACGCTGTGGTACTGCTACAATTTTTTTTTCCTCTAATCAGTTTGAGGTGAGCTGGTACCAAGCTTAAGGTAATTAAATTAGCTGTTTTTGTTGTTGTTGTTGTTTTTTGCTTATTTAAGGGAGTATACAAGGGTGAGAGGGGCAAGAAGGGAATTTGTAAATGCAGTTAACCCTTTGTGGTGTAGATAAAAATGAATGAACAAATGATGTTTCAGTTCCTGCTTGTTGGTGGGAGTGTAAACATGCATTGTTTCTAAAATAATAAACCGTAACTTTTCCAACACACATGCTGAGAATATCATGCACTGGTATAAAAGCTCTTGAGACTTTTTACCTAATGAGGTGGTTTTTTTTATGACAAAAAATTATTTTGTAATGCCTAATTCATTT
The DNA here is from genome assembly GCF_013347855.1 of Anguilla anguilla. Classification (NCBI taxonomy): domain Eukaryota; kingdom Metazoa; phylum Chordata; class Actinopteri; order Anguilliformes; family Anguillidae; genus Anguilla; species Anguilla anguilla. Next base: position 14,146,041 of record NC_049215.1, read on the forward strand.
TGGAGACATTGGACGAAATCACTTGTCTCAGTGTATATTTCTGAGGAAGACAATGAAAGCAGCTCTGAATAAAGAGTAGGCCTCATTTTGAAAAATATATGTGGCATGTGAAATTGTGGGATATTGATAGGAGTACAGTTTTTTACTAAAACTTCAACCGATGAACCTCAAATAAGTAAACTAATGTAGTTGTGTTCTACAGCAGGGCCGGCCCGACCCAATGAACAAAGCAAACATTTGTTTAGGGCCCCGTGATTGGTTCGGGGCCCCCGCCCTCCAAGATAATAATTTTTTTTTTTTTTTTCCCAATCAATCTAATAAACAGTACACACAACTGTAACAATGAAATGTAGTATGTTTCATTTAGTATATTTTTCTAAATTTCTTAAACCTAATTTTGGAAGCAGGAAGGAGGATTTTAAATTGTGGGTGCTGAGCTGCGGACGATGCGCGCAGCACACTTTAACGTTAGATTACCGCCAACCGGCAGGCGAGGTTAGTGTCTACTGTTACTGCCTGTCGACTGCCAGCAGTAGCTCGGTGTCCACTGATTGGCTTTAATACTTACTTATTTATTTACTCTTTCTATGGAGTTTTTATCTTTTATTGTACTTTTATTGCACTTTTGTATTGTACAGTTTATCTTGTTTAACAATTTGATTTACAGCCTGTTGTTCTTTGCACGTTTTTCAAATCTGCTACATTAGGTTGTTTTAATATATATATTTTTAATAAATAATTGTGTTCCCTAAGATAATGGATTTTTCATTAATCTAAATATATTTCTGTTGGTGCCAAATCTTGCTGGCTGGGGCTTGGGGGGTGGTTTTCAACCAAAACAGAGGGCCCCATATAGACTTTTTGTTTAGGGCCCCCAAAAACCTTGGACTGTTCACCAGTCTTCCAGATCTGCTTCCATTGGTGGCAAGGGGAGAGCAAGGACAGGGAGGGTGACAAGCAGGGGGAAATGGAGCTAATTTCAGCACCCTTCTTCCATGTATACAATATATAGTATTTTATACCTGTAAAGACCCATAATATCATTTGGTTGCAAAGTGTCCTTCTGGAGTCTCCTAGTGGCCTTTTTGGAACACCGCCTAGATATACAGCTCAGAAAAAAACAATGCAGAATATTCATTTATGGTGGTATTGTCATAGAATTTAAACCATGATTTGTCCAGTTTGGCTCTATTGTGTTTATAAGCTGACCAGGAACAGCCACAAGCATCTGTATCCACTCAAAAAATAATCTTTTAAGGTGAGAAAAAAAACTTCCTCTTTCACTGTGTTTGAGCTTCTGTTACTTTGTTTCAGTACTATTTATAATAATAAATGACCTCTTATCATTCCCTTTAAGAGCTATGCACATTGTGCCCCGGTGTACTGCCAATTTCCGTAGTCTACCACTGTAATGGAAGATAAGGATATACTCATCAGAAGAAGGTTCTCCCAAGAGGAAACTGACATTCTTATGCCGGAGGTGCAGAGTAGGGCTGTCACTTTTTTCAGACCTGAATCTCCTAAATAAGATAAATTCGTTCAAATTTTCTACCATCAATAAAACATTATCTAAATGTATAATTATTATGGCCCAGTTTTATTTTCCCATTAAACCTGTAGCTGAACAGCCAAATGCACTGAGAAATAATGACTAAGATGCACTAAGAAATATAACTAAGAAATAATGAAATATAACTTAGAAATAATGACAACTATATATTGATGTTTTATTAAACAAAATAAACCCAGAGGAGATCATAATGATGCCAATGATGCTGGTCACCGCAATAAAATTACTCTGTAGATCAACTGTTGTTTAGACAAAATAAAATATTATAATGCATGAGTCCATCGTTAATTCACAATGGCATTGCTTACTTAAACTGAATTAACCAAACTCCTTTGGAGGGGAAAAAGGTATCAGGCTTTGGAGATATAGCAGGGCAGTAGCTACTTGCATACATTGCAGACAGCTTTCTCCTTTGATATTATTGTCTCCAATGTCATAGAACCCGTAACATTTCCAAATTGTACTCCTGAGGAGCGGTGCAGTTAGTTTTTCTTGGCTTCTCCATTTGGAATGAATAGCCTACTGGCTACGCGGATAGCATGACCCACACGTGAACTTTATTTTTAGGCTACTTAATGGCATACCCTGCAGACAAATCAATGAACAATAGATGTACCAAACACGACAACTTTAAAATCTTCTAAATATGGGAGTAAATACCCTCAAATTAAAGCAGACAGTCTACTTGAACCTCATAGTCATTGTTTTATTTCAAATCCAATGTACTGGGGTGCAGAACCAAAACAACAAAAATTGTGTTACTGCCCCAATACATTGAATTTAGCTATAATATCTGTAATCATAATCTGAAAATCATGTGGTGTCTGTTCTATGAGAGGACATTGGGTATGACCGCAAAGCACTTTGTCTCTACTTCTGAGAGATACTTTTAAAGTGGTCACCTTTTTTGATTCTTTTGAAACATTCATCAGTCATTTCACTGACTACTGAGGAGTGTTCAGTAAATACTCTGTCATATTTTTATCTGAAAGTTAAGAGCAGAACACATTGTGGCGAGACTGTAGCCAGAAATAAATCAGCATTTGAGTTTAACTTTGAAAAATGAAGAGTCCTTTTTTCTACCTAAAAACAGTTTTGGTGGTTACTGACTGAATTCAAATTACATTGAATTGTGGGTCAAAGTTAAGGACAAATGGAGAGCTTTTGTGCATCAAGTTTCTAATGCCAATACAAATTCATCTTCCAATATTACATGCACCCAAAATAACTCTGGCCCCAGTGAAAGAGTGCAGTCGATTCTTGCCCGAGTCTCATGTATCCATCTGTATGGTGTAGGATGAGAGCAGAATTCTGACTGTACTACGGGAAATGTGCAACCTTTTGATAAGTCTCTCGAGAGTCTCTTCACTGTGCACATATCATCTAAGATTTTACTGTCAATTATGAACATATATATTTTTCCCTCTCCAGTTGATTGGGCTTTCTAATAGCACACAGCTTGTGTGTAATCGGCTCCATTAAGTCCATCATCTACGTGTGCAAATAAGCCCACAGAATGGCAGTGGAAAATTAGTGGTGACAGTGAAAGGGTTTCAGAGACTGAGGATGGATGTCTGTTTCAGTGCGTTGGAAGAAAAACACTGCATATTCTACCCATCATTTATTCATCTGGCATGACATGATCAGCCATCCCTGCAAAGTGGGAATTCAGAAATCTGCAGATTGACTTATTGTGTAAAATGTATATACAGTATACACGTCTATATATAAATGTCTTTGTTTTCATATAGGCTATACTGAAATCAGTTTTTTTTTTTTTAAACCATTCATTTTCCTCCAATTTGTAATGTCAAAGCCTATTATATGTTTCAGTGTTCTGATTCAGTCTGGGAGAGTGTGGACAAGCACACTCTGCTGTAGCCACTTGTTTTTACACTGCAGTCCACCAGCTGAGCTGCGTAGTAACTGCGTCGCATTTTATGCACATTTGCATACCATGCCGTTGGGGCAAATCCCCACACCATAACCCAGGGTACAGCCAGTTGAGCCGGCAGCACTGACTGAAAACAATACTTTAGAAGTGCAGTCAGCGCAGAGACACCTCGGACTGCTTTGAGATGTATTCTTTGTCTGAGTCTACAGATACCATCTGCAGCAGTGGATGTTTTGTTGTTTCAAAATATGTATTTCTGCCAATAACTCACTCCTTCCTCTCTCAGACATGCAGAAAATCAGAGGTGAGATAATTCCAGGTACAGTTTGTCAGGGGATTGGCTTTGGGCTAACTGTGCTTTTGCAGAATTATTTTCAGTCACGGTGTTGTTTGATAAAAGCAGCCAGGGTTTGCATTTGTTGTGTATTTTGCCCTCACAAACTGCTACAGCACAGTGGGCAAAGCCCCAGGCTGGGAAGACAGAGATTGCCAGTTCAAATCCTTGGTGAAGCACTGCCTTGAGAAAGGAACCTGACTGAAATTTCTCAGGTAACATTTTGAGCTGTTTAAATATATAAATGGACTGTTATGTTTAATCATCTAATAAGAATGAATGCCCTGCAATACTATTTGCCTATTTTCCAAATGTATAAAGGAAAATGTGCATTTCCTTAAACATACAATACAGGGCCATTTATATCATTCATATATACTAAATTAATAAAGACCTATGAGGCGATTGTTCTCCTTTGACTTTCTGTGATCATGTAATGGTACCATGGTGGGGTGGGATTCCATCCAAACCCTATGGCACATGTTTTATTCATTTTTAAAATAAATCCCATATTATAATTGATTGTCTTCCACAGATTCCTACAAATTCAGACATTCCCTGTTGTGTTTAAAATTCTCTGCCTGCTGGCATTCGATAATGGTGTATACAAATCTACCCCACAGGCGCCCCATTTCTCACCCTCAAGGAGCTCCTTTGGCCCCACTTTAAGAGGTAAATACCGTACACCACACAACGCTTACTGTAAGGTGCACAGAGGCCAGTTACCCTGTCTGACCCCCCTGAACATAATTGCCTTTCATTACTTTTTTTTGGTCAACTTCCTTTATGTGCAGCGGTCTCTCTGTGTCAGGTGATTTGTGTTTGTTATCTTTATAAAGTGTAGATCAGCACTTACTTCTTTATATAGCAGGTGTGTGGGGGTGGGGGGTGGCTGGGTGTAATTCCAGGCGGACAGCATCAGTGAGGTGTACTGAGCGTGATCAGGATTCCTCCAGAGGCTCTGGTGTTAATTGCTCTGCCCATTTGCTACGTCTGCAGAATGGTGCTGTATCTGCGGTATCTCTCTGGCCCTACAGGTACCGCAGTTGTTGGCTGCCTCTCGATAGCTGTAAAAAACAATACAATTTCAATTATACGGCCTACGGTTTGAATCTCTGTTTTTATTCATCCTATAAGGGTGAGTGTGTGTGTGTGTGTGTGTGTGTGTGTGTGTGGGTGGGTGGGGTGGGGGTCTTAATAGAAATTGGGGGGAATAAGAATTAATAATGTAGAATTATTTTACAAGTCATAAAAAATTTAAGTACCCTGGTACACACTTTTTCTCATATAGTGCATTTTTATGATGTATTAATAATGTAAAAATTGCTACATATGATATGCGTTATTTTCACCCAAGCGTGTTTTTTCCTTAACAGTAACAAACTTTAGCTTCCTCACTTTTACTTCCACAATTAATGTTAAGGAACTACCTCCTTACTCTTCGAAGAATGTGTTAAAAAAACTGCTTCGATATTTTACCCAAATATAGTCAATACACACACACACACATTTTATGGTGTTGCATTGTATTTCTGTGAAACAGCAGCCTTTTGCAAAACAGTTAAACTTCCTTCAGATAAACTGTTTATCACTTTTATTTGATCCTCTGACAGTCAATTTACATTACAGCGTGTAATGATTTAGGGCTTAGAGTATGCAGTAGACTCATTTGTAGTCAATTGAGTTAGATACAACAGACTGTCAGTGAATATCAGCTTTTGGAGCACATTTAGGCTGTAGTTGTTTAATGTTGTCATTGTCTGCCCATTGATCTTGAAGATGTATGAACAGGAAAATGTGCAAGGTATGCGTTGACGAGCTGCAAGCTGTTTTGAGAGCAGTTGCATTTATCGAGAGAAAAAAACCAAAAACATCTATCCTTATCTTATGTTGTCATTTAAATCTGTTTTCACCACACATTTTCAAAACTTGCTAAATTACCTGGAAGGCACCAACATTTCAGTGGAAATGTTGCATATTCAGCAGTTTGGTTTACAGAGCCCAATCAAAATGGAGATTATCAGTCCAACTGATGGATGTCTTTGTGTTTCAAGAGCCTGTCTTAACTTAATCTTGGTCAAGGCATCATCCTGGAATAAAAAAAATCTACTTCCTACTCTAGAAATCGACTACTAGTGCAACAACCAATATATCTTGACCGATTGGAGGTGAAATTCATCCCTGAAATTGTAAAGATGTAATGTAGTGTGGGCCTCTTACCCACAATAAATCGACTTGAAGCACATTAAGCAATTTGTTTTTGAAGAAAGAAAAACACTGTCCTTTCCCTTGCAGCTCCTGATGTCCGATCCCAGGCGCATACATTTTTTTATTCTGGGTCATTGATGTGCCTAAAAATACTCACTCTTGTGTCAAGAGTCCCTCTTAGTCATAATCAATTGTCTTGTTCAAGCGGCATCATCTGCTTCATTGTCCCTGTCATTAGGGAGAGAAGGCTACAGCAGGAATGGAACCAGGGAACAACTGCTGGAAAGGCTCAGAAAATCCCAGTCGGACTAAGGTGACCTCATTGAGCAGTGAAGCTGCCATTCTCCAGTGGAAACGGTACGTATATAGATGAGAGAGACTAACTTGCCGCAGGGGATCCTTCATCTCAAAAAGAGTCATTATTACAACCATTCAGCCATGTGTAATTTCTTTCCTTTAACATCGTGTTCGGCACACTGGCCTCCAGCCCTCTGACATCCTGACCTTTGAACCTCTGCACTTAGACCATGACCTCCATCTTGCATTTTTAAAGATACTTCTCTACCTGTACCTGAGGCGCTTCGCTTCCTGTGTTTTATCCAGCCGTTTTCTGCTGATTGCCCAGTTGGCTCTTAACTTTATCCCAGTGTCCAATCACCTAGATCAGTACCCCTTAAATTCAGCCTTGCAAACCCTTCAGCTAGACCTTTTACCTGCTGTCCATTTTAAACCTTTACTTCTGTGCTCATGGATAGAAAGGGAAACCTGTTGGAGTCCCAGTCATCAGGAACCTGTATTTTAATGACTGACAAAGGAGTCGGAGGAGGAGTCAGCACATCTACAAAGTAGAGGCCATTTACTGAGCCCAGCTTATCCACTAGCATTGCCATAGAGTACAGCACATCCACTGAGCACATACTATCTTTGGCACATCCACAGAATGCAGACTCTACATCACAGTTACCAAGCAACACAATATACAGTACATTCACTGAACACTGCAAAACTACCGAATATATTTCTCAGAGCACAGCACAACCACTGAACATGTTAACAATAATGCTCCACCATGAAAGTCACTAAATAGTGTGTATCGTGCATCAACATAGTCAATGAGACCCGAGATGTCCACTGAGCACAGGCTAGACCGCACAGTGGCCGAGCGGAGTGTACTCACTGAACAGTCACAGAGTACAGATGAGCTATAGTGAGTGCAATGCTCTAAGTGATTGAAATGGCCCTGGGTTTCTCTGGGGAAGGGGATGGCTGACAGAAGATGACGTTTGTCATTGAAAGCTGGCTGCTTCCCTCTGACTGCCCGCGAGGAACATGTGGAAATTAACCTCTTTGACATCTACAGCATCTGAGCTGCCGGAGGCCTCTCATAGCTGCAGTTTCTTTTTTATAATTAAAAAAATACCACGGCTGTCTTTAGCCCGTTCAATATCCTCATTTGCATCAAGGGCCTTGCTGGCTTTCTCCTGAAAAAAAAAAAACACAAATGAGGCTCTTGATACAAATGAGGATATTTGATTTGAACGGGCTAAAGACACCCATGACATTTTTTTAATTACAAAAAGGGAACCGGACCTCCTCCAAAGGTCATGACCCCGGAACTTCCCAGAGCACGTTCCTGCTGGTCCACTTCTTCCCCCCGGTGGGAGAACTGTTTCCTCATCTTCCTGAGCATTCTCATCCCCATGGAGACGACCCATGACCTGCACACTTGCGTAACAGGATGCGCACGTGGCCTCGTAAATCCTGTGAAGGAGACGTGTGCTTGGCAGCCCGCTGTTTTTCTGACGCCTCAAGAAAGGGGTTATCCATGTTACCGTTCCAGTTACCTGGGGTTTGCCAGTTTGGGCTTCCTTTATTGGGGAGGGGGTACTAACCTCACCAAAACTGCAGCATCAGTGTCCTAGTATTCATCTTTATTGACTACTTTTTTTTTTATTTGTTCATGGCATCATCAAATAGTGAGATATTACCACTTTGAAGCATGCAAGTAAAACTCTAAACTCTAAAACATAATTACAAACATTGCTTTTGGGATGATCTGATAATAATAATAATAATAATAATAATAATAATAATAATAATGTTACACTGACATTAATTTGTTCTAATTTGGCCAAACATTTAATCCTGAGGGACTGCATTGGAAATTATTTAATCTATCATTAATTTAGCATTTATTTTTTCAGAGCTGTCTCACAATAAAATAACACTTTGTATCTGTATCAACCAGTATGATACTCTGTGCAAAGTATATAAATTCACCACAATGAGAAAAAAGATGAAACACATACCACACTTACTGCCATTAATAGACTTCTATTTTTTCATATTCCCACTAATTTAAGGTTTGTTTCAGGTCTTAACCATCTGCTTTCATTGAATCAGGTCAGTCATTGAACTTGATTTTCAAGGTCAAGAGATAATGAATCAAATATCCTCTATAATTTTTTAAAATAGTAAATGAAATGTTTGCCTGAGTTGTAAACAGTTGACTGAAATATACAGGTAAATTACATTACCCAGTGAGTCCTTGGGTTAATTGCTAATCCACATTTTCAAGATGTAATCTATTTCTGAAATGTCAAGTTGGGCAGTGGTTGTCAGAACATATTTTGAACCTGCAAATCTACTTGAACTGCTAAACTGATTCAATAAAAGTGGATTTTTTTTAGACATGTAGAAGAAACATTTTCTTAGGACAAATTAAATTAATAGAAGTTGTGTATCTTTGGCACAGTTCTTTATGCATCAGCAACACTCACCTCTCATACTTTACAGCAAGACAAATTATATTTTAGAATTTAATAAAAATAAAAAAATAAAAGATTTATTTTTTAAATGCTGTTTCACACATTTGTATGGTTTTGTTCAGCACATGGTCCCCCACAGCTCAGCAGGAATCAGCCCTGGGTTAAATGCATAGGAACATAACTTCAACCACTGTCAAGAAACTATGACCCTTCCTACTTCAGCAGTACAATAGTTTTTAGTTGCATTTAGTTTCAGTTAAAATGCTGTGGATTTGTCAGCCTGTTCTGAAATTTGAGAATTATTCTCAACATTTTGTTGTTGTTGCTCTGAAATTATTTATTTTGGGATATACTTTAACTAAGTACTGGTGAAAAGATGTCTTAGGAAATGGGCCGTTTCCTTTTTTTGCTACTCACATTAGCCTATAGGTCAGTACTTCCCAACCTCTGTGCTGGAGACCCGTTGTGTATACTGGTTTTCATTCTAACCCCAGCTGCACTCCCAGAATTTGAGTAAAACTGTTAATTTTTCTAAATTACGTTTGATGTTTTTCAAGTCTATAGGGATTGTTTTCCCTCTTAATTCACATTAGGACAGAAATAGTGTGGACACATGGCTACTAAAACTAATCATTTTGTAGATAAGGAAGAATTTATAGCCAAAGAAAATGATAATGAGCCAAACCTACATTGTGTTAATAAGTTTAAAATTATGAAAGAACATAAATGCGTGCTCAACAACCTAATTAGGAGCTTATTGATTCACCTCTTTAATTTGATCAGTTAAACTTTTTATGGAACTGTCTGCAATATAGCACAAAAAGCACAATGTGAAAATGGGATTTTTTATTTTTCATGGCATGCATAGCTATTTGTGGCATAATGTGTTTTAAGAGGGTAAAGAATCCCTGTAAACTTGAAAAGCACCGAATTAAGAAAAATTAACAGCTTGTTAAAACTCTGGGATTGCAAGTGTGGTTGGAACAAAAACCAGCATACACAATTGGTCCCCAGGACAGAGGTAGGGAACCACTGGCCAATAATGTGTCAAGTTATTTGTATTAATATTTGGGACAAACCAATTGCACTGGATGAGTAAATTAATAATTAGCCCCATTGTTGCCAAGGTTTGTTAAGGTATTTTTACTTCTTACATCCTGCTTTCAAAATGTTGTGAGTAATATAATGTAATTGTCATACCTAATCAAGGAGACTACCAACAGAAAAGACTTATGCAGTGAAAATCTGGTACGAAGATTCATAATTGACAAAAATGTGGAAACTAAAATTGACAGCTTATCTCTTTGCTTTACATATGTAATAGGATTTTACATACAGATCACCTGACAGATATGGCTTTGTGGCAATTTGTAAAGACTACAATTCTTATCAGTTGTCACATCAAACATAATTAATGTATGTCCATTTTTAGTTGGTCCTTACCAATGACAATAATATTAACTGACAGAGCATTTTGTTGTCATGCAGTGGTGATTAGGTTGTAGCTTTGGTGCCGTATTTGTCATGGGACATGAGTAAATTCAACAATAGCAGTCCTTCTTACCATTTTTATTGCAAATAATGTGTGATTCTTTTTTGTCTTTTGGGTAAAAACAATCTGAGTATAATGGAAAAAGGTCTTCAGTTTGCTTTATGTCCCAGTTGTATTTCAGTTGTGTACTGTATGATTATGTTGCTATAGTCAGAACTTTTGGGAACATAATCAGACCAGTGTGTCCTGTAGATTCGGTTTGTTTTATTTGTTTGTTTTTATTGTTTATAGACGCACACATACATACAATGAGCTCCATAATGTTTGGGGAAAACATTGATTTGGCCCTGGGCTCCACAATATTAGATTGGTAAACAAATTCACATGTGGATAAACTGCATTCTCAGCTTTTATTTAAGTTTATTTGTATACACTTTGGCATCACCATGTGGAAATTACAGCAGTTTTAATGCATAGCCACCATTTCAGGGCACCATAATGTTTTGGACATATAAGTGTTACTTGAGCAGATAAGATGCCTCTGTATACTATTATATAATTACTCTGTATAATTCTTCTGCTATCAGCATGCATTTCATATTTTAAAATATGATATGGTTATTTTTAATAACTACATGTTCCTTTTCCATCATTTCAGTGGAGACACATGACTGATTTTTTGTTTTGCATGTCACAGTAAACTTAACTCTGTATAAACTGTACTATGTTGACTAATTCTATGTAACAGTGGGCTACCAAGGCGAACTGTTCAGGTGTGAGGACTTGGTTGTAAGTCTGAGTGACAGCTGTTATTTCTGTTAATCAACCATGCTCTTGGACAGATATGTGTTGTAGTTCATTTAAAATTATCATAATAGTCTTAGCAGGAATGCTATTCCTTATGAGAGTTATATCTTTTATCTCTTTCATAATATTCTCTTTTTTGTATTGGTTTCTTTTTAGTGGGAAATGGCAATGGGGTTGATGGGTTAAAATAAAAATATATTTCAAAATGTTTCTGGGAGAAGTCTGACATTTCCATTTCAGAAAGGGACCAGCACACTTAGCATTGCTCTCATTCGCAGTCGTGGGATGTTCTGGAGGTCCATGTCCAAAAATCCATGTCTAATACCTCCTGTGCACATATGTCTTACCCACCGACATTTGGGATTTAGCTGAACAAATCGCTCTCACCTTTCAGAGTGGCAATGCTCTCTCATTTCTATTGATTTCAAAAATCGTAGTGTAGAAGGCCACCTGAGCAGATCAGCTTGTAAACCCCATCGACTAAACTGCCAAATGGGCCCTATGGTCACTGGTTGAAGCAATGTCATTGAAGCCCTGCCATTTATATTGCCTAAGCTATGCCATTTTTTAACATTTGTTATCCACCCAGTTTGTTATCTGCTAACTGAGAATTTGGTTTCCTTTTGCAGTGATGACTATTGGCACTATTGAATTGGAACGTTTATTAAATTAATTAATGTGTTTCTTTAATGCTGAAAACACATTAGTTGAATTAATTCATGATGAGTATTGTTGTTGTAGTTGTGTGCACAGTTCCACTGACTGAAGCCAAAATAATGTTGATTTTTCTAAAAATATCAATTGTACATCCTACGGATCAATCAGATAGGGTAAACCGCTTTCCTTCTCCTTTTCATTCCCTGTGTTTATAACTCTTCATTTTGTCTGGGTATTTCTCTGTCATAAAAACAAGGCCTGCCTGTCCAGCACTTTGAATAAGATTGCATTTCAGACATGTTTGAGAATCTTACATGAGAGCCTTCTTGCATGGCACTGTTCTGCTTTATAAAGAAATGTAACTTGCCTGCCAACACCCAGGCCCAGATTTCTTGTCCTAGTGATGGAAATGTTTTAGACCATTTCAATCTGAGCTGCATGTCAACAGCAGTCTGAAATTAAGTTTTCAAAATAGACAGTGCTGGAAAGAACCACGGTTTTTTATGTTTGTGCCATGGTGGGATTATTTACCTAAGAACTTCCTGAAGGATGTGAATGCTTGGTGTCTCTATGGATGAGTGGCTCCTCCACTTGATTCCCAACTAAACAGCATTTCTGAGTAATTGCATTTTCTGTCTTGATGGTTTGATGGCAGTTCAGGTGTTTCTCCTCTTTCTGGGCCATGCACTAGGGTAGTTTGATTTTTCTGATACTGGTATTTTCAAACTTACATACTGCACCCCTGACCTAAATAATGCTTACCTAGATGTAACATGTTGCAACTAGAATATTCACTTTTTATCCACGTATTTAAGCGTGGCTGACAACACGTGTCTTTACAGACACAGTGATGAACATCTTAACTCTTACTATTGTTAAGATGAAAAGTAACATGTACATGTTCAAGTGATTATCAGATATTTATTTTTCCACATTCCACGTGCAAATGTATTGTGACTTGTGCTTATGTGTGTGTGTGTGTGTGTGTGTGCAGGGGTGTGTGTGTACATACTGCGCTAATGATATGTTTATATTCAAGGTATGCTTTTGAACCAGTGTTTGTTGCAGACTGTACATTGTGTATGAAATGGTTTTTTTCATTTTCATTCTTTCTAAATTGTTTGTTTTCTCTGCAGCTCCACAGTTTTGCCGTGCTGCTCACCTTCATGGACAATTAGCCCTCGGATCACTGCAGAGAGAGTCTGAGGAGCGCTCATTTAGAGCAGGCGGGTGGCGGAAAACAAACAAAAAGCACTCATTTGAATAGCACAAATATATTCTTTGTCACCTTGACTAAACTTTGAGGCACAGTTCAGGACAAAAATAGATAAATCTGCTTTGATTTTGCGCTTAATGTGCTTCCTTTTATTTCTCCCACCCTTAAGTACTGCTTCTGTACGTCCTCGGGTATTACATTACAAACAAAAATATATTAATGAACAGCAGTCGTGTCTAATAAGATGTTATGTAAAAGTATTGTCATAAACATGCAGCCTTTTGGGGGTTGACAGATATTCATGTAAAAAAACAACTTGTAAGGAAAAACATTTAATGGGTGTTTCATAATGTTCATCATGTTCAAAATACATGTTTTGCTTATTTTTATTTATTTAAATGTACACTCCAATCTACATCTATACTATCGTGATTTTCAGATGGTTAAATATTTAAAAAATGTTATTATTGCCATCACATATGGCAGATACAATAAAATCACAGATAAACTGCACATAAGTGAATAGCGATATATTGCCACGTATGTCTTCTGTGAAGTTATCCTGGCAATTATAGGATCAATGATAATTGCATAGCTGTTCATAAATCAGTTCTAATAGCTTTTGGTATGGTAAAAATATAGCCAAGCACAAACTCATTGTTTCTAAAAACACTTACATCGCATGCATTTAGTCATGAGTCGATGTGTAATTACAAAATGGACGGCCTGTTAAAGGAATATTTCTATTTACTGCAATATTCTTAATGTTTGCAAGGGAATTCCGTTGGAAATACTGGGAGTCAGGCAGAGAGACATTGGGTCTGATGTAATTGTATAATATATAATCAGCATAAAATAAAGAATGGTTCCCTAAAATAAAGAATAGATGCCTTTCTGATGTGGTCTCAAATATGGCAAATGCTAAGCATCTGAGTGCTAAAATAAAATGGTCACTTGCTTTCCTCCTGTGTCATTCTTCAATGGCTTGCTTTTATTTCTTCCATTATGGGGACAAAGGTGGAAATTATTTAAAGGTAAATTACTTTTTTCTTAGTGCACAGCATGCCAGAATGCCTATAACAGCTCATTGCAATTCAGAGGTTGCAATTATGACTGGAATGAAAACCAGCATAAACCATTTGTTCTCAGGACTGAGTCTGAAAACTCTTAATATTGGGCCTACGGTGTCATTTTCTTACAGGAGAAAGGAAGAGGGAAAAAAAACTGACAAACAAAATAAAGTCTATTAATTCTATTAATTTCTGTGACCATTGTTGAATACACGATTCACCTCTTGTGTGAATGAAAAAATACCGTTTAGAATTTTTGCGGTTTTCTCACATTCAGGACATAAGCCTATAGGCTTATGTATTTTGCTGACTTTCCACATAAATACATTTTTCATCAAGGCTTCAAACACCTTTTTATTCATATATATATATATATATATATATATATATATATTTATTCATTGTTGTTGAATAAACATGATTCCCCACATCTGAATGAGAAAATTACATATTTTGGACATGTGACTATAGACTTTTTAAAATTGTGTAGCATATCATCTCATTCTTATGAATATGGCATTTGTCTCAATGCAGAGATTCAGCGTGTGTTCAGGAGTGCTTGATGTCAAGGGTGGGCCCCCAAAAAGCTAGAAATGACCCGGTGATAGATATATGATGAGGGCCATGATTGACAACCCATAGGAGACCTTTACCCACAATGCACAAGGACTTGCATTACCTGTGGAGATGGGCATTTGTTGTGTCATAAAAAGACAAACAATGTATCATTCCAGAAGCCACTGCATTCCAAGTGAACTTGAAACTGGTAGTGAAACAGGGCATAAGAAAAGCCAACATGCCCACCCTACACACACTCCCTCCATTTGCTTCCCATGTGAGTGTGTAACTGCATATAAAACCTTCTGTTTTCAAAAACACTGGATGTTGAATAACACCTGAGGAAAAGGCGCATCGATAATGTGCTTATTCGGGAGCACCAGGTTGTCCGTTTTCCATGGATATTTTTCACCTTCAAGGTTCATCGTGTGAAAGCTGATTTAAAGATTAGCAGACACACTCTTTTATGAACCAAGTCCAACTGGACAGGACATTAAAGATGTTTAAGTGTGATTAAACAGCTTCAACCAAATGCTATTTAAACCTTTCTTGTGGGTTTGACGAAGATTACGGTGGTGAGGCTCTATTATGGATAGAGGAACTACATTAAAGGACTCTGATAAACGGTTCTGTTCATGCAATTAGGATCTCTTCTCTTAAAAATGGAATAATAATAATGTAAGCTCTAAAGCAGGTCTAAATATAAGTGAAATAATGGGCCAACATTTTTTGCCTTTAAAGGTTCTAGCTGGAACTAATGCACCCTGTTAAAACTTTGATCATTCAACACATTTCATGGGAATAATTACATGTTTCATGTATTATTTAGAAATAGAAAGAGAAATCTAATATGCAGACAAAGTTACCGGCTTTCCATTTCTTCTTTTCTGTGCTACTGGTTTATTATTCTTTAATGTTTTATCTTTTCTCCCAAACAGTGTCCTATACGCCTTTAAATAAGTGGACACGCAATATTTTTTTAAAATACGTCATCATGTTTAGTTATAATATTTATCAGAATTAGCTAATCACAGTAATGAGGAATGAAATTGGCAGAGAAGCGTTCTTTCCTACTACTTGGCAAATCCGCCATTATAATAGCAATCCACCAAATGGGAATGGGAGATGACACTCTGGTTTATTTCATGTTATGCCCAAAACACACCTATGATTAATTAAGAGACTAAGTACAACCCCCTTGAACCATGCACCTTAATTTGCGCTCAGATTATCCGCCGTTAAACTAGCAAAAGTGGATTTGGACACGCCCTAAATGCACTTGTCCCATGCGCTTTAGACCGTGCGCTTAGATCGTTAAAATATAGCCCTAAAGCACCCTAGCTCACTGTTCACCACAACTACTTGGCTATCAAGAGTGGGTCAGATTACGACATCTTGGCTCTCACACTCGATGCATGTAATTGCATAGCCCTATCATATATTGTTGAGCTCCTCCACACCCCTCCTGTTCCCCTCATGGTCCCCTCTGTTTGGCTGATGTTGAGCCCCAGCCCTTTCACAGTCATTCTGATTGGCTGTGATATTAATCTCCTTCCCCCCTGTCCACTTAAAATATTCAGCCTCATGTTTATGGAGCTTCCATTTTATAGGGTACCTTGTGAGTGAAAACAGTCTTTTAATCAGTTAATTTTGTTTTCAACTTTAAATGCCCATTTTTTTGCCGATGTATTGTTTTATACCATTTTTGCATTCACAAATGGCCCAGAAATATTTGTAAATAATTCTTGGGGGAAAAAAAACCTATGCTGAGATTGGCATGCTTTCCCCCTTTGCTAAGCACCAGGTTTTCAGTGGGTGGGGTTATGTGGGAACAATGCACATCACTAAAACATGAAGACCAGTGAAATCCTTTCTACTTGTAATATGAAAATGATGCTCTTGCCACTTTTGTGCATGCAAGCGAAGTTGGAAATGGCTTATTACTGTATCGTGCATTCTCTGGATGCAGAAAAACCATTACAATTTTTCCTTTTGAAAAATGGAAATGGAGAATTACAAGAAATGTGTTTCATTTCTAGAGGCCCACAGACACGGCAACATTGCACTAACCCCAACAGTTAAATTTGTAATGCCCATTTTTACAAGGAGGACTTCAACAACTATCTACAAAAACAATGTGGCTTTACTAAAAAACCTTGCTCTGGTACATGGTGCAGTGCCTGTCCTTGTCTGCTGAACAGGTCATGGTAATCGAATCATATTTATTATGATTTAATGGTTATAATTTGGTTAAAAACTTTAAATAAATATTAAGACAATCAATTGTCTCTTCTGGGGAGTATAAACCACAATTTGAATCCAGTTTCCTGGACCTTTAAATTATGTCTCTTTAGATTACCGTCATCCATTTGCACCATTGCTTTATTTCCAGTAGGTTGTGTTGTATTTTTTATGAACCGTTTTTATCACCAGATTGTATCATTTAGTTACGGTTCCATTTGTTTACAGTTTTTTTCCTTTTTAATGGCTGTATTGTGCATATTGAGTGTGACATGAATAAAATGTATTATTAATCATATGTACATGTAAAAGGCCTTTAAATTATACGGTGGAAATGTTCAGGGTTTTGTTACATTTCTCTCCGACCTGCATATTGCACCTCTCTCCTCCCACTTTCCTGTGTTTTGTTCCATTTGCGTCAAAATGGGAAAATCTTGGTACAGTTCCCTAACTTGGCTTAATTACATACACACAAAAGCCATTATAGTCACAACACGAAGAAAACAGGGAACGTGCTCTTTGAAATATCCTAAACAAGACCAGAACCCTGTTTGGAAAAGCAAAACCTTCTTAGATTTTAATTTTTTTTTTAATTTTTTTAAAAATAAATATAAATTTCAATAATTATTTTTTCTTATCAAAAACACAATGTATATTGAAAATCTGGAATATTAAATGATAAAATCAGGCAGTGCGGTGGGTAGCAATAATACAGCTCAACAGTAAAACAACTCAATCATACCGCACAACAATAATACATTCAATCACTCAGCCCAACAGTACTACAATTCAGTCGCATAACCAATACCTTTTTTGTGTGTAAAATGTGTGTGGATAAAATAGGCAGTTTGAGTGTGCTTAATAGCAATAATAACAATAACAATAACAACAACAATAATAATAATATTATATGCAGACACGTATGCAGAATCCAACAGGAATCACTCACAGGGGAACAGACAAACGGGTTCAGATCAGTTCCGCATCATCTGGAGGAGATACTGTCGCCCATGACAAAGGCGGTGGGCTCTTGCCTGGAAGGCCCTCAGTGTTGACAAGATGCTAATCAGAAAGTGGTCGTATCATGGCTCTGTGTGCCATGCTGCTTTTGACAAACCATAGTGGCTTGTATGAGGCATGAGGACAAGGAGACTGTATTAGGGAGAAAAATGACCAGGATTATGATAAATAGTAAATGCTGTGTTTCTTATGATTTTCTGATGATGTGTACAGATTATAAATGACATTGGCCTTTCACAAGAGCATGACCTTTGTCGTAGTTTGTCATCTGCAATGATTTGTGCTAACTTTACTAACAAAGAAACTCTCCTGGAATTCAAATTCCTGAAATAAAAATCCCCAGGTAGTTTTTTTCTTTTTACCTTATTTAAATTACTGTCATTTTCATAAAAATCCATATCTCTGTGTAGCGACTCTGTGTCAGTTCCATCTGAGCATTCCTCTGTACGTGACCCAATAATATCAGATTTAATCAGGTCTTCCTGCAATCACAGCATGTTACATTTATATTTTGGGTTTTAGCAGATGCTCTTATCCAGAGCGACTTACACATATTACATTTTTATTACAATCCATTTATACAGCTGGACATTTTTACCTGAAGCAATTCAGGATAAGTACCATGCTCAAGGGTACAACGCCAGTCCCCTACCTCGAGATTAAACCCATAACCTTTAAGGTACAAGCCCAGTTCCCTAATCATTACACTACACTGTTGCCCATGTGAATGTTTACTGAATTGAAATTGTCCAGCATGAGATCTAATAGCAAAGGCATAGATATCGATCTGGAATTAACTGAAGAAAAAATGCCATCATTATTCAACACAACTTTCATGCTCCAGGCTGGTTAGAATGTGATTTTGTTGTTTTTTTTTTTTTCCATAAAAGCTCTACAAATGTCTAAATTTGAAAAGAAAGTGATTTGCTATAAATAGCAATCCATCCATCCATTATCTACACCCACTTATTCCTGGTCAGGGTCACGGGGTGTTGGAGCCTATCCCTGCATGAATTGGGCAAGAGGTAGGTATATATCCTGGACAGGTCCGTCGCAGGGCATACCCGCCATTCACTCACACATCCATACCTAGGGGCAATTCAGGGTCTCCAATTAGCCTGACATGCCTGTCTTTGGGTTTAGGCTAATGGAAAGCAAACTTTACTTCAACATAATCAATAATATCTCCTCAGCATTATGAAAGGAATTATCATTTCCAACATTATCAATTCCTTCAGCTCAATTAAAAAAAATAAAGTATTTTGATTGATTTAATTTTTAGAGAACTTAGCTTGAATTCCATGATAATTATTATTTATAATTTATTTATTTTTGGATGTATGTGTCAGGAAAAAAGTTCAGCTATTAGCACAAGGGATAGAAGGACTAAAAAAGGATTTCAAAATATTCACGTCACATTAATTCACTATTTACTATTTTCAAAGCAGTCAAGGAGAAATCTGTGTAAAAATATGTACAGTTAATTAGAAGATGGGAATTCTAAGAAAATAAATACATACAGAAATACATTTACAACAAGACCCCAAATTTGTAATGCAATTATGAAGATGTAACTGAAATAATCGCTACAAAAAATTGGTATGAATGCCGTCCTTTCAAAGCAGTGTGTTCGCACAAACTAGGCCAGTTGTGTCCTTTTTATTTTCTGCCCGCATTCATCCATCTCTCCTGCTTCAGAAACCAGTAATCCAAATGGGTATGAATCCAAATGTGTGCTTCCAAGGACAAGATTTCAGCTGCACCCATTGTCTCAGGACAGTCCGGCCGCAAACGTGTTGGACTTTGTTTCACCTGGGTGGCTGATCTTCCATCTCACTGTCTGGCCAAACAAACGTACAGGGGAAGAGCAGAAGAGGCGGACACGCCCGAGCGGAAGCTGAAGACACGGCCTGTGGGTGAGACAGTTTGTCGCTTCCAGCTTTACAGATGGAGCACCTCTCAGGCAGGGGCTGGCACTCTCCTTGACGCTTCACGTTTCGCACGTCACGTTGGACTGAAGATTATTTCATTTCAGATTCCAAAGACCGTCTGCACGGAAAGGCAAAGCCCAGGGGGGCAGAGCTGGACCTGACGCAGACCATAACAGACCAGCTGAGGCGAGTTTGGCCACCCGTCTTCGCCATGCACCGTTCATCCTCAACATGAGCAATTAGGCTTTAATTCACTTTTTATTAATCACAGTCTCAGAGCGCAGCACAGGCAGGCTGATTCAGAGATCATAATTAAAATCTATTTTAGAGCCTTACACGGCCTTGTGTCGGAAGGTAAGAAAATATGATGACTAGAAAAGGATCAAAGTTCTTTCAGTTGTCTCACCCAAGGAATACAGAGAGCAGGAACCATTGGCTCATCTGCATGGTTACACCAAAAATACAGTCTGGGCCCTAAAGATGTATTCAGACAGCAAAGGCTTTCACCATGAGCACAGTCTGGGCCCTATAGATTTAATCAGACAGCAAAGGTTTTCACCAAGAGCACAGTCTGGGCCCTATAGATTTATTCACAGAGTAAAGGCTTTCACCAAGAGCACAGTCTGGGCCCTACAGATTTATTCAGACAACAAAGGCTTTCACATTGAGCACAGTCTGGGCCCTACAGATTTATTCAGACAGCAAAGGTGTTCACCAAGAGCACAGTCTGGGCTCTATAGATTTAATCAGACAGCAAAGGTTTTCACCAAGAGCACAGTCTGGGTCCTATAGATTTATTCACACAGTAAAGGCTTTCACCAAGAGCACAGTCTGGGCCCTGTAGATTTAATCACACAGTAAAGGCTTTCACCATGAGCACAGTCTGGGCCCTATAGATTTAATCAGACAGCAAAGGTTTTCACCAAGAGCACAGTCTGGGCCCTATAGATTTATTCACAGAGTAAAGGCTTTCACCATGAGCACAGTCTGGGCCCTATAGATTTATTCAGACAGCAAAGGCTTTCACATTGAGCACAGTCTGGGCCCTACAGATTTATTCAGACAGCAAAGGCTTTCACCATGAGCACAGTCTGGGCCCTACAGATTTAATCAGACAGCAAAGGTGTTCACCAAGAGCACAGTCTGGGTCCTATAGATTTATTCACACAGTAAAGGCTTTCACCAAGAGCACAGTCTGGGCCCTGTAGATTTAATCAGACAGCAAAGGTTTTCACCAAGAGCACAGTCTGGGCCCTATAGATTTATTCACAGAGTAAAGGCTTTCACCATGAGCACAGTCTGGGCCCTATAGATTTATTCAGACAACAAATGCTTTCACATTGAGCACAGTCTGGGCCCTACAGATTTATTCAGACAGCAAAGGCTTTCACCATGAGCACAGTCTGGGCCCTATAGATTGACTGAGTCAGTAAAGGCTTTCACCACAAGTGCAGGCTGGGCCCCACTGTCAGCATTATCACTTCATTAGATCGTCCAAATAGCATGCTATAATTTCTCATTGGTTAGAGCTATGCCTCTCCTTCAATCAACACTGGCCCTCCTGTAGTACCGTGTGGCCTGCAGGATGTACTTACTGTGTTCCTCCTATGTCATTTTACGTAGCTTATGGTGTTTTATGTCTGCAGCGACTATTCGTTTTATTCAGTTGGACAAAGGCACAGTTGAAACTTCTTGAAATTGGAAAGATACAAATGAGGGTAAATTTGATTAGAGAGAGTAAAAATCTGTAATGTGAAGTGAATTTTCAACTTCGCCAGTATCAGAAGCAGGGTTTATCTATGCTTAGCATGTCAAGCTTGAATATCAGTTCAGTGACTTAAAAAAAATATTTGCCAGGGAAATGAGATCGAATGCATAACCAGCTCCATACTTCTATTTTCTGCTCCAACTTGAAAAGAAACGCAATCACAAAAGCTAACTCATAAATTATTATCTAAAGCCATCGGAGCTGGGTGATCAACATCTGCCTGTCTGTAACAAACCATGTACCATGTAAATGACAGTACATTGTATTAAGTCTGCAAACAGGCAGAAAGCAAGCAGATGCTCTATGTGCCCCGGAGATTAGAGCGTGCTCTTTGATCCAGTTCTTCAGGCGTCTGCGCCTTCCTTAATACTGTTTTATTGGGATGGATTTATGAGTTTATCACTTCAAGTTCTTTTTTTTCCTTTTTTTTTTTATCTGATAGAGAAAGATTATCTTCATATCTGACTGGTTTATTGTGATTTGTAGAGAGCTTGAGACAAAAAAAACAAAGAAAATGAAATGAATCATATTTCGAGATTTTAAAAACACGATTACTGCCCGCACTCTTAATAACAGACAAAGATAGTGAAAGGCAGAGAGCATGGATTTCCATTCTTTAATGAGATCTCCAGACCCATGCACACAGCATGTTTATCCACTGTATGGAAAAAGCTTTCATGTAGATGCACACGATGAACTACAGTACAGCAATGGGGGTGGATCTTCACAAGCATAAGTCCACGCTCAGTGCATAATGTGAATTAAGTGTGAATGATGAATTTGGCTGGAAGTACAGACTGAAGTGTAAATCTCAGTGTATGTAATTACATTGCTTTGGGTCATTCTGTATGTTAACTCAAGTGTTGCACCTTCATTTCAAGGAGAAATTCAAGCTCACAAAGATCTCATGTGCACTGAATATGAGCATAGAAAGAAACAACTGGTTCAACAGGACTGCAGTACTGCAATCAACACAATGACTATTACAAGTACAAATAGTAAACATAATTTCCCTACAGATTTTAGCAATGTTTCCTAGGTGTAATATAAACAATGACTAATGCATAATAATTTATGAAGGAAGAATAACTTTTGCATAATGCTTTCTTTTTCCAAAATTCAAGTTCATTTAAATGTGTGTGTTTTATTTATTTATTTTTATTCTCGCAGTGATGTAATTTAAGTTTCTGACACGCATGAAAACACATGTTTTCCCCCGCCTCCAAACAAAAACAGATAATACAGAATGTTATTAAGGTTATAGTAATTCCAATATATAATTAATAGATGTAGATGAGTGCATCCATATGCAACAAAAACATATTTCCATTTGCATTCTGCATAAATGCAATGAGTTAAGCATCTGCTTATTGAGTTCTATGATATGATGAACATGTTAAAACGGATTCTTAACAGCATTACACAATGTTCCAGAATCCTTCAGGGCTTGATATTCATAATTCCCCACAAGATATCTTCAAAAAAAAAATCTGATTTCATATTTAAAAGTCTCTTCTAAAAATCCCACTGAAATGTGATTTACGCACTTAAAAGTTCACGCTTAAAGTAGGGTTCAGGCCTAGTTTACTCAAGTGTGGATATGAGGAACATAGCATATCTGTGACAACGTAGCATCACACAACTCTCTGCAAAGACACCTCTGAGCACCAGCCATTATTTCACAAAAATAACTTTTTTAATAAAGGGGTTTTGTCATTTTGTTCATAGTTACAGCCAGACCCAAATCCGGTAACGGAAAAATGGCTGCAGATTACTGACATTTTTAATAGAACATCACTAATATTCAGAACAAGTCTCAGATATTATTGTTCATTTACATTTTTTACAGGGATTTGCCAGAGAAGTTAAATATTTTACCAACATCTCAAAATTTAAGGTCATATTTACTAAGCATGCTGCAAATGGGGAGGGGGTGGGGGTTCCCCTTCATTCCCCAATCAATGACCAACCGTTTCACAATCTCTGGATTTCTGAATTTGTGTAACAATTTGAATGATGTTTGTGTATGCAATAACTGAAAGAAATGCTGTAACAGACTGAATAATAAATACATATATAATTCCATTCCATTTTGTAATATATGGAAACACTCCAAATGTATTCTAAGCATGCCAATACATTTTTTGCTAAATAATACACAATAATATACAGTTCACCAAAATAATAGAAAAACTTATTTTGGTGAACTGTTTAATATATTCAGATATATCCCAGAGACTCCAATAAAGTGGATCGCCATATATGGGGAAAAGATTCTGTTGCATAAGGCTATTTTCCATTCTCAAGCCTTCATTTCAATTTCTAGGAGTTTTCTCAATAACCTTTCCCTGGAATCAGGGAAGAATGCATTCACAGTCCCCCTCACACCTTCCTCTACAAAGTCTCTGGGCTCTCTTCTTTCTATTATCTCTGAAATGCATACTCCCCACCGTGCATTGTGGCAATCCAATTGCAAAAATATAACTAACCAACATGTTTTGGTAGAATAACTGACTGACTGGTACTTATACAAGTGTTTTACCTGCACATCAGCCTGGTGCAATGACCATACTTTGAATTTGGTTAATTAATCCTCCATGGCATCAGAAAATGGCTCCACCTCATGTTTTTAACCAACTTAAACTGGACAAGAAGAACAATTTGGAAATGCTAGACATGTGGTAGCATCAGAATTGAGTGAGCCTTTTGCATTTTCTGGACCAAAAAGAAATCATACTGTTCTATTTGGAATATTCAGACCAGTTCTATCAGAAATCAAAGATTAGCCAAATCATTCTTTCTTTCTTTCTCACACACGCAGACACACACACACACAACAGACTACTACAACTACACAGAATGTTGGGAGAAAAAAAACTCTTGGCATCTGAAATGTGCTAATCCACCAATGGCAGTTTTCCTTTCTCACATCTAGTCCTCATGTTAATAAGAGCCAATCATAGCCCATGCACCCTGTACATCTGCCACACAGTAGCAGCCATAAAGCCTAAAGCCTTCCTGCCTTCCCCTAATACCAATCATTTTTTCATTTCATCTGAATCCTTACATTATTATATTAACTCATCCAGTTCCCGGACTGACAGACTGACACACATACAGAGGTGAACATCTGCTTTGCTTTAAATTTGCAGAGGTTGGAAAAGCATGTCATAACCATATTCCAAATATAACACTTTTAGATTAATTAGTAGTTTACATAATTAAATTACGTGGAATTAGTTGACTCCATTAATCACACATTTCAAGTTTGCCAGCATATTTTAAACACAATGTCACATGAGAATGATACATGATAATTATACTTGCATTGTAGTTTTTTATTGTTTATTTTTATTTTTTTACTTTTTAGCATTTCTTTAAGTAAATGATAATGCAGCTAATATGCTTTACTGAATTTGTAATTCTACATATTAAATACAAAGCAAGCCAATGCATACTTGAAATACTAGATAAAAAGCTATATAACTCTGCTAGCAAAATTTGAAAATACTTACATTTTAAGTTAGGTATTCACAGATTCTCTTGTATACGAATATACCTGAGAGTATAAAAAAAAAAGTTAACAAAATATGTACATTTCTTTAAAAATTGTTAGTAACCTGCCTAACAGTATAAAATATTTAAAGGGATTGTCCGACCCAGGTCCAGTTTATAATACTAATATTATAATATTCATTATTTTCACCCACTCTTATATACTACACTTGAGTTCTGGTGGATACTTTCAAACATACCACAGTTGTACGGCACCCTGGTGTGTGTGTCTCACACCTGGAAGGTATTTCCCTCTTGAGTGGACGAGGCAGGAAAAATGGCTTTAGTTTCATTACCTATTGATATGCACTTAATGCCTACCCTTTAGCCATTTTGAGCTGTGCTCAGCAGCTCAAAAGAAGAAAAAATACTGCTAGGGCACACAGCAGTGCCTGCAGCCCTTTAACGGAGGCCATATTCACAATAATGCACAGTCTCACATGCCTTATTGCTTTAGAAAATGGGCATTGCATTCTTTTTTTTTTTTTTAAATGATTCATTTTCAGCTGTTATTTTTAGAAGCGATTTATCAATGCCTATGGCACATCACAGGATATAATCGCTGGATGTAAATAACGTAATGTATATAAACAAGACTGGGTCGTTATGCTAGTATTAAAAGCTTACATTGCAGCCGGTATTGATGACAGCAAGCTAGTTAGAAGTGCTACTTATTATTATTCATATAAACATTTAAGTTTATTGTACATGTATTAAAGATATTTCTTCTGGTTCTTTGGTGATATCAGATATTGTTTTTTCTTGTGGTGGAGTAAGTTGCTGTTCTCTGTGCTGACAAGAACGTCACTCCGGCGTTTTCTAATGCTAGGATGTAAGTTTTGCTTCCTGTAGCTTCGGACTGAGCTTTCACTGCTTTGCCCACTCACATCTCGCTAACGAAACGCCTCCAGACCTCAGCCTGGCAATTTCTTTGGCGAGGTGCTGTGGAGGTAATTCACCACCATCAAGCAGTGGGTCAAAAGTCACTTTAAACACTGCATTTCTGATTGTTAGCTAGACAGGTAACCCAAGCAGAAGGCAACATAATGTTGTCAGTTCTCTCTCATTAGTAAGGTGAAGAAGCGTCCAGCATCATAACTGTTCCTGTACTACCGATTTTATCATGGCTTCAAACGCTGTTTGACCAACCTGCAAACGGTACTGGAACCAACCCATTTTATAAATTGTAATAGACTGCCGTTCTGCCATGTCAATAACTTCAAATGTTTTCATGGCCACGTCCAGAATTTCAATGAGCTGTTATCTGAGCCATGCCCCCAATCTCATTGAGTTATCTCAGCCACAGTTTCATTGGCCTATTCTCTGAGCCCACAGTCTTACTGTCTGTGATCAGTGCCATGCCTATGAACTCATTGGGCTGTTATACGTGCGACACCGACTACCTCATTAGGTTGTTTGAGCTAAGCACACAGTTTTGTTGGTCTGCTGTCTGAGCCATGCCCACAGTCTAATTGGTCTGCCCTTTGAGCCATGCCCTCAATCTCATTGGTATTACGCTGAGCCGCATCAACAATCTTATTGGTCTGTCCTTTGGGCCATATCCGCAGTCTCACTGGTCTGACTCTGAGCCATGTCCATGACCTCAGTAGTCTATTCGCTTGCAGATGATACTGTTTACAAATTAGTTAAGGAGGACAATAGGACTGTGTGCTTTACTAGGGGAGAGGCAAGTGCTGTTTAATTCCTGTATAATTCCACTTAATGCCTGGCGTATGGTCACACTGCTGTCAGCAGCTAAAAAAATAAAGATTTTGTTGCTGAATACTCATAAAGCAAGTCTTGTTATCCAGAGGACTCTTTGATGCTCTTCAAAGTTGACAGTGAATGCACACTGACTGAGCATTCACTCACATTCATGCATCATTATCCAGAGAAACATTTAGAATTCCTCATGAGTTGAGTTCAGCTCATTGTTTAACTACCCTCCATTTCAATGTAATAATTTTAAAGGAAAGCAATCAATGGCGTAGATTTGAAAAATCAACAATCAGGGAGAAGGAACTTTAGACCAACTTCATCAGTCAATGATATAAATGCTGTAAACCAGATGGGGAGGTTATTGGGTGTATTTGCTCAATGATGCTGAAATCATTCAGGCTTGTTAAAGCTAATTAAAAGTTTCAGATTGACTGGGCTTCATCTGAAAGTAAAGTTCATGGTATGCACCACGTAGGAATTGAGAGAGACGGTGGCTTGAAATGAATGCAAAAGGAGGAGGGGGGAACGCAAAATTAAACCGATGAATAATTTAACTCCCGTTCATCTTTCAGACTCGTTAATGATTAAAATATCCAAGTCACCCAACTCCACATAAACAGTTTCCAAGAACATTAAATCAAAGATGTCTTTGAAAGTTTTCTTCACCTTTTTTTTCTTCTTTTTGCATTCTTGCTTGTACTAAGTTTTCCAACGGCTTTCAGAACTTTTCCTCCAGCAGAATCATACCAAAAGGTTGGAATTACATCCTGTGGCTCAATATTAGAGCTTCACAATGGTGTTGACTCAAAGATAAAGGGAAAATTATGCGCTGAAGAGGGCTTTATAACATTCAAAATCTTCCCCAGTATTTATGATAACACCCCTCTGACCTGTTAGCATTAGCTGCACTGCACTGCACAGCACTTTGTGTACCAGGCACCCCTTCAGGGAATTGGCATGAGCAGAGCACAAATATTTACTGATGTCATCTGGCCACCAAATCTAATACAGTAATGCTTTCACTCGGTTTTCCATGCCAGCTATGGAAACGATCCATGTCTGGCTTTCTCTCACTCCTTTGCCCTCTCCTTCTCTCAAAGTCTGAGCAACCAGAAGCCCGATACCACACTACAAATCTACAACCAATAAGCTTATAAATAGGATGAGCAATATGCAACATAGGCATGGGTGAACATAGACATGGTTCCATAAAAGCGCACTGTGTTAAAATACTTTAATGGTTTCCAGGTTTACTCACCCTTGCTAGCTTTCCTTAATTCCTTCTGAACACATCACAAGGAAACATCAAAGGGACGGAGGAAAGGTCACAAGGAAAAAAGAACAGAGGAGAGTTTCCGTATGAATTTCAACATCCTCATTCATTCCAGTGCAATTTTGTAGCAACATCTATCAGCAGTGACATTGCAAATCCCCAGCATGCATGTTCTCTAATTCCCTAATATTTTGACTTTAATTATAAATAGTGCTTTGTACCAATTCTAATATGTATGTCATATTAAATTACATTATTTAACAGAATTTACAAGTTACATTTTGTTAAATATTATTTGTCCTATTTTATTGAGATACTTATTTCCTATATTTGCTATTATCTTTCTGTTTCTACAAGCTATTTGTTGTTAACATACTGATACTTTTGTACAGTATGACCATTTGTGACTTGTTATTGGGATTTATATTTTGCCCATTTTAATTTTAAATCTACTCATCAATTTTTGAACAAAGTGTCAATTTTGGGGTTTTTTCCCATTGGAAGTTGGTAGTTTATTCCCACTTCCTGAGAACTGACAGATTGGCCAGCTGAGAGACAATTTCAGCATGCATGCATCAACCCTTACAAAGGTTCATACAGAGAAGTGAAAAGAGATAAATCAGGTAGTGTTGGACCAGGCTATGTGATTTTAAACCTGGGAAAATGCATGACATGCATTACATGAAATATATTAAATATAATAAATGTATATGCTGATATGTCCACATACACACACGCACGCGCGCGCGCACGCACGCACGCACGCACACACACACACACACAAAGATACATGTAACATTTGTCTTCTGATACAACCTACCCTGAAGCAAGAACTGTCAGGTGACCCCTAAGTCAGCATTAATTGGCACTAACGCATCTGAAAAGAAGGTTTCTGGTCATGTGACCTCTGAGTCAGCTTTAATTGGCTCTATCTTATCTGAAAATTAAGGTCTCTATTCCAAGCCTCTGTCTGTGATGCATTCATTTATAAACCACATTCTCAGGGTTTTTGCAAGGTTATTATAGTTTTGTCTTTTCCATTACTTTTTTTATTTTACATTATTTTTGAATTTCATTTCAATTCAGTTTCGTTTTCAGTTTAGCTTTTTACATTTTTTAAGCTTATCATAACCTTTATTGGATTTTTATTTTGGAGACCCATGCCATTCAGTTTTAGTTTTAATTTTAGATTTAGATTGAGGGGAAGACTATTTTTCAGTTAAAGTGCTGTAAGATTCAAACACCTGAACAGAAACAGTGTGGAAACATCAACAGCAAATAACTTAAACACATCAGTTTTACAGCATATATACAGTATATTCATTTGCTCAAATGAATAATTATAAGAACCTCAGTTTAAAACCGAGGTATGCTTAAGTACAGGTAAGACACATCACCCACAAATGGCTAGGTTATAAGCTTCTAACTGTCAAGTAATTTTATGTACCTAAAAAAAATATTTTGCAGACTGTCAAAAAAGGGCTCTCAAAATAAAAGGTACAGTACACTGTCAATAATGTACTCAAAGTAATACCAGGCAGATCTCTTTTTTGGCCCCATACTGGCATGCGCCTCTGCCATGATACTTATCAATGTTTCATCGCTTTTTTGTCAAAATTTGAAAATGCCATGGTTACAGGGATGACAATGTAACATATCACCACTTAGTGGCCACGACTACTAGGAGTCCAACAGACAGAGCATTTTCTTTATTTTTCACTTTTGTTTGAAAAATTAATTTGATAAAAAATAATGTTGGTTTTTATTTAATTCTAGTTTCACGTTAATTTTAGTTCATTGGACAGGCTTGTTTCTCATTTTTGTTTATATGAATACATTTTTGAATGGCTTGTTTTCATTTAATGCAACAGCTCTGCTATAGGCCTACATACAATAATGCGCACACAAATTCGATGATCAAAAACGAGGAGAATTATTTGCACTAAAATTAATAAAGACATTTTTTCTCCAACAATGCAAAAAAATATATATATATTGTGAGAACTGAAGTTAAACACAGAAAGGCATGAATGCAAGGTGGGAATTTTTCTGAAAAATCCACCCACCTTGTATATTTAACTTTAAGGGCCTTCATCAACGATGAGATAGCAGTAAAATGTACTACACCGGCTATCAGGCAGCAGTCTTTTGGTACTTCGGTTTTTTGCTCACAATATTGATATTTTCAAAGGTCATTTGTAGAGTGTAATCATGTGAGATATTTCTCAATGTTCAATTGGATTCATTTGAATACAACAGAGTTCTGTGGGAATATGTCATTTCAGGTCCTGAAAAATTAGACAGTCGTATGCCAGGTAGTGGTATGCCTGAAAATAAATTAGTCAGTATAAATCCCAATCTAAAGCTTGGTTAAATGCTCTTTAATACATTGTCCACTGGCAGAGCACAAACAGTTATTTACAAATAAAACTATTTCAAAGTTAAAACATTTAGAAGATTGCAGAATATTTTAGAATGAGCTACACATGTTGGCTTTATTGTATTCATTAAATGCTGTGATGGTGTCATGGATGGCTTTCCATTAAAAATCTTTTCTAAAAGTTTTTTTTCTTTTTTGTCTCATGCCTGAAGTTAAATATCAATAGACATGGGTACACATTTGATGGGATGGTTATACAGCCATGGTTTACTTCAAGAGACAGTTTATACTGTCATAAAACAGTCCATTAAAATTTTTCAAAATAGTTTATAAGAATAAGCCCAACAGGCAACAAAGATACAACCCATCACAAAATTTTGTTAGAACGTGTTTAAAACTTAATTCATGAAAATATATAAGTTTATGTATACGTTCACATATGATGTACTTCAACAGCCCATATACCCACTGCTTATTTCAAGTGTCCTAATCAGCTTCTAAAATATATGATCTTTAATCAATCATAAGTGCCATCTGATCGGATTTACAACAGTAGAAACAAACCCCTAAAATATAAATATGACTCGGGAGGCCAGTGCATGGACCCATTCAGCTGTGAAGGCCAGGGAATCGTATTTCAGAGGCTGTGTAACCTTGGTTTGTTTAACAGGCATCCTTGTTAGCATGTATGAAAAGGCCCTTTCCATTGAAGGACTGTAAGAAAATAAAAAGCCCCTCTGACATGTACAAACACAGGTAAAGAGAGCTCCTGTGACAGCTGCCACTGTGGTGCATTGTGGGGCTGAATAGAACTGTCAGGAAGCGTAGGAGTCCCTGTGCACGTTGCGACCTGACGTGTCCACATTCCCTTAAATATAAATGTGGGGTGGGGAGGGGGACACACCTGTCACCTGTCTTAGTGGTGACCTTAGTGTTGACAGGTGTGTTGTTCAATGAGGTATGAGGCGGTTCTGATGAGGTATAAACATTCCCACCCCCACTACCACCGCCAAATCCTGTTTTGTTGAATCTTAAAGCTGTATCAAGCTGAAGAGGGAGAGTCAGCAGAGAAAGAAATACAGAGTGAGAGCGAGAGAGACAGGGAGAGACACAATGAGAACTTTGTTGCTCACATGAAGAATGTCTCCAACAGAGCAACCTCACTCCCTACCTCATCTCTGTCCCCCTTAGTAACCATTAGCAGGTGAATGGAATCAGCTTCACCTTTCCTATCAAAGCCTTCTCCACCTGTCACTCAGGAGTGCTAGCGCAGGGTGAGCGGTTGCAGAGGGGGTGCAGGTGGAGGGGGTGTTGGCAGGGAAACCGAGCTGTCACTGGCTCATCGGGGTCCCCGAACGGATAACAAGCAGCAAGGCGGCCAATTATCACCGCAAAAATAAGCCCTGATAGGAGTCTTGCACTTTCTTCATCTGAAGAGACCGCGGCGGGGGGGCATAACTCTTTCCGGCTTCCCCATCCCACGCAGCCCAGACCCAGATGGTCATGTCTCGCATTTTTCGGGCGATAAAACTAGCGAGACATTTTGTAGAGGTGGGGGGAAATAAGCTTCTTTTTTTTTTTTTTTAAATGCCACCCCACACACCACTGAGCTGGGGAACTCCAAATTAAATAGGGGTGGGGCAGACGAGATTCCTATGCACTGCAGACTGACAAAGGCAAAATTAGCATCATGCATCATTCACATTTGCATGGCATTTAGCTGACGGTCGCATCAAGAGCAACTTACAATTAGTGCATGAAGAAACTACGGCGATAATTTACAAACACTACTGCAGTGTGGGGTGGCTTGCCATCGCTAATCGCGGATCAGTCATAGACCGAGTTCTTTAACGCTGGACTCCGTACCCTCCTCAAAAGATCGGGTCATCACAATCACGGGATCACAAAGACCAGGGTCTCCTCCAAAGACCAGGGTCTCCAAAAAGATTGGGGTCCCCAAAAGACCTGACCTGTATTACGAAACAGGGCTTGTTGTATACAACATAATACTAGGGTAATAACAGTATAGGCCCTTAATCTGTTATACCGTAGTTCTATAGTCTAATTCAATCATTTCAAGTATCAACTCAAAATATCATCTCTTTTAACACTACAGTATAATATTCAACTGTAAAATGAATTGGCAGTTCATTTTAACACAAGAAATAAAACTGAATAACATTAGGCTATAGCTTATGTACTGTAGCTGGAATAAGTGGTTAAACTCAATTAGCTTATTCAGCTATATTAAGAGTTTCAACTCAATTTATATTATCACAGAAGTTAGTCACCATCATGAAACGTTTAGGTTTCAACCAAATAAATGCAGTACTGACTATTTTTAATGTGGCGTTCGCTTAGCATAACTTTAACTTTTTAATTAAAAAACCATGAACAACGGCTCTGTTAATTCAACGCAATGATTGAATGGTAAACATAACAAAGGGTCTGATGAATACATGTACCAATATTTTTACAGTAGCAGCTCAAATCAACAACTTAATTTACCTAGTTCATGAATTGAGCATGAATTTAAAGTAGCGCCGCCAACCGGGGCTAGCCTCTTTCAAATTAAAGAGTAAACATGTTAGCAAGCTAAAAGCGAACTCACTCAAGAACAAAATAATGTATATATTGGACTACATGCACAGTCCCAGTAGCTCAACTGTGGGCATAAACCATCCTATAATGAATCTGATAAGTTTTAGTAATTTATATCATGTTGTGACCAAATTACGAACTTATACGTGCACGATCTACTCACGGAATGTTTGTTGCATTTGTGGTCACACTGCTCTGCTGATCACGTAGTGCACGTATGCAAGGAGTGTCACTCAAAATCAATTAAAGGTGGGACTTCCTTATTTTTCACTTCTGATAGGCTAGGAGAGGGTTAAATTGACTTCACTCTTTTTTTAACTAAAAAAATATTAGTTACCTATATTTTCTACCGGGCTACATATGCTTTTAATTATATGGTCTTCAGCTACTCCAGAAAATCACTACTATAGCAAGATATATGTAAATCTATAATAAAATCAATGACATCATAGAGATATGTACCAAATTACCAAACTGCAAATGTTATTTGCATTTGCTTGTGGTGTCAGCATCCTTGGGCACAATGCTTTTAGGTTTGCAATTGAGTTGGGCAGTCAAATTATTGATAAAACAAAGTTTTAGACAGACAGACAGTCATCCTCCTGGGTTGCACGGGTGTCTAAATTTACTGTTTGTCCATGCTTCCCCTGTCTCTAGTACCACAGCATCCTTACCTTCTCCCCACATGCAGCTCATCCAAAGGGGGGTGAGGGGGTGTGAGAGGTCGACCCACTGAGCTTCAGATTTCTCTGCAGCTCTTCGTACGGCAGGCCCACAATCTACATCTCCAGCTGCACACAAGCAGAGGGACGGTGTTCTTCTCTGTTTTATCCTGAATATCTCATAGGGCATTACAGGAAGGTGTGTCTCCTCCCTCCAGAAGTTACTGTATGTGACAGAACACAGAGAGTGGAACAAAGGGTGCTCACACAGCATTGACACGCTTTGACTGACACAAGAATCAAAGCATGATTTACCTCCAACAGGTACTGTACGTACTGTAACACAATCATATCAAAGTCATAACGTGCCTCTACCCCAGTGCTGTGTGGCTTCCACACAGAGCTGATCCCATGCAAGTAACGGGAGCATAGCGAGGCAGAACAGTTAGGAATCAGGGTTTGTAATCAGGGGGTGCAGGTTTGATTCCCAGTTGGGAATTGAGCGATTAATTTTCAACTTTCATCAAGATGCTTAACTTGAGTTGCTGTACAAATGATAAAAATGTAAGCTGTGCAAGTTGTTGCAAATAACCCTGTGTCCATTAATCGAGTAAATGAAAGATGCAGAAAGTCTCAAACAGACACTTCTTTTGCTAAATACATGTATGAATCTTGAATGAAGTTTTACAGAATTCCAGTCACTTTCACCCTCCAGCTTTCTTATTCCGGAACGATCTCTTCACACATGGCACACCACTCTTCAGCACTGTTCACCGGTTGCCGACAGCAACCGGCATTCAATTCAAATCACTCGCAGAGCCATACAAAGCTGCAAATAGTACTGGACCTTCTATCCTCAGATAATGATTACACCCCGACCAGACCTCTCCATTCAGCATCCAGCAAGGCTGTATCACTGCTCCTGGCTCCCAGCAGCTGCTCATTTCCTGTCCTTGTCTCACAATGGTGGAGCAACCTTCCCCTATCAGTCAGGAAGGTAGATTCACAAGCTGTTTTCCTCAAACACACCTTTTCAAACTATGCCCCTATGTTTCTGTTTTTAAAATCCCATCTCTACCTTTATCTCACAGGAATTCAGGCATGTCCCTTGACATTTTGTATATATAGTTCTAGTGGTGTTTGTTTACCATCTGAGTTGTACTTCTGTAAGTCACTTTGGCTAAAAGTGTCGTCAGAACGATTGAATTGTATACTTGTCCATTTTAAGGCTTTGGAATAAGCCACCTGTTCTGGACTTGCTCTGAGATGCTCTAAGTTACATGCATCATTTTCCCAAAATAAAACTAAGCATGCAAACTTAAAATAGTCTAACTTAGCTTGACATCTTGTAAAAGAACTTGTCACTAAAAGATTTGTTCCCAGTCTGAGATGTTGGTGTCAGAGCTGGTGCTTTTTAAAGGAAATCAAACGTAGAGGCTTTCAGGTGGCTGGTCATCTTAACAAGTAAATACTGGTTTGGGTATTCTGATTACTAGTTACTGGTGCAGGGGTGTCCAATCTTTTCCGAAAGGGCCAGTGTGCGTGTTTTTGTTTCAGCACTAAGATACCTGATTCTACCTGTCAAGGTCTTGAGTGAAGACTATGATTAGTTAATTAGTTGAATCAGGAGCTAAAACAAAAACCTGAACCCACACTGGCCCTTTTGGACACCCCTGTACTAATGGTCAATTTAAAACATTTTGACCCGGGAATCCATTTTTAAAAGAATAGTTTCTAACTGTATTTAGTTACAACAGAACAATAGAATTATTGTGTCCAGTGATTTTATTTATTTTGTCACATACTGTACTGGTTTTCATTTCAGAACTACCGTAAAATACGTTCCATTTTATTTCCATGCACATCCCATTTTGCTTGAAGAACAAATTCAATCGGGAGGCAGAACAAAAATATCTTTCTGTCATCTGTCTTCAGCTTCAGAGCCTGGGAGAATTAGCTCATAGAACTAGATTCCAAATCTACGCATCTTCTGTCTCTCCATTTGTTCTGAAAAAATCTTCTGAGAATACTGCACAGGCTGCATGACATAGATCAGTTACTCCACGTCCAGTTCTGTCTGGGCACATTTTTTTTGTTTTTTTTTTGGAAAAATATACTTGAAGATTTACAGAAATCACACAAATCAAATTTGTACTAAAATTCAGAATGGAATAATTCTAGTACGTACAATCTAGACAAATTTCTTTCACACACACACACACACACACACACACTGTTATAGGCATTTGTCAACCTGAGGACCAAAGTTGAGGAAGGAAAAGTCAATGAAAGTCAAGGAAGCCATTATGAGGCTGTTTGGAACATCATTAAGTAGAAAGAGAGCACTGGTGAGCTCAGTTATCTCAAACGGCCTGGTATGCCAAGGAAGACCTCTACAGAATCTTTCAGAGTTCTGGAAAAAGATGTTTCGGACAGATGAGCCCAAGATTCAGTTGTAACAGAATGATGGCAAGCGCATAGTGTGGAGGCCAAAAGGAATTGCCCAAAGCACGCATTCTCCCATCTGTGAAATGTGGTGGGGGTGTTGTTTGATTGTGAATTGTACAAGTGAATTGTTTGATTGCAAATACAAAATTGTGGCGTACGGAGTCAAATCAAGACAAAATAGGTCCCAAACTGTTTGCAGCTTACTGTATGCATGTATTAAGAAGTCTCTACACTATTTATTCTCTGGATAAAACAGCAGGTGGTTAATTCATTTTTCCACACTTTTTCATGTTTCAAGCATAACCGCCTGTGTTTAAATGCAAAATGTCAATCTTGTTGTATTTCCCTATGGGGATTCACATACATACACACATGGAAACATTATATAGATTAAATTCTATGAAGAAATAAAATAGTAATTTCTGAAGAAAAGGCCTATACCATTATTACATTACATTACAGGCATTTAGCAGACGCTCTTATCCAGAGCGACTTACACAACTTTTTACATTGCATCCATTTATACAGCTGGACATATACTGAAGCAATTGAGGTTAAGTACCTTGCTCGAGGATACAACGGCAGTGTCCTATCCAGGAATTGAACCTTTGACCTTTCGGTTACAAGCCCAGTTCCTTACCCACTGTGCTACGCTGCCACCCACTGTTTCTGGGAACAGTGTAATACTAAATAAATTTGAAATATCTGGTTTTATAAGCCATAGTCTCATAAAGAGCTGAATTTGGTAAAAACAAAGCTGGAATAAAAAGTAATTTCTGAAAATCGTGAAAGGACAGAATGTGTCAGGCTACAGGGTAACAAACATTTTTAACATTCCCACCTGACAAATGGCTGGAAAAGCGCCAACACACACACACGCACGCGTAAAACGTAAACACACACACACACACACGCACAAGCACACATGAACACAAAGAGCTACACACACGCCCACACACATGCACGCACACCCAGAGCCACACACACACACACACATTTTGATGAGAACGGTATTTAGCATGAAAAAGAACCTTATGTTGAATTGGCTTCAGAAGGGCTCTGTTCAGCCATTTTGATGGGTTATTTGATGGTCCTCTCCTTATTAATTTCTGAAGGTGCCACACAAATCAGTCAAAACGTTATGCTTCATTATGTTTGCAGCATATGGTATCAGTCAAACAAAATAATACCACTGCAAGTTAGGGCTTGAATGAAAATTCACAAGGAGCTGAAATGGAGTCAATGTTAAGCTAAATCAATTTAGTTTAACAAACATACATTTACTGTTTTAATCCCTATATATTACATATATTGTATCATATATATTTGTGTCTTTGTGGGAGTAAATATATAGGTGTGTTTGTGTGTGTGTGTGTGTGTGTGTGTGCATATGTGCATGTGTGTGTGAGTTAGATGAGCTGTAGTTAGTGTAAAAATCCAGTTGCAGACAAATGGAATGAATTGAATTTAGGTTTATCTTGCAGTATTAAACACTGCTCCCTGATCATTTTTTAAATATTTTAATCTTGTCATGTGAGCAGCAAGGAAAAAATATGAGCAATGTAGTCCGCATCGCTGCCTCACAAGGTTAATGGTTTACAAACTGTCATTGAAATTCAACATGACAATTTGGCTGCTGAGAGGGGAAGAAAGAGAGGGGGATGGTGAGAAGGACAGAGGGGTGGAGGGGTGGAGGGAGGGAGGGAGAGAGACAGACAGAGAGAGGGATGCTGAACAGTAAACACAAGTGCAGGGGAGCTCATCTCGGGCCCTGAAGGGGCACGGTGCCAGACTCCCTTTCCTCCAGATTCCAGCTGAGACTACTTGAAGTGACAAGGACACTCACATCACTGCAGGAAGCCGGACGCCCGCGCGGCTCATTCACCAGGCTGCCTGCCAGCCATGACGCAGGCTGGCCCGTACAGTACAGCCTGGACTGTACGGGCCTGCCCCAGGTCTGCAGGGCCACAGGGGGGCTGCTTTTTGACTTCACCAACCAGGTTAAACCTGGGAGACCAGGCAAGGCTAGATAACTCTGTAATCAACCGCCTAAACGGATCAATTAAGCGCTTTATGACAACAAGCACACTCTGTGCCTCTCCAGGACATTCCATCACATTCATCCTACAAATACATTAAAGGGTCAAGAGCCCCTGTCCTCCATGGACAAATGCACATCCTTCCATCCTTCTACACTTTCCTATACCCCCCCCCCCATGTTTTTTAAAGACTTTGACAGAATGTACTGTAAAGAATATTCATTTTGACAAGTAAAAAAACGGGAGGTCTTTAATGACTTCATTTTAAGTACTACTGGATCTTTCGGTTGACGTTCCCAATAATTTGACCATCATCATCTCAAGTGTTTTGGCAAGCTTTAGAAGTTTCATTAATCAAACCAAGACCATAATTTCTCAGGTATCACAAAGAAGGGTCTTGCATGCTGGGTGAAAATCCTTTTACTAACACAACTACATAACTACAACACTAGAGGAATGGAATAAAAGAAGTAATTATTTGCCTATTTTGTGTAAATTTCACAAGCACTCTCCAAAATAGGAAAAATAAACCATTTCTGCTAAACCCTACGCACTTCACTTCTTCACAGTGGTCAAAATAGAACATTCCTATTTTAGAAGATATATTTGATGATAAAGGTCTGTGTTCTTTCCAGGACCTAAGAAAATCATTTATTCTTCTGGGCTTATGCTTTCTATCTATATGAGATAATGTTCCACCATGAAATATCGTCTTGCCAAGTTTTTGTTCTGTCTTGATTTGCTTGTGGTGTTTCCGGTCAATTCAATTATTTGTTAATCTCCGTACTCGGGCGTGTGTTGTTAGTCAGTCTCGATAAAAGTGTCAGCTGTACGGCAGTGATGTAATGCAATGTCACGTACACAGCCAGCAAACATACAGTGCGCACTAGCAGCCTGCCACCGGCACAGCTGTTAGCCTGCTGGCATTCTGCAAATCAGCACTACAACAGTCTGCTCGCACGCAGATGAGCGGAGGCAGTCATGGCCAGCATCGGCTATTAAGCGAATTCTAAATCGTTGGTGAATGGTCCTGCCACCGACGGACCACTGCAGTGCCGATTTGTAAAATGCTGGTGGACCGACAGCTGGAGCCAACGGCGATCTGATGGGTGCTTGCTTGCTGGGGAGTGTAATTGAAGTTTCCAAATTGAGGATAAATAAAACACACGACGTACCCACAGTTCGTTTAAATTCATACTTGACATAAATTCAAAACATACTTGATCTCATTTTGGTTTGAGTTTAGCGTGTGAGTGCGTGTGCGTGTGTGAGTGCGTGTGTGCGCGTGCGTGTGTCTATTCATACCGCCATTGGCTAAATGAAGAGTGAAATGCAATGTTTCTATTTATCTTTTCGTCTGGTACCTAATTAACGTGGGAGCATGAGGAGTTTTATTTTCAGGCCTCGGGGTGACTTGAGCCTTCGTTACGCAGAAGTGTGCGGACCGCAAGGCCATCACCAGAGGCGCCCGTGGCGGGTTTTCTTAACAAGCCCAAACATCATTAACAAAGCGCAACTTCATTATGCATATCAAAGCAGCGCAACCTGCCAATGACAATAAAGCCACAAACCCGGTCTCAGCGTCTGCCCGTTTACAGGGGAGAGCCAAACATAAACAATAGGTGACTGCAGCTCTGCCACGTCTCAGAAATAAAACATTTATGCCCTCACAAAGGAGCGGACACACCAAAGACGCAGGTTTAAGTATTGTTTTTATACACTAAGTGCACTTTCCTGCACAGGATGAATTGACTGATGCTTGCAGCAGGGTTGTAGAACTTGGCATGGAGTCTTGGCCTGTTGATGGAGTCGGAGAGATGGGACAGACGACTGCTGAATCAGCTCTTATAACTCAGCTAATAAAATAAAAATAGAAAAAAGGGACATTTGAATATACAACGTCAGAGTTTTAGTAGTACCACTACATTACTATAGCACACAACTCAGCATATAAACAGCACAGTAATTCTATTTTTCTCAGTGAAGGATAATGCATATTGGGTAATTATCAGAATATACTTGAGAGTCGGATGTGCGCCTCAGTGGGACAATGTCACACTCAAATGTCCGATATTTCTATTTGGAGGCCAAAGAGACCAACACTCAATGCAGCTATGCAAAATCCCCTTGGTCTGCACATAAAAATGATTTTAAACTATAATCCGACTCCCTTCGACCGTGGTTTGTGGAAAGCATGTTTTTTTAGCACAAGCCCACAGTACATCTTTGTGAAATTCAGATTGCAATTACGCCTGACTGAATAGAAAATGCTGCGAGCAGCCCTTGATCTCCCCAGAACTATTTAAAGAGAGACGATGCTCGTGCGGCCGCGTCTCCCTGGAGAATTTGCGCTGTGTTGTGATTATTAAAATATTGAAAATGCAGGATGGAATCAGTGTCAGAAGCGATGCCGAGCTGCTTAGAGACTTCACCTCCAAGACAAAACTGACACGTTAATGCCAGTGAATCATTAATATTTTCCATAAATATTAGATTGCTTCGTTACTGGCTGAGGACGTAAGCCAGCGCGCACCTCTATTAGTGCGGCTGGTCTTCTTTCGACGAGCACCTGAGGTTCTGGGGAAGCTTGATTGCACTGAATGGTCCAAAACGAACGAGCGGTTTGTGGCGGACTGCAGAGAAGCCTGAGCGCATTCTGCTCGTGTACCATTTCTTATTTGCTGTGTGCAGGGTGCTGCGACGCTGTTCTGTATTATATTCATTCATATTTATAAGCCGTGTGAAGTATTTTAGTCTCTGACAGGTGGTTGTGACTGCAGGGCTATGAGTTCAGGTTCAGGATTGAATTGATGATGTACTACTATAGGCAATCTGTACTGGGGATTTGTGTATTTATTTATTTTTTTGTCAGAGGTAAATAAATGTGTATAAATGAATTCCAAAATGAAAGCTATTTGAAGTTTCAATGCCTTTGCCTTCTCCATGAAAAGCAGCAATGAGAATGTTTTCTGAACTTTTGTTTCAAAAATGAATATGTTCTGTCAATTCAGTAACATTGATTGAATATTTTCTAGTTCTTGTTATTACATTATTTATAGATATTGAGCTTGTTCAATCTACTATGTCTGATCACTTTGGGCTGGATTTTTGAGCAAGTTTGAATTCTGAAAAAAATACCGTTTTAACAATTTCATTTTTATTTCAATGTACAGCACACCAACAATTGTAGTTGACAATATTTACAAGAGTCATTACAGCCCCTACTGTGTACTTCCATAAAAATGATAATGCTTGAAATATATGCCCCCAACAAGCACACTCACACAGACACCAACCTGTGCTCTTTTGCACATGTGTGAACTTGACTTGCTCTTGTCTGCCAGATCTATTACAGGGAAAACACTACTTTCACATAGTAGATTTGCAGGCTATGACAGCAGACAAGAGCAAGTCAGGTTCACGCATGTGCAAAAGAGCACAGATCTATTTCCAGTCACCGTAACTGTACCCGCAGCCGTTGATGCTTAAAATCCCTAATACTACCATACTACCATAGTACTGTGGCATATGGCGACAAAGGAAAACTGAACAGGATAACTTATGTTTTCATATTTTAGAATTTAGGCCCTCATAAATTAAGGCCCTCAACTTTCAGACAACATAAACATGGTTTAGTTTATCATGTCTTTGATAATGTTGGTGCTAATTATAAAATGGACCTGGCCACATAGACTACAGTAATTGAAGCATTTCATAATTGAAACAGAAAATGAATATGAAGTAGCTCATGTGGAGCCGGTAATAGCTTATGCATGGTTCTAGATAGCTTTGGGATATATTGCATTAATACAAATACACGGACCCTTTTATTTATCTGGGGAGGAGGACTTCAGTGAGAGGGTTAAAACATTTTTTGAAGATCTTGAAATGAAAATATTTGAAAAACATAATGGGTCTCCTGGTTTGTGTTTTCACATCAGAACAACAAATTTAAATCCAATAAACCAGGTGAGATAAGATATCTGCAAGAAATCCGCACTGTTTTACAAGATGAATAAAGTGGTGAGTAACAATGAAAGCCAGCAAGCCTTGTGACTCTCCGGGACCAGGGTTAGGAACCCCAGTTGTAAGGCATCAGAATGGGTTTAATGTCCTTCTGAATCACTGCTGCTTGAATTCTGAGATCAGGTTGGGAGGACATCGTGTCTAGGGAGTAGTTTATCTCAGAATGACCTTCGTTTTGCACTTCACGAGGAAAGAACAGGCTACAAAATGCTGAAATTATTTACAGCGATGCCATCCAATAAATGCTCAAATTGGTCAGACCACAAAAGTTGTCAGTGATGTGCTTTCCTCCATATATTCTCTGAATTGGTTTGCTTATTGAGGACAGAAAGACAGCCGTGAGAAGACTTCAGGGCTTTAAAAAGAAGACTAATGTGATGCCAGCCATTCAGGGCCATATTAATAATTGATGAAAATAATAATAGTTTATACTATTAATACTGCAAAGCTATCATTTACCCAACCTTTGGAATACAGACTTTTCGCTTGCCATGCAGACATCTCAAAGTAGTATTCTGTTAAATGAATCTTTTGCAAGATTTAACATTCACTCTTGCACTTCAAATGTTTTACAGACTACAGTAATGT
This sequence comes from Anguilla anguilla, assembly GCF_013347855.1. Classification (NCBI taxonomy): domain Eukaryota; kingdom Metazoa; phylum Chordata; class Actinopteri; order Anguilliformes; family Anguillidae; genus Anguilla; species Anguilla anguilla. The sequence continues at coordinate 14,188,866 of NC_049215.1, forward strand.
CTCAAAGGGATTAGAAATTGTAGCTGCATTTTAATAAATAAACCCATATCTCTCGATATTATATATGTATATATGTATATATATATATATATATACATACATATGTACAGATGGGTGACAAATTAAAGGAAAAATCTGAAATATGTGTGAGCACTTTAGCTTTTGGCATCCGTCACATATATGAAAGGATTTAAAGGATTCATATTTCATTGTATCACCTCTATACACTAGGATATGCTCAATCATGGTATAGTACCTTAAAAATAGCTAAAGCATGGGACAGGCTTGTGGTTACATTTTGACTTTGTTTTTCTGTTCCACCTTGCCTCAAACTGTAAAACAATCAGCATAAATCCCTGTCTGTGAGAAATATTATAATTTTCTAAGATCTTGTTTTACGATAACGTGTAACACGAACGCACCTTAATGGAGGCAACTCCTGATTTAGTACTGGCTGTATCTGTGCCTGTCTGCTATTTAAAAATGACTTTTGAGAGTGGCGGAGTGAACTGAAATCCTATCAGATGAACTTTCCTCCTTACCAATTGGGCACTGAGAGCCTGCATGGGAAATGTTTTGCTCTAGCCTCCTCACACAAAAAAGACAGTGGGGGGATTCAAAAGGAGGGGTCTGGGGGGTATTTTTGCAAAAACCACCCCTAAAATAACCCCGAAAAGTTAATAAAAATGAGACTTAGGGTCATATTTAATAAGCATGCCACAAATTACTGTCAGTGCCACAAAATTATGCATCGGCGCATATTTGGCGGGGTAATACTGGTTATGTCACTGAGCACAGCCGCAGCCGAGTTGGTATTTAAGTACGGCAGGAAAGCTACACAACAGACGTTTATGTCATCGAGCTCTCGCTAGCCAACATCGTAGAATGCTGCTGCAAGCTTGTGTAATTTTTGGCCTATGAGAAGACACTATTTTTTCAGTTTTCCTCTATGGGAAATCCCATTGTTTTAAACCAATTCCTATATCCAGTCACCTTTTTGCTGTAGGCGAGACTTTAATACTCCATATTAATTTCTCAAGAAAACAGAGTTTTGCGAGTCAAATTATTTTCATTTTTTACTCACTCCTGTCCCTTTGGGGGCTCCGTAGGCCCTCATTCACCCAATAAGCAGAGAAAGAATCAGTGGTGGGGGAGGGGGGATAACCGGGGTCATTTTTTGATATCAATTATAATTTTGCACCAAAATTTCAGATGAGTCCTGTGAATAGTTTTAATTGGCATGAATAGTCTCTGGAGGGATCCCAACCTAGAAGCAGCAGTAGTTTGGCTTCATAACCTGACATTAACGGATAGGTCTTCTCTGGTAATGAGAAGCATCCAACAGAATCTGTGAGCCATGAGCCCTCTCTGACTGACCTTGGAAACTCCCAGCCAGTTCACCCATATCCCTGACAGAGAGGCCGACTGCTATTCAGCAGGGGTCCAGCAATCTCTTGTATTGTTTCAGTAGGCCTGGAGAATGTGATACTGTTGTGCTACTGCTTTTTCTTTAGCTTCTGTGATTAATTTTTAAAAATCAGGTGCAGGGCTGCTGGGTGACTTATCCTGTTTGCGTTCAGGCACTTTTCCAGGGTATGGGTGAGCCATACAGTCTGGTATCGAATTCAGACCATGCCAGTGCCGACTATGGCTGGATCACATAAAATTGGTTGTTGTGACACCCAGGGATGGGAGGGATTCAGTTGGTGGAACGGCCATTTCTCATTGCTCATCAGAGACCCCTGCTGGCCGAAGGGATTCCTGCAGTCTGCACAAAGCAGCACGTACAGAGTCTTCCTCCAGCTCATGTCTATTCATGACCGCATTAGAAACCATGTGCTTTTCTGCATTCTCGTGAATTGATAACCAAGGTTCCAGAGATGAAGTTCCAAAGTGGGAGGGAAAAATGCAGAGCAGAAAGTATATAATAACTGAATCAGACAGATGTCAATGCATTCCTATGAACCAGGAGTCAGTGTCATACATTTGCTTTGCTGTGCATTCAGACTGTAAACATCATAATAATTACTGTATGGCTTAGAAGCTAGCGTAGGTGTGCATTACCACTATTTTAAACAATTGCTGATGCATTGAAGGGTTCACAGGGTTAAATGCCTCTGCATTTGTTTTGAAGCTAATTAAAGTAGTTAATAAGGATCTAGGGCACCTTAAGGGAAACCAGAAAAGGAAAGGAAGTGGCATCATCAACGTAAGCATAGCATTCAAGGTATTAAAATTTGCTTAAAAATGACACCAATATCACTCCTTGAGGTAAGTCAATAATGTTGAAAGTTCCCAGAGCAAGCCAGTATCCAAAAACAAGGGGAATGGCTTTTGTTTTCTTTTAGGTTTTTATTTTTAGCCATCCTCTGGGTCTGAAAGAATGACTACCCAAAATTCTATTTTTTTTCCCTCTCACAGAAAGTAGACAGTTCTCTCGCAAATAACTCGCACACAGCGTGCTGACAGACTATTTCATAAGAGGTTTGGCTTCAGGACTGCAACCCAATATCCTGGCTCATAATGGACATTGATGTTGGCTTCTAGTATGTTACTGTGGTTCATGGTACATTACATTACATTACAGGCATTCGGCAGACGCTCTTATCCAGAGCGACGTACAACAAAGTGTATAACCATAACCAGGGACAAGTGTGTTGAAAACCCTAGAGGGAAGTACAGTTCCAAGTGCAGGGAGCGACCACATAGTTTAATTTGGACCCTGTAGTTTAATCTGTTGAACACAAACAAAAGCAGCAACAAAGCAGTCTATGCAAATAATACAGGCAATAATTAAACAAGTAGGCACTAGTACAATAACTAAGCTACATACCTAAGCTTACATAGCCAATTAGAGACTACAGGGAGGTAGGGAGGGGTGGGGAGGGGTGCAACCTGAAGAGGTGAGTCTTCAGTCGTCATTTGAAGGTGATCAGGGTCTCCACTGTTCTGACCTTCACGGGAAGGTCATTCCACCATCGTGGAGCCAGAACAGACAGGAGACGTGACCAGGAAGCGCAAGTGCGAAGAGGGGGAGGTGCCAGGTGTCCTGAGGTAGCAGAATGGAGTGGTCTGGCTGGCATGTCGGGTTTGAAGATCTTATGGAGGTATGCTGGGGCTGACCCCTTGAATGCCTGGTATGCTAGGTCCAATGTTTTGAATTTGATGTGAGACATAACAGGCAGCCAGTGGAGGGTAGTGAGCAGGGGGGTGACTGGTCTGTGTCTGGGATGGTTGAAGACCAGACGAGCTGCAGCATTCTGGATGAGTTGCAGGGGTCTGATGGCAGATGCCGGAAGGCTAGCCAGAAGAGAGCTGCAGTAGTCCAGGCGGGACAGTACCATTGCTTAGACCAGAAGCTGGGTTGAGTAGGTGGTGAGAAAGGGATGGATTCTCCGGATGTTATGCAGGAAGAATCTGCACGCCCAGCTTACCGTTGTGATGTTCTTGGAGAGGGACAGCCTGTTGTCCATCACCACTCCGAGATTCATAGCACAGGGTCACCAAGGTGTCCCCTAGGGAAATGGAGAAATCAAGGAGGGGAGAGGTTAGAGCAGGAATGAAGATTAGCTCCGTCTTACCTGGGTTGAGCTTTAGGTGGTGATTGTCCATTCAGCTCTGGATGTCCCTCAGGCACGCAGAGATGCAAGGAGAGACCTGTATGTCCGATGGGGCGAAGGAGAGAAAGAGTTGCGTGTCGTCAGCATAGCAGTGATAAGACAAACCATGGGCAGAGATTAAGGGATCTAGTGTACAGGAAGAAGAGAAGGGGACCAAGGACTGAGCCCTGGGGAACTCCCATGGCAAGGGGACGAGGCGGTGATACTCTACCAGCCCAGGCAACCTGGAAGGAGCGACCGGAGAGGTAGGACTCAATCCAGTCAAGAGCTGTGCCACGGATCCCTGTTGCTGCCAGGGAGGACAGGAGGATGGAGTGCTCAACAGTTTTGAAGGCAGCCGAGAGATCTAACAGAATCAAGACAGAGGAGAGGGAGGCTGCTCATGTGGCATGAAGTGACTCACTGACAGAGAGGAGTGCAGTCTGTGTCGAGTGGCCAGGCCTGAAACCGGAGTGGGGGGTGGGGGTCAGGCAGGTTATTCTGTGAGAAGAAAGTAGAGAGTTGGTTAGATGCAGCTCGTTCAAGCATTTTGGATAAAAAAGGAAGGAGAGATACCAGGCGGTAGTTCTGGATTCAGCAGCAGGGTGATGTGGGCCCGCTTGAAGGATGAGGGGAAACATCCAGAAGACAAGGAGTTCACGAGGGAGGTGACAAATGAGAGGATATTTGGTGTGATTGCTTGGAGGAGAGGTGAGGGGATAGGGTCAAAGAGCACAGGTGGTAGGGTGGTGGGAGAGCAGGAGCTGGGAAACATCAGACTTTGTGAGGTGAGAGAATGTGGAGAAACAGGGGGAGGGCACGGAGAGTGGGGAGGGCACAGAGAGGGGGGTGGTCGCAAAGGAGCTGCGATGTCTGCAATCTTCTCATTGAAGAAAACTGCAAAGTCATCTGCAGCGAGGGAGGACTGAGGTGGGGGAGCCAACATTCCAATCCATTACAATCCACTCTTATTTAGCCATCACAGGGGCAAAGGAGTACTTCAATAAGTATCAATGGAGCAGGCAGGAGACTATCCTGTTGCTCAAAAAATGTTTTCAGTGATGTCTTAAACCTATAGCAGTCTCTGATCAGGTTTAGATAACTTTTTGGGATGATTTTTTTTTGTTTTTCTGCTCATCCTGTTCCCCTCCGTGTTCTGACTGAGCAGCTCAAAGCAAACATCAGATACAGATCTACTGTATGTATTGCTTTTTGCAGTTGGCAGCAGTGTTGTTAAGGAAGCAGTGATTTTATATCTGTTTGGCTTGTTTTTAGTTTGATAAGATCCTTCAACAAAGTAAATGGTGTGTCAGGTTTCTCTTCCCTCTTCCTCTCAGTCTCTCTCTCTGTCTTTTTCAGTCTCATTCTCTCTCTTTCTCCCTCTCTCTCAAATTCAAATGGGCTCTATTGGCATGACATATATATACATATTGGCAAAGCATGAGTACAACAAACAGAATAAATATATAAACAGAGTACAACTTTGTGCATGTGTGTGTGGTATTTTAGCTGTATGTTAGCTTGTGTAATGTAATGTGTAAATCATGTGAAACAGTGAATATAACATTTATCAATAATTAAGAAAAGTATTTTAAAAATTTGTTGTTTTCTCAGTTGTTTGTACAAACCCCACCACACTGCAGTTTCACACATTCAACAAACGCACATGTACACAATTTACCTGAGCTCACTGTAAGAATTGCTCGCACACACACACACACACACACACACACTCACAATAATTCAGTGAATGCCTGGTCTGTGTCTTTAGCACAAGTGCAACTTAATTTCTGAATTTGATGCTTGAGTCTCCAACGGGGCTCGTACTGAATGCTTAAATACGTGAATTGCAACTTGTAGCTAAACTGGAAAAGGCAACGGCTGTAGCCAACTTTCTATGAATGGTCCTTCATACGAGCTATAGTATGTAACTTCACAATAAGCTCTAAACAGCCCCATCTTAAGCATTACACAGACATTCATAATGTGTATAGCATATTATGTCATACCTGAATAGCAAGTGACATTACGATAGACTCACCCTGGGCCTATTTGTGGTTATCTGGATAAGCATTTATGAATGTCTATGTACAGCTTATGAAGGACCATTCACAGGTGTTACCATTGTGTAGGATAGTTCCAGTTTGCCCAAGCAGTGTTCTTGTGTATCAGCCAAACAAATTGAATTAATATCTACACTGCCTGTTTCAGTAGGAGCTAGTATTGAATATGGAGCTTAAATAAAGCTCTGTGTTCAATACATGAATAATGGTACTGCCATTTGAAACTAAACTGTTTATACAGTTACCATTTAAATATAGAATAAAATATGATTTCATATAATGGAGTGATAATTAAGAAAAATGCATAAAAATTGTTCACAATATCTTTGAGAAAACAAGTTCAACATTAGAACATAAATCAGAAACCTTAATTAATTAAAACATCAAAAATCACTGACATCTACTTACATTAAAACAACCTGCTCAAAACTCAAATACAGAGGCGTAGAAAATGTTTGTTTTTTTTAAAAGAAGAGAAAGACTGGATGTCAACTTTTATTTACTTATTTTCATACTTATTTGTTTATAGCAGTACCTCAGGGGACCTTTTTCAGAGTTGGCAGAGTAGTATCTTGCCTGAGATTTTAGGATGTAGGCATCTGCTGTAACAAGGCTGAAATTTAAGGAGTAGGATTTCAGCCAGATTCAGGTAGGAGTTTCTCTGGAAACAGTCAGGGCTGAGATTTGAGGGTAGGAGATTTATTTGGTAGCAAACGGGGCAGAGGTTTAAGGGGAAGGTTTCTCTGGTAACAGTCATGGCTGAGGTTTAAGGGGTTGGAGGTTTCTATGGCAACATTCAGGGCTGAGATCTGAGGTGGTAAGCATGTCTTTAGTAATAGTCAGGACTGAGATTTAAGGGGTAGGTGGTTTCTCTAGCAAGTCAGAGACTTATTTATCATTTAGTTTGTTTTAATTTTCCGTAAACAACCATGCTATGGCAACATATTGAAAGAGAGCACACCCATAAGACCTTTTGTCAAATTTACTTGGCTCACTACAAAACTGTTGTTTTCCATACGGTTTATTTATTTATATCCGTAATGTAGTCAGCGTTATCTGTATGTGGTGTTATCTGTGAAACATAGTGTGTTGTTTATAACTGTGCTTAATATCCGAACATCTTATCAGTCAGCCAGTGTGCTCTCTGGCTGAAACGCATCTGGGCTGAAGCCGATGGTGTGCGTGCAATAACCAGATCTTCCCCCTTCTCAGACATTTCATTTCCAGAGCACTTCACCCACAGCAGTTCCTGCAGAGCCGTGACCGTCTTGAAGTCGTGTTATTTCACTCAGTCAGACAGCCGTCACAAACGAGCATCGCCCTGAGTCTGTGGTGTGTGCAGATGGAGAACTCTGCTCTGACGCTAGGTCTACCGACCAAAATGTTAGCGTTGCTTCAAAGTGCCACTTCCAGGGGCACTCCTTGTGAGAAACAGAGTAAGTATGCAGGAAGTTTTTTTTTTTTCTATCCAGACAGAGGACTACTTTAAAAACATGGCTCATGCTTGGGATACAGCCTGTGTTTAATGCAAGTGCATGTACAAAGATGATGTTTGGGGGAAAAAAACACCTTTTTTGTAAATTGGTGAGAAAATATGTGATCCAAACAGGCTTCTTTGATTACTTGAGATGGTGAAACCAAAAAAAAAAAGAGTCCAAAAATGCTGAACTAAAATATAAAACTGATATCTAATATAAGTGTAAATAAGACATGAGCAAGGGCATTTTGGGAGTTTGTATTCTGCAAGGTCAGAGGGATGGCTTCCATTCCAATGCACACTTTGTAAGCAAACTACAGGGCATCCAACAGTTCAGCTGTTAAAGAAATCAGAACCTCAGCGTATGAGTGCTGATCTAGAATCAGGTTTCCCCCGTGCATATCCTAACCTTATCTATTCTGAGCAACAAAGCGAAACTGATCCTAGATCAGGGGCCTGTATTCCAAAAAAACATCTCAGAGTAGGAGTAATGATCTAAGATTAGATGTCCCCTGCCAGTATCATAACCTTTTCCATTAAGAGCTCAAAGACATAACTGATCCTGGACCATGAGCACTCCTGCCGTACACTTTATGAACAGAGGTGTTGATGACTGCCTACAGCTGAGCGAAAGGTGAGGCCTCAGGTCAATGAATGTGTATCTGACCGCTTAGATTCTGGACGGATTCAATACATATCTGCCTGTATAAATGGATTGTACATAAAAAGAATGTAAGCTGTGTTGCTCTGGATGGGAACGTCTACTAAATGCACACATGAAATAAATGCAGACATTGTGAATTTCTTCATTGTCATCGCTTCATTTTCTTAGTAAAGAGCAAAAACAATCTGACTGAACTGTCCTAATACTTCTGCATTTAACTGTACAAGAACATTTCATTCTTAACATTTAATTTCAAAGACTTGTGTTATTAATTGTTTTAAAGTTATATTCATTTTGGAGATTACTGAATTAGCCAAACTTCTTGTTTGTGAGAGAAAAATACATTACATTTATTTGTAACTAAAACCTAAGGACAAATATTGATTTTTTTCAGATTCAGGTTTCTATATAAAACATTTGACTCATTTGCACCAAGACCCTGATACCAATGTGAAAATACCTTTGCGCTACAATTACCCTTTGACTTCATTTTTTCATCAGAATTCATTTTGAAATAATGCATTGTTTGGCCAGTTTCTTAAGATGTCATTTGAATTTCCTGTCACCATTTTTCTTAGAACTGCGACCGTGCATTCTATAACCAAGTTGTTGTTTGTTAGCAATGTTCTTTTTTTGGTTGACATATTTTGTGTGGGCTGATCAATCCAATTTGTAACTACTGAATACAACACACATGTTTACGACAGTGATGTATTCCTCCTTAATCCTTAAATATTGTCAAAGGTAATTAATTGCCATTTAGCAGCCTGCCTCCGCGAGCTCTGTGGGCAGCTATGTCAGTCACATTCAGAATGGTTAAACACGCAGAACTTTCCTGCCTCAGCATTTAGACCCAAACAAATTATCATTTTCAAGAGATCCTCTCTTTTAGAGGAAGTAGTAATTAATTGGTACTCAGATTTAGATATAAATTCATTTATAATTTGAGATGAGGTTAAAGCTCAAGTGTGTCTCTGTCTGCTGATTAGTGTCTTCATTTTAAGACAGGAGTGCCGCATTCAGCAATAATTTGTTGGAAATTACAGGAGTAGAGTCACCAGATGTTAGTTCACAAACCCTGCACCTCTTAACACTAATTCACCATTTTCACTGTAGAGATAAACCAAGCTGGTTCATGATTTCCCTTTCCCACCGTAGAGTAGGAACTAGGCTGATTTATTATACCCCTTTTACCACAACAGATTTGAATCATACTTTATACCCCGGTTCCTTATATCCCTTTCTCATTGTAGAGCTGGACCAGGCTGGCTCATTATTCCCCTTTCCCACTGTAAAGCTGAACCAGGCTGGCTCATTATACCCCTTTTCCACTGTAGAGCTGGACCAGGCTGGCTCATTATTCCCCTTTCCCACTGTAGAGCTGAACCAGGCTGGCTCATTATACCCCTTTCCCACTGTAGAACTGAACCAGGCTGGCTCATTATACCCCTTTCCCACTGTAGAGCTGAACCAGGTTGGCTCATTATACCCCTTTCCCACTGTAGAGCCGAACCAGGCTGGCTCATTATACCCCTTTCCCACTGTAGAACTGAACCAGGCTGGCTCATTATACCCCTTTCCCACTGTAGAACTGAACCAGGCTGGCTCATGATACCTCCTTCCTACTGTAAAGCAGAAAACCTGGCTCATTATACCGTTGCTTCAGAGATAAATATTAGGGATTGTGACATTATACAACAATTACCATTCTAAAGGAATATTGCCCATAATATATTTTTCCTGTTGCTCTATTTTATAGTAACTATTAAAAGAAAGTGTTCCGCATGTACTTGGACTCTTGTTGCTATTAATTGAGATTTATTTAGCAGTGCTATCTTGAATATATTCTGTAAGTTGTGTGGAAGAAAACACTTATATTTCTTGCCTGAAGTCCTGGGGTTTTTCAGGGACTGAATATTGAGACAACAGATAAATCAATTCAATTAATTTGTCTTTGTTTCAGTTAAGTTTTTCATGACATAGTACAAACTTCTGCACACATCCCATTCAGCATTCCTGACTTGCTTTAAATTTTTTTCCTCTGTTCAGTGCGGAGAATTAGCCCATCAGAAATATTGAATTATAAAACCAGCTAGCATCTCAATTATTTTTAATTATAAAAATGTTCCAGTTTTCATTTTTTCCTTCTCACAATGTAAACACAAAAAATTTGACTGCCTTCATCGTGCATTTCTTTTCCCTTCTGTGTAGGAATACTGGTGACATTATATCTGCTGAAGAGAAGGCAAATTTGACTGTGGTTTTTTAAGTTGTTGTCACAGCATGAGGCAAAGAAATAGCCTCAGTTATAGCGCTCTGTTTTAAGCCCTTTTTGGCAGTGGCAGAAGGCATATGATTTGGGAAACATGACAGCCCTGACAGGGGAGACAATTCGCTATGAGAGGTCAGCTGGAGACCAGCACTTGGAAAGGTTCTTTTTCTCTCTCACTCTCTTTCTCTTCCATTTCCTTTCTCTTACTTTCTTTCTTGCATAAGAATGTGATGTTTTGAAGAGCATCCATCCAACCACCGTCTGACCTTCTTTTGAAGTTAAAAGAAAGGCACCTTAATTTCCAGTCTGGCTCTGAAGGGGAAAAATAAAGAGCTTTGCCATTAGAAAAGCTGATGACTGACGTGCGAGTGTGTGTGTGTGTGTGTGTGTGTGTGAAAGTGAAAGTGTGTGTGTGTGTGTGAATGTGAACATGAAAGTGTGTGAAAGTGAAAGTGTGTGTGTGAACATGAAAGTGTGTTAAAGTGAAAGTGTGTGTGTGTGTGTGTGTGTGTGAAAGTGAAAGTGTGTGTATGCTTATGTGGGTCCTTATGTGCATTGGTGCGTACAAGTTTGCGCGCATGCATGCATGCGCGGGCGTGTGTGCATGCCCTGTTTTATTATATATGTGCAAGTGTATTTGTATCCATGTATGTGTAACCATGTGTGGTGCCAAAAGAAATAGGGGTAAAATTGAATTATCCTATAGTACATGCAGATTATCTCACTGTAGTGAGTTTTCTCTGCCTGTTAAAATTAATCATTTTCAGTTTGAGGATGCACTTCACATATCACCAATTAGCCCCGTCTTCTTCATAATGGGCCTGATCCTGTTTGAGCAATGGAAGTGGTTTTAACGCACTCCCAGCTAGGCAGGACTTCTGAGATACGATCATCGTCACTTGATATACCCAGTTGCTTTACTCTGAAATGGGTGAACCATGCTGAGTTGCACCGAATATGATTAAATTAGCTCATCCCAACCCACGCCCGCAGTGAACATAAGAATTTACCTAGATTTCCCATTCCACTACCTTTCCCTTTAAAAATAAAATAAAATTTAAAAAAACATTATTCAGTGTTACAAGGCATGGATGAATTAATTATGAAATAGACATTAGTAAATAAATTAAAAGTTTTTTTTTTTTCCATATCTCCATCATTCATCATAATCTCCAAATGAAAATGCAGCTCATAAGAAACAATAGACACAGGCACACACTTAAATATATCTCATAAGTCTTATGAGTCATATTTTCATTTTTAACAATTTTTAACATAACTTTTAACAAAATAAGTAGCATTTTCTTGCATTTCGGGCTCTAGGTTGTGCAGCCAATCATGCAATTTACAAGCAAAGTCAGAATATGATGTCTTTGTAATGATCACACTAAATTTTACTCAGTTCAGCTGAAAATTGTTTAAATGAGTTCTACAAAGAGTGTACTCATGTACCCAGGTGTTTCCTACCATATTGTTTGCTACCTGCTAAGTACATTAGCATAATGTTTTTAACGAACAGCAAGAATTGTTATGAAAGGGATGGGGGGAGAGAAACCATTTGTAAATATAAGACCTTTGATATCACGTATTGATGCAGTGGCGAGGGGGTGGGGGGGTGGGGGGGTGGGTATGGGGGGGTGCATAACATCACTGTGAATGCAGAGCTGAGCATCCCCCCCTCTCCCTCCCTCCACTTTTGATAACAACACTGCTAGAAAATGTCACAGCAGCGGTGTAATGATATTCTAAGAGCTGTGATGAGTAACAGTCTCTGTGGCAACAGGGAAGACATGGTTCTCCATCACGGCACTCTTAGCCCCTTCATCCCTGCCTACTTCAGTGCTACTTCATTACTATGTAAAGCCCATAGGGAGAAGCAGTGTGTTTCCATCGCCGCCGTCCCCATCCCTGTCTTCTCTGCCTTTGTCTTTTTTCTGACATTTTGTAAAAGCCTAGAGATCGGTTTTAACACCATACTGGCTCCGTTGGGCATTTTGGCTTGCCGTTTCCTCGCTGGAGTTTGCGTTAGGAGAGGAGGCAAAGTGCCTTTTCAGATGGCAACACCTCTCCATGTGTGTCTGCACAGGCTCCATGCGCCGTCGCCAAGGGGAGGATTCAGCTCTACATCCGAGCAGACATAAGCCCCACCCACTCCCAACATTGATTCCTCTTTGTATCACTTGGATTTTGTGAATTCAAGTTTTTCTTAAAACAATTTTTTCATTACAGATCCTTAACACACTATCTCCTTGGCTTTACAGACGCAAGCTGTCAGAGATCGAGACAGAAAGAGAAAAATATAGTGCAAAGATTCTACCCAAATACCACCACACAGATCACAGCCTGGCCATTGAAAAGGGCTGACACAGGCAAAGCTGGCTGCCCCAAGAGGCCAGACTATGAGATCACTGTGAAAGAAGAAGCTGAGACAGGGATTCACTTCCTGTTACAATGCAATAAAGGCTTCCAGGAAGAGGAAATCATCTTCCATGATGAACCACTGTTCTCCCCTACTTACCAAATACTACACAGCGAGAAAAGTCAGCAATAATTACAGAAGGGTCAACAGCCCCACTAGCAGCCAGAAATATGACCAAACGCCACAACATAAGAGAGGTATAGATGTACAGAAGACTCCCTCTGCAGCATCATATGGTCTCCAAAACTAAGTAAATTGTATAAGTAATTGTCAGGCCAATAAAGTACTTTGAAATTAATTGAATTGAGAAAGAATTTGAATATGTATGTGAGACCATTCATTAAGAACTTGCCATCTGCTTTTTGTCAGAGGAGCTTATTTGATCCACAGAATGAATGCAAAAAGTACACCCTACGCACTAAAGGTGGGCACAATGGCATGACAGTTACACCTGAGGCAGTGTCCTATTTTAAACCATCCTTTTGGTTCTCATTTAGGGCTTTTAAATTCCATTTTAGTTTTATGTTAACTGGCACACCCTTAGGGCAGCACATCAGAGCTGAGGTCATTTCAATTTCAATTTAGTCAATTAAGGAAATTAACTGAAATTCAATTAGTTAATTGAAAAATTAACATAGCCCAACATTATAGGATTTTTTCATGAAGTGAATTTCAAATCCAATTTGAACCCTGCTGCAAATAATTGCCTGTGGTAAAAACCATGGTGGGTGGGTATCGTTCTGTGTATCGTTTCGTCCTCTTCTTGGCTGGTAGTGATAAGTTGCCTCTGGCTTGTTGGTCGGTTGCACATGCAGTTTTTGGTGTGAGTGTGAACTTCTGTGCTGTGTAGAATCTTTGGATGACAACAATGAGATGGGCCTACGAGTACAACTGGACATTCCAAAGCAGGAGTGAAGGGGGGGGTTATGAAATTGTTCTTGAAATGAAAAATAAAAACTATGGAGCTGAGTGAGCTGTTATTTATTCCTTTGGAGACAACCTCGTAACTCACTCTTTCAGCTGGAAGTAAAAACCACCTGTGTTCACACACGCACACAGACACACACACACACACACACACACACACCCTGCACCCCCACAAACAAGTCTGAGTCCATTTGGGATGACTAGGCACCCGTCTGAGTGTTTTCAAATTGGAGGGGGGATTGTCAAAAAAGCAGACTCAACCCTCCCACCCCACCGCTCCTCCCCCAGTTCCCAGCCACTCAGTTTTGTTTTTGAATGTAATGATGGGGGTGGGGGAAGCTTATATGGAGCTGCGCTAAGTCATGAAGACAGGCTTATGGAGGAAGTGAGGGGGGGGGGGGGTGGCAGTAATGTGCCGTGGCACTAGTGTTGCTCCGCTGAGCCTCTCACGAGAACCACATGGGAAAGAAACACAAAAGAATAAAGAACGACAAAACTGTGGGAGGGGGAGGGAGAAAAAAACAGCACTTTGGAAAGTACTCTTAGACAAAAGCACAGTGGCATGGAAAGAGAGAGCCAATTACTTTTATCATATGTGACTTTGCATACCAGAGTTCTGATTTATGTAAATAGATGCAGATTAAAAATAATAATCATAGCACAAGCTGTTTGAAGAATTACTTGGGATATTCATGGATACTGTTTGCACAAACCTTTAGAGGTCTTTTAAAAAATATTTGTGCATATTTAATTGCATTTGCATTAACTGTAGATTGTGTACATGCAAATAAATGGATATACAAATGGATATGTACTGTGCATTGTGTTTACAGAACAACAATGAATTAATCTGTAGCTGGGTACATGTAAAAACATCCATGTAAACTGGTGACGCAGTTCTCATGTACAGTTCTACTGTACAATGTCTGAATGTGTATGAGTATGTTGTACAGTAGAACCTCAGATTTATATCTCAGTCATGGACTATTCAGAGATTGTAATCTGCAGTTGCACCTGTTTACTGCTATTCCTCCTGCATCCACACCAGGAACACTGCAGCTGAAGCATGAGCACTCCTCTGACACACTCACCAGCAAGCCGGTGACTGCTTACACTCTGCAGTCCACACAGTACTACAGGAGAGCCAGTGACTATTTCACACCCAACAGTCCACACAGTACTACAGGAGAGCCAGTGACAATTTATACCCTACAGTCCACATAGTACTACAGGAAAGCCAGTGACTATGTATACCCTACAGTCCACATAGTACTACAGGGGAGGGCTAGTGACAGTCGTAAGAGGTGTGTCTTCCACTGATGAAATCTGGTACACTGTGGGCACCTATCATGTTGCTTTGAAGAATTATTGTAGTAACCCGAGACACTCTGATTGATTAAATCTCACCCCACCTCTGGCAGGACAAGGCCAATTTTACCCTGCTGCTGTTGGCTGACGGTTGCAGTCAACTGAAGACATAGCCCAGACTAAGCCTTGAGCCTGTGATCCAGAGCCAGCCTGTCTCTGTGCTGAGAGCCTTAGCAGTCCTAGCCGTTTCCCACAAATCTGATCTCTGACTGAAATATGCAGTAAGCAGAAGCTCAAAGTGGATTCCTTGAAAATGGCAGTCCACATGTTGAGCCAAAGGTGCTTAACGCAATCTTGTGTAATTCTGAAGAGTGCTGTAGTGGCACCATGTGCTGTGCAATCAACTATTCACTCCGTGATGTGAAGTTCCTTCAGCTGCCATCTCATATCAGTAAGAGAGCATTTCACATTTACACCCAGTTTTTACTTCTGTAACCAGGGAAATCACTGTTTGAATTTAGTAGAGCTCTCTGCCTGCCTCTCTCTCTCACTGTATTTCTCATTTTTTGAGAAATAGGAATTTCAGGGTGAATGCACTCTTCTGAAGACTACACTTATGTGGCATGCAGTTATGCATGCATTGGAGCTATTATAGGGCAGTCAATTTGTTTGTTTGTTGGTGCTCCAGTGCTGCAAACATAACAAAATAAATCCTTTCTTCCAGTGCCACTACAGAACAAGTCCTGCTGCAAGAACCAACAAAGATACAGCTGTAAAGTCAAACAAAACCACTAAACATTTAAATTCTTAGACAAGGCATATGGACTGTACATGCGTCCATCATCAATAACAACAAAAAAACAAAAGGAGCCAAGAGCCTGCTCTCCTGTGTGTGGACGAGTCATCCATCAGAGCACGGTATGTCTCCCCCATTACGCTTCTGACCAGCCGCAAAGCGCTCGATGATTCTGGCCCTGGCCAACGACCCTGGAACGCACCTCTGAGACCGACCTGGTTGGAAATGCCACAGCAAGCCCCCCGGGCTCCGATGTGCGACTCCTAAAAGCCATACTCCAATCGCCTGCATGGCAGACTTCATTCCTCTCCCCTTACTGTTGGATAAAGGGGAGAAAGGACTTTGTCATCGATCCACCGCCAATGTGTTTTCAATCCAGCTGCATCTATCTACCCTTCATCTTCGTCTCACTCACCGGCCCCTTCCTCCTCATCAGTAGAGGAAATCCTCCTCTCTTTTTTCTCTTTTAATGAATTAACTAGGTCTTCCCCAAAGCGGGGAGTATTCTAGAGGCCCAGACCTTTAGGAGCTTTAGTCCTTGATGTGATATAAAACGCTGACTGACTGTTCCATTCTCTTCCCATCGCCTAGGCACCCACACCGGCTGCCATGGCGACTGGCATGGCAATCTAGCACCCTGAGCACATTATCCTGCCCCATTGCCCCAAAAGCCAGAACAAAGGGGGACGTTCTGACCCCAAACCTCAGCTTCCTCTCTAACTGCCTTCACTCCATCAAAATTCTGTGCACGCACGCACGCACACAATAAGTGTTTTCTAAGAATGTGTAATTAACCTCTGTGAGTTACAATGCTGTCAATGCATGAAATGCTATCACAGCTGTGAGACTGACAGCAGAAAGATGGCCATAATGGAGAGAACTGCACCAACATAGTCCATCTTCAGAGAGAGAGACAGAGAGAGAGAGAGAGAGAGAGAGAGAGAGAGAGAGAGAGAGAGAGAGAGAGAGAGAGACCATCAGAGAGTAAATAACGTGTCAACATGTGATGGAGGGAAAGCACATAGCAGCTGACAAAACCAGAGAAGGGTAAAATGTATCACGGGATTGTCATCTACTCTACTGCCCACTAATGCCCATTTTTTGCATTTGTGTGTGTGTGTGTACTCTGCAATTTTAGATTCGTAATTAATAAATTCACATCTGGTTAATGTGCAGATTCTCAGCTTTCATTAAATGGTATTTTTATACATTTTGTTTTCACCATGTAGAAATTACAACACTTTTTGTACATAGCCCCCCATTTCAGGGCACAAAAAACATCCATTACATGGGTGAAAATAAGTCAGTGGAGAATGGGCAGATTCGTTCAAGCTAACAAAAAGGCCACAGATGAAATACTGTAACAGCAGTTTACAACAGCGGTGTGCACAACATGTCGCACCTTGAAGCGGATGGGCTACAGCAGCAGAAGACCATGCCGGGTTCCACTCCTCTCAGGTAAGAATGGAAAGATGAGGGTACAGTGGGCATGGGGTCACCAAAATTGGATCACTGGAGATTGGCAAAACATTGTATCCAGGAATCCATGTAGGATTTATAGCCACTTTTCTCCAAATTTTAGGGGTCCAAAAGTAATTGGAATAAATAAAGTCATAATATTTAGGAAACACTGCATGCCTGTACTGCAGCCATTTTCAGTTCCTGTTTGTTTTAGAGGATTTTTGTCTTCAGTCCTCTGTTCATCAATCAAAAAAAAAAATCATGGATTTTGGTCATATGACTGACTTGGCCAATGACATTACATGTTTTTGGCCCTGGAAAAACTCATTGGCTGCATTAGCAGCCTGTGTGTGGGCTCATTGGCCTGCTGTAAGTTGAAGAGCCACCCAATGAGTTTTGAGGCATTAGGTTGGATCTGAGCAGATCTGCACACTTCAGAATTCATCTTGCTGTTGCTGTCAGCAGTCACGTCGTCAATAAAGACAAGTGAGCCCATTCCAAGTGCAGCCATACTTGCTCAAGCCCTAATCTCCACCATGTTTCAAAGGTGAGTTTTTTATGTACAGACCAACCTGGTCATTCTGAGGCTTACCAGTGGTTTGCATCTAGCAGTGAACCTCTGAGGCTGGTGTAGTCTTCTCTTTATTTTAGTCTTTGACACATCTATGCCTACATCCTGGAGAGTGTTCCTGATCTGTTCGACAGTTAAAAAGGGGTTTTTCTTCACAACTGAAAGTATTCTTCAGTCATCCGCTATAGTGGTCTTCCGTTCAGTTTATTTTATCTCAGCCATTGCGCAATTCACTGCTGTTGAATGCACTTTAATCCTTTCTTGACAGAAAAGGCTTCTTCCCAAGGAAATTGAAGCCATTTAAAAGTGTAGATGTTGTATACATTTTGTCTGAGTATAGTGATTAAGATCCTCTGTTTATGCTTGTTTTTATGCAACATATCTCAAAATTTAAATCTGAAACATATCTCAATAGAATAGCACACAGATAATATTAGCCCTCTGCTCTAGACCCTGAAGTCATACCTCATTAGACAGGTGGCTTTTATATAAATTTCAATTTGCACGTTTAAATTTATTATGATGGTTTAAACACTTGTCATATTTCACCTGGTTCTATGGTGACATCTGATACCATTCTTTCTTCTTGTTGTTTTTTCTGTACCTGCGAGAATGTCCCTCCACTGTTTTCTATCATTAGCTTCATAGTGACCTTTCACTTTTATGTCCTCTCATAACCTCCCCAAAGTTACACCTCGAGACCTGAACCTGGGAATTTACTCACCAAGGTGCTGTGGAGGCGGCAATTGATGTCACCGTGCTCCCAGGTGGTGCCATCATTACAAGAACATTAATGGCATATATCTATATTTTTAATATCTATTATATATATATTTTCTTTTTTCTCTTTCTGTACCTATTTAAAAAAAATGTTAAACTTTAAAAAATGTATTTAATATTTACTTTAATTTGTTACATTGCAACTTAATGTCTTCTTATGGATTAATAAAATTGCTGTTTGTTTGTCTGTCTCTATGTCTGTCTGTCTGCCCACTGCTCTATCTGTCTAAAACGAAAAGAGATCCCATCTCAGATTAGACCAGGTTTGACTGCTGGCCAAGCAACACCAATTCCTTCAAACATTCACTTCATTGTCTTCAGTAGCACCAGGGTCATCTTACACATTGTGGGCAAAGCTTAAGCTGTAAGTGTGGATGTTATTCTTTTTTACTTTGATTTGCTGTACTATTTTTGGTGTTATACCCAATAATCAGAGTAGGAAATAATATCAGTTTGGGGAGTCTGTTCTCTAAGTATTATTTTCTTAAAGTCATGAAAACCATTTACTATTACGTTCGACAACAATAACAAGGCTAAGGTCTTACAGGACCAGGACCAGTAACAGCAGAAAGGTGAAGTCTCAACCTGTCACTGCCAGATCTCCAAAAGACTCCAAAAACCAGCCAATCACAGGGAGCCTCAAGGGTCACCAAGGCGGTCCTTCAGTAGTGGCAGACACTCCAGCTCGATAATACGATGGGTTTCGCTCGCGTGTTAAGGGTGAGTGACCCTCATTCCAGCTGTAATCTTACAAATCATGAATCAACCATACAAATCATGTGGCAACAGCAAAACAATCACGTGAAGAGCCTCTTGTAAACAGGTGTAAACATTCTCCTGGGGAAGAGAAAAATCAGTCTACGGAGTAACATCTGGCAGGCGTTGCTATTACTCACAAAACCTTAAGCTGTTAAGATCTATTTATTGTGGTTATAAGAGTGTGGAAAGGATAGCCCAGTTGCACCCAGCAATAGTGTGTGTGTGTGTGTGTGTGTGTGTGTGTGTGTGTCTTTGTCTGTGTGTCTTAAAAGGGTGGCCCTCTCAAGCGACTTCACATTGGTGTTATCCATAAATATGTGTACCACCTGCAGATCCGTAAATGTGTATAAACACTATATACGCACTTGAAGAAACAGCAAGCACTTTTTAATTAATGTAAATAACACAAATATGAAATATCAGCAAAGGCAGAGATGCCAAGCTAATTCCAACATCCACACATCCTCCTTTCCCTCAGATATTAAGCTGATCTTCTCTGCCCGATCACACTATTAAATAATCCTATTGAGTTTTTCTCCCGTTCTTCTGTAAAAGCAGGGGATTTGACAAGTGGTTAAATCCAATGCAGGTCGTACAATCTGGCCCGTCATAATAATCTTCTGCTTATTTATTTCAGATAAAATGCCCCCCCCCCCTCAAACCCCTTCCCCTAGACGCAGTTTGGAGGGAGGGGGGTAGCCTAGATTTTTAATTACATTCAAAGAGCATTTCAAAATCCCACCTCTTCCTTTAATTGTGAACGCGCCAACCTTGAACCAGTCTGAGGCTGGGAGCCGAATCGCTAACCTGATGTAATACAGATCGATACATATGGAGTTAAGTGTGAAAATCCACAATGAGAGGACCAGGACTGGGCAGACAAATCCGCCAATATCACACATTCATTTCTCACATGGATATGAAGAGACAGGGAGGGAGGGAGGGAGGGAGATAGAAAGAGAGAGAGAGAGAGAGAGAGAGAGAAAGTGGTATCAGAGAAAAAAAAGAGACAGATAGCGGTTGAGAGTGAGAAAAACAGAGAGGCAGAGAGGAAGAGAACATTGAGAATACAAGCTGTAGCAGAAAACAAACCAAAAAAAAAAAACAAGCAGTGTTTGCTTCCCGCCGAGATTGTTGTTAAGTCACCTCTTGTCTGTACGCAACATGATATGCCATCACCTCCGTAATGAATTCCCCTCGAGTGGCGAGGCGCTGTGCGCTTCATTAATTCATAATCAGCGGTGGCTTCGGCTCCTCAGGCAGCCCCCGGGGGGGGCGGCACACAGGCAGCGCGTCATGTTCCCTCACCTCTGAGACCCGCAGCTGGGGCCTCTATTGTAACCCGAGGAAGAGCCTCTCCGTGAGCGCATTTGGCAACCTGCACAAGAAAGGGGGAGGGGGGGGGGGGGCGGCGCAGAATGTTCCGGGGCTGCCGGCTGGATTAATGTCTCTATCACAGGTGCCGGTGTTTCTAAACGTCCCCTGCGAACAAATGACTTTTAAACCGAATGGCGCTCCGCCCGTAGTCACGGCGACATTGACATTGCCGTTGCTCAGCCGCGCTCGTTTCACAGGATTATGGGAAAGGCAGCGCTCTCTTTTGTTGATTAGATTAGCGCATTAGTTTATGAGCATACCTACACATGCCAAGGGGGGGACGAAGGGGATGGGGAGGGGGCGTGGGGAGGTGGAGGGGGCTATGGTAGGAGGAGAGGAGAACAGGGGTTTCTAGGGCAACAACATGCAGCATTTATTGTGGTTCAAAGTGAAATGAGAGTAGTTGAACAATTGTGTTCTGAAATCGAAGAGAACTCAGAGAGGAGAGAGCCAAGAAAATAGAAAAAATGAGAAAAGAGAAAGGGAGGAAGAGAGAGAAAAAAAACACAGGCAAAAGAATGAACAGGGGAGAACACTATGACCATACAAACTATCTCTTTCCAATTCTTGCAGAACTGTCTGTGAGGTTAACAGGAGTTGCCTGGTACAAATGTCCTCAGTCGCTTAATAGTGTCTGAAGAGCAGAGGAAAAAACTGTCACATGTAGTAGTTCGGTAATTAGACCACCAAGATATGGGTCTAGCTTTCCGTCGCACAGTGCAGCTCTCACGAGCCTGTTCTGAAGCGGTGCTGACCGGTGATGATATGAGGCCTTGGGCAAATGGGCATTCTGCTTTAATTAGAACCCCTTGTAATTCTTGACATTCTAATTCTTTTATTGTATCTCTTATAACCGTGCCTCACTTTTAGCCTAAGACGTAGTCATGGCTTAACTGCCTGGACTAGACTTTATGTTCAAGGCTATGATAGCTGTTATTTTGTGATGGAATTCTACTTTATCTGATCTGTGTTTGTATTTGTCCCAGTGACCTTCGGTATGCACTCATTGTATGTCACTTCAGATAAAAGCATCTGTCAAATAAAATGTAATGTAATGTAACTCCTGTAATTGTGGCAGCTAAATATTTTACAGTGACAGTTTCAAAAATGAAAACTGACTGAACAAAAGAATAAGAAAAAAACATACCTGACAGAGCTGCTTGAGATGTTACATGAAAGCAATAGCATTAGTCAACGTTTGAAACAAAGCATGATTCTTTGGGCGGGGGGGTGGGGGGAGCCTGATACAGGATCTCAGCCTTGTGGACATATGAAGGGAAAATGTTTTTTCCCGGATGGTTCAGCAGAAACACTGTCATCCGTTCAAGCCGATAATATTCCCTCTGAAACCGGAGGAGTCAAAGCAGCAGGAATGCCATTTACATGAATACCAAATGAGTCACGGTCTGGTGATGGGGGGAGGAGGGGAGGGGAGCAACTGGGGAGGAATTAGGAATGCTGGCCAAACAATGCGGACCTGAAAGCAAGTGTGCCGAATGATGACAGTCAGGAAATGAACCTGCACGCCCTGCCCCAAACAGGAAAAGGTGTCTCCGTGCAAGGAAGAAGGAACAATGCCGTGCAGAGAGACAAAGGGAAGTGTGTAACGCAAACATTCCATCCCTCCGGAGAGTTCTGCAGATAACTTGATAATGATACCCTTTTTAAGTGCCTTTATAAAACAGGAAGCACCCTGTTTGTTTGTGCTGAAAGACATCTCTTCACAGACGTATGGTCGAAAGGAAGCACTACCTGAGCTGCCACGCACTGCTTGTTTGTTTGACTTGGCATCAAAGTTCTTCCTGGTTCCTCTGGACTGTGTCCAGATGCCTGACCCGACGGGTCATCAACAAGCGAACCACACTGGTAGCACCAGAAGAAGCTACCGCGAGAACTGCTTTATGTTAAGCCTGAAAACAAAAATCATTGAGTGCCAAGATCCTAAGTATTGATTGCACTTAAAACAGCATAAAATGTGATTACCACATCGTTTGGTGATCCCATTTAATCTCTTATGGATTACCGGAACATTCCTCACTTTGTAGCACTGCCCAAAATCCTATCTCTGGGTGGAGATTTGCCTTTGGCCAGGAACTTCTGTTT
Organism: Anguilla anguilla; assembly: GCF_013347855.1. NCBI lineage: Eukaryota > Metazoa > Chordata > Actinopteri > Anguilliformes > Anguillidae > Anguilla > Anguilla anguilla. The sequence continues at coordinate 14,211,442 of NC_049215.1, forward strand.
AGCTTTTTTAAACAAGGGGAGATTATAAATGCTGTTTTCCCTTTATTACTAATTGTTTCCTTTCTAAAACAATTGGATTTCAGATCTATTATCTTGAAGTACGTATATTCAAAATATCTAACATAGTAAAGCGCAATAGTTGTGTGTTTATCTATGTGGTTGAAATGCCCCGATGGGACACCATGATGGCAATATGAGGCCTACACCTACTCCCAAAGGTTTCCAGAATTCACTAGAAAGTGACTGACAAGGAGTCATCTACCAAAACCACCACCCCATATCCCACCCATTGTTATCTGGTCAATGTGAATTTGCGATTCAACACATAAAGCAAATGTTCTGGGATGTTTTAATACAACAGAGGGAACAGAGGGGGGTTTTAACCAGTAAATCCCCATGTCAACCTGAGATTTCACAATTAAAGACTATACGGCACAGAAGACTGCGATCTGGCAAAAGTCTAAGAAAAGTCAATGTAGAAAAACACTGTGAAAGGCCATAACAGTATTTCACAGTAATTACTATAATTATCCTAATAATATAAGTAGTACAGTGTGTGTGTGTTTATATATATATATATATATGTAGTTGTTGCCACACCTTTCTAGTATGGTGCCCAAAGCAAATAAAGAAGAGAGAAAAGAGGTGCTTGCATCTGCAGGGCTGATTTCACCAGTAAGTGGTCCACTGTGGACCCCCTGCCTCCAAGACCATCACTCTCCTCTTTCCCTGAAGCACCACTGCTGCGGCCTTCCAGCTCCAGCTCCCGCTGTTACCGCCACATTAGTTACATCATAGCCCAGCACATTAAAGCGCTCTCTCCCTTCATAATGTCTCCAGCTATGATAGTTTATAGTTCAACCGATTAATAATAATAATACAAAAATTATTATTATTAGTGAATTGAATTTGTGTTGTGTTTCTATCTCAATAAAACAGATAATTATCTGGGGTGATACTTTGGTGTGTTATGACTGTATTGTTAGACTGAACAAGCAGTGTCTTTCAATGTTAATTAAGAGTAACAATATTTCCATAATATACCCTCCAAATTATCAGATAAATATGAATCCAAAATTAAACATTGATAATCTGCCTGCTTTACAATGGCTAGCCTAGGGTCATTTGGGGGTTTGTGGTCAAAAGAATGACGATACACTTCAATTAACTCCAAGGAGGTGTTCTCAAATAGCTTCCGAAAGCTTTTCTATGGTGATGATACCAGCAGGACATCCCCAACAGATGACTGTGAAAACATTTGAGAGAATTAAAAGCCTTTGCAATTGTGCTGGTTGACCACTATCTTAAAATCCTAAACAAATGACAGAGTCAATTTTCGTTCATGACCTCTTAATATTTGTTTTGTAAAGTTAGCTAACATTAACAGGAAGGGTAGAATTTGAGTCTTTAAGATGGTTTTGCAGTTACATCTGATAGAGTAATCTTGTGGTGTATTGTTAGGTCAAGCGACCAATAAGTGGCAAAAGTTGAGAAGAAAAAAATCCAACAGCCAAGAGGTGTCAGCGTGACACCCAGAGGTAGCAGCTTGTTTCTATGGTCGCAGGCGTTCCACCGAAATCAACAGAGGGGATTATGATGACTATAGCCTGGAGAATGGCCTGTATTGCACCTAGTACAGGCACTGTATAAGCTATACTACTCACTTGAAAGCTGGCTGGTCATCAGAAACTTCTCAAAAAGTATCTATATATCCTTCACTGCACCTAAAAACAGTCTGAGCCAACTGAAAATTTTTTTTTTTTAAACCCAGAAAGTAAATTTGTTTGTATCAGGAAAATGGGGAATCACTGGAGGGAGTTTCTGCAGACGTGTTTTAGGAGCATCTCACACACGACACATCATCTACCGAATCTGCTCAGTGATTGGCCAAGCCTTGACATGAGAGTCAGCATGCTCATTCTGGGCACAAACCAGACTGATCTCACTGGCCCTGGTGTGATGTGTGGCAGTCACAGTGACACTCACAGCTACACTCACAGTGACACTCACAGTGGGGATATTCAGACACAGCTTAATATCCAGTGTGAGTGAATGAAGCCACAACATGGGAGACCTGTAAAGTAAAACGGGTGAGCTAGTATTAATTCATTTGTATTAATTATTGATTCAGAGTGCAGTCCAGAATGCATATGCTCCCTAGGTTAAAGGAGGAACAGTTTTTTATATATTCATTCATTTTGGAAGAGGACAGATAAATGCCTCCCCAAGTGTGTGTGTGTTTGCACTTGCAGGACATGGCCAGAATTGGAGCCTTTGTGCTTTCCGGTGCTTCCTCCAGCTCCGGTGAACAGAAGAAGCTGCTCACCTTTGTGTCCTGAATACCTGCAGTCCAGAGTTCAAAGAGTGGACGGACAGCAAAATGAGACTTAACAGCTTGAGTTCCGCAGGCAGCAGAGTTGGACATGGTGGGGTCCCGTCCAAACAGCAGGAGGCAGCGGGCTTACTCCTGATCACCGCGCGAGGAATGCGAATGTGGAGCGGCGGGATGCAACAGCAGGTGAGATTTCAGCAGGCAGCCCTCAGAAAAGATGCTCCAGCCTCCCGTCGGAACGACCGGGGCCCACGGAGGCAGCTGCCTCGCGGGCTGTCGCATCTCCAAAACGACAGACTGGCCTGCGCAAGAGAGAGAGGGGGGGGGGAACAGAGAGAGAGAGAGAGAGACGGAGAGAGACAAGGAAAGAGAGGGGGGGAGAGGGGGGGAGAGAGAGGGCGACTGGGAGGGGGGGAGAGAGAGTGAGTGAGTGAGAGACAGAGAGAGAACTGGGAGAGGGAGAGAGTGAGAGAGTGAGAGGGAGTGAGTGAGAGAGCAGAGAGAGAGAGGGAGTGAGTGAGAGAGAAAGAAGAGAGAGGGGAGAGGGGGACAGAGAGAGAGACAGGCAGAAAGAGAGAGAGAGAGAAAGAGGGAGACAGAGACAGGCAGAGAGAGAGATAGACAAAGAGAGCTGCTTCTGACCAATGCCGATGCCCACATACTGTGCTGTTAAGAAACTGGCTCGCCTGGCCATACGGATAAGCCTCTCACTGGAAAATATTAATATATTCCGCTATTAATTTGCATTTGTTTTCTTGTAGCATGCTGATATTGACACAGTTCCTGTGAAGGAGATATTGCATCTCCACAGGCAATCCTGCAGAAACAGTTTGCAGAATATAAAATGTACTTTGATGAGGAAGCAGCAAGGGTCAGAGAGCCTGGATCAGAAAGATGAAAATCGAGCTGGTGTTTGTACACTAATCTCCTGCTCTATTTATTTTCAATCCCACGGTTTGAAGCCTTTTAAAAAACAGCCAGTATATATTGCATACTGTTTTTCTCTTAACCTGTTGGAATGATTTACAATAAAAACATTTCTTCTGGACAAATAGATTACACACAAACACACACAGAACACAAATATTGTGCAGTGTATATTTTGACAGTGACACAATTTTTGTTGCTTTGGTTCTGTACTCGAGCACAGTGGATTTGAAATAAAACAGTAATTGAAACATAAAATGGGTAGGAAGTAGGTACATGACCTTCAATAAAAACACATTTCCACTAAGCATAATCATATTTCAACAAAAAACATTTGAATGACCACATTCATTTCAGATGGTAGGGCGGCACGGTGGTACAGTGGGTAGCACTGTCGCCTCACAGCAAGAAGGTCGTGGGTTTGCACAGTCCAAAGACCGATTGGAGACTCAAAATTGCCCATAGGTATGAGTATGTGAGTGAATGGTGTGTGGGCCAAGTTATGAGAAATAATTTAGGAAACATTGGGTAGCACAGCTTTGGAATAGACCCCTCATTTTGATATAAATACTTTTAAATGCAGGCCCATATTTATCAAGTTAAATATACTGTTATATCTTACAGACAATGCTCTGTATGTAACTTGGCATTTTTCCGTCCATCCATTATCTACTTCTGCTAATCTTGGGCAGGGCCGCAGGGGGTGCTGGAGCCTATCCCAGCGTGCATTGGGCGAGAGGCAGAAACATACCATGGACAGGTCGGCAATCTATTTATTGCAGGGTTCACACACCATTCACTCACACGCTCATACCTATGGAGAATTTAGAGTCTCCAGTTAGCCTACTTGCATGTCTTTGGATTGTGGGAGGAAACCGGAGTACCCAGAGGAAACCCACACGAAAATGGGGAGAACATGCAAACTCCGCACAGAAAGGCGCAGGACCCACAAACTTCTTGCTGTGAGGCGACTGTGCGACCCACTGCACCACCATGTCGCCCCAACTTGGCATTTTTGTATGTTGAAAATGTTTTTTGTTCAGACATATCGTTTCTTTTTGTACCATATTTGTTATGAGTAAATTATAATAATAACTTAGCCTATTGCATTAAAAAATATGTTCTTTAATGTCGTCGTTTGCTCTTTATTTGAAAGAAGGTAGACGACCAGTTCAGGGCAGGCAGCATTTGTCCGTTTTGCCAGTGTATCTGAGTATCCTACAACTGGTTACTCTGATCAGCCTAATTTCATCAGATGGCATTATTGGCAGAAGATCCAGCTAAATGTCCAAAGGGAAGAATTACTGAATGTAGCACCGGAGCATTTGTGATGAGGAAATTGGCAGGGAAAATAAGGAGAAAATGCTAAATAACACAGGTTTGGAGCTTCATTGTGTGGACGCATGAAGCTGTAGCTGAATTCTGTGTGTACAGAATATATACAAGGTCTGAAAGTGCAGATCATTTTCTTTAGGGCTGAGTGTCTGTAGTCATTGTGGTTATTTCTGTAGGATAAACCCTGAATATTGGCAAACTCTCGGTGCTGTATAGGTATGGGGCATGCCACCCTGCCAAGGCATGCCTGCCATACGAAGTAATGACTTGATAAAGTGCTCTGTGTGTGTGAGTAACTGGGCATTGTAGTACGTTGAAAATGTTTGTTTTTTTTTGTTGCGATATCATTTCTTCTTGCACTGTGTGTTATGATTAACTGATAATAATAATGCATTGCTTAACTATTGAATCCAACCGTGTTTATGTGTGTGTGTGTGTGTGTGTGTGTCTACCCAATCAGTCAACTGTAAGCCTTCGAGTGTCTTTAAGGAACTCTGAATCAGCAGCAGATCATTGAAACAGCCCAATCACATAATCTATTCAGGAGAAGAGTGCTTTAAGCTGATGTCATTAACACCCTTGTAGCTATTGTATCATTAACAATACAATACTTGCACATTCTTCATGCTCTCCAGTTCCGCTGTTGTGTGCTGCCAGACAGCCAGGCAATGAGGACAATAAGTCTTGTAGCAAATAAAATAAGTCAAAACTTTTTTTTCGCTGGGGGCTGGGGGGTAACATTTATTTTTAATAGATGTCACACTATCATAACTTAGAGCTTATCTAAATTTTGGTATCTCTCTGAGGACATTTGCACCACATAAGGAGGACTGTGAGAGTGAGTGTTCAATGAGCACATGAAGGCATGATGCAAAATGAGTGTCAGATGGAGTACGGTTACATCTGAACAGAAAAAAAACGCAATGTAAATAGATAAATAGGTATCGCTGTGAGGAAAGGTTAATAATAATACGGCACTTTTTCCCCCTTCTGTTACACTACAGAGCTATGCCTTTATCTCAGCTTCAGTCTCTGCCCAAGGTCACCCAGAGACTGAGATATGTATGTGTATGTGTATGTGTATGTATATATATAGAGAGAGAGAGAGAGAGAGCTTGAAGCTACGAGGGTCACAGTAAGGAAAGCCTGCTTAATACTGCATAAGCAGTCTCGGAGTGACAGTAGAAAGCAACAAGCTGGTACCCTGTCACGGCTATGAATAACATTTCCCAAAGTTCCCCGATTCTGTTAATCCAATAAATCTAATGCAAAACAAGTTAATAAACAAAACAACAGCAAAATATGGCATTGATAAGCAAACAACTGTATTACTGCAGAGTGAAAAGAAAACATAATTAATTGACCAGACCACAGCTAATTGGTCACCGTGCCATTAATGTGAAAAAGGTCATTCAACCACAGCTTTTGTTTATTCAAATGAACGTACTTTTATTTAATTGGCTGCTCGCATACACTATGAAAGTGACTAGGGGGTGGAGGTTTGAATCAAAATGTTGACTGTAAAAAGGCTTGTAAATAGATGATGAATTGCTCATTTGGAGAGAAAAGGGGAAAATTGCCTGTTCACCATAGTTATAACTTTTACCCTTCCAGTCCTCAGTTTGTGGATAAACAGGAGAGGACCTCTGTGGCACTGTTCCATAGGTGAGTCCTATACAGTGCAAGTACATCATATATTTGTACTGTATCTGACCTACATTTGTATATCCCTTCACATCACAGTGATTGCATTAAAATATATGCCTGGTGCATTCAACAGCCAAAGAGGAACCAGAAAAAATCTCAAATGCATTCATAAACAACCTAAATGTGATTTTGTGTCTGTGACTAGAATGCCAGCTTCTGTTTCCCTTCTTATATATATTAATTCATGATATTTCACTGTGTTTTCTAATATCTATCCACCACTCACAGGTATTTGTATTAAGTACCTCATGGTATGCATGTCTGTGTGAATGGCACATATTAGCCCTTCACCATTGCTCATACAAGCATGCAATGCTGTATGCTTCAACTTAAATACTGGATTTATGATGTATAAGTCTGCACTCCAGCTTGGTTCCTGACAGGAGAGCTACTGAACTGCGGTGCGAGAGGTTGTCGCTGAATACATTCCTTCTCACATGCAGGTGCAAGCAGAGGAGAAACTTAAGCAACCAGCCATACACAAATGCATGCTATTGAACATTCACTTTGCTAATCAATGATCTCTCTTCCTTTAGTAATGCATACATACACATGATTTTAACCCCATTTTATTGCACTAATTGGATAGTTTTTGCAGTTCTATGGCAATGCCCTTCTTTCTCCCATCTTTTCGCTTCTCATTCTTTTCCATTGCTCATTACCGGGGCATCTGTGCCCAGCTGTTTCTGTGTCCTATCTCCCACCCCTGCAGGCCTTGAACAGGAAGGAGAAGAGAGTACGAGAGATAACCGATGCAGCTTGCCAGTAAAGAGCTGCATTTTTCCCACCTAATGAGACATTTTAAATATAAAATGTAAGTAAGGACCTATACATAAGTCTGAAACTCCGTGTAGGTGCTGCCTTCCCCTAAACTGGTATTAAAATGGCCTGAGATCTGCGTTCCTGACTCGGCCTGGTACTTTCCTCCCACTGCCGCCTGGGCTCTCTCCCCTGGCTCCTCCCACTCCTGCAACATCAGCAAGACCCACGTGAGACTTACCGGTTCCCAGGGGAGTTGGTCAGTCTGTTCAGTCACATGCAGCACGGGGCCGTGGTGGTGTGGAGCATCGTCCTCCTGGGAGATGGGTCTGTCCTTCACCTGGTCCCTCTCTTTCAGGTTGGAGGGTCTGCTCAGAGGATAATTGTCACAGAAAAGGCGAAGCCGTCAGTTTACCCTGATGGGTGAAAAAATTCAGGATATTCCTGCAGATCCCTGAGAATTGAACAAGCCATGTTCTCAACCGAGAGGAATGAAATAACTTTTTTCTTAATACTGGTGGAAATGTTTTTTCTAAAATTGTCAGTAACCTGCTGGAATTTTACTGGTGTCTAAAGAGTATTGTACATGCAATGTCTACAGTATTTCAAATAAAGTATTTGACCAAGGTCAGGGTAGTATTGATTTAGTCATTTTGGACGCCTTGGAGGCACAGACATGCTGGAACTGCTAATGCTACTACAATACTATTTTATCACATTTTTTCCATTTGGAATGGACAATTGCAGCCATTAGTCTGTCCCATCATTGTAACAAGCTGGCTGGCACTTTGAGTTATGTGCGGTCTTAATTATACTCACAATGTTAGCCAATCACTGATTTCATCAACACGTTACTAAAAAATTTATCTTTTTCAACTTTCAGAAAAGTGCATTCAGCTGGTATGTTTAGAATTAGAATTTTTTGTTTCCTATTTATTCTGATTAATTTCTTTTTTCCGGTTGCTTTTATCTGGAGGTATATCACAGGGGCTTCATGGGAAACCTACAAACAGTATGTGTGATGAATGATGTATGATGTACAGTAAAAGAGCTGTAAGACAAGGCTACTAGAGAATGATGAGCAGGTGCCATCAGAAATAAAATCATGGTGCATGATTGGCCAGTTCAAAGGCCGTGATACCATTATAATGGTGCACCAGCTTGCTGTAAAACCTCCACTTACAAGAACTTACTTACAAGAAAATGACTGGCTAGTGATTTCTGAGATGCCTTTTGAAGTATGAAACAGCCTTAGCATGCAGGCGATCACAAAAGGTGTTTACGCTCTCTGTTGTCTCAAATCTCATGCAGCAGAGGAACCCATCACGCCTCATTAACTCGCCCCTCAGCCGGGCCTGGCTTCGCACGCGGGAAGCCTGAGGCTCAACGAGGACCTTTTTAACGAGAATGAATTTTCCTTCTTCATCCTGTCAAACTGGCGACCATGAAGGGCCCATTCAGCAGCTGCTGTTTCTGAAGTGCACAGCCCTTTTGGAAAACAGGAGTGGAAGACCTGCCTACCTCCTTCCTCTCCCTCCTAAAGATGACCCAAAAATGTTCTAATTATGATCTGCTCCCGATGGCCACTGATGCAGTCGGAAAGCGGGCAGGGTTCACCGAGCCCACAAGTGTACAGCTGTTATCTTTGACTTGTGGCCAAAGAAAAATTGGAACAGAACAGACTCAGACAAGTGTAAACCCGTCTCTTTAAGGCAGATGTTCTTTTAAGGACAACTAATCTGCTCTGAGACCGAGAGGGCACAAATCCTTTTCCTTTTCTTTTTAAGTTGCAGATACAACAGAGGCTGACTAAAGCAAAAGACAACCACAAAATGCCTGTCTCCTCCAGGACTGAACCAAGGACAAACAAAAATGAACCAATGAATCAGTATAGAGCAATAATTAGGAAAAGAAAATCAATAATAATAATAACAATGATGCACTAATCTTTCCCTAATGGTTATATTCTGCAAATAAAGAGTAAAAAAAAACATCCCCCCCGATACAATTGACTGTTGGGCCCCCACATGTGCGCGCACACACACACACACACACACACACACACATACACAATAAAGCAGGTGACAAGCTGAGGGCACTCCTGTGCTGGTGATTCTGTGGTGCTGCAGTGACTGACACCTAGCAAATGTTTTCCCTCAGAATGACCCAAACATTCATTCAGAAGCCAATGCATTTGTGTGGTGATTTCATTATATTCACATATTACTGCAAGCTACAGCAACACCTCTGTGCCTGAGAACACAGACTTGCAGTGGTAATTCTCATGCTCATTAATGTGTGTGTGTGTGTGTGTGTGTGTTGGGAAGGGGGGGGGGGACATCATGTCAATCTTTCCTTGGGAAGAGTTTTTTTCCTGCAAGCTAATGGTGACAGCTTCATGGTGACAGCCTTCCAAATCAATTGCAGTGAAATAAGTTTTAAACTTAACATTCTTTGCGATAAGTTTACCTTATAAAACATGGTTTATTTCCATGCATGGCAACTGAATTACCTCAGCATAACAGATTAATAAATTATTTTTAAGCACCTGTCCAGTGGTTGGACCATAAGTTAAGTGCAATAGGTGTCATATTTGAAAATAGCGCTTTGCTCAATGTTTATTTCATTCTTTAAAAAATGCATTTGCATTGAAAGGATCTTAAAGCATGATAATGAAGACATTACACAAGATTTGTAGGTGAAATCAACAGGTGTGACTCAAGTCATCCATTCCCCATACATGGTCCACTCCAGTTGAAGAGCTCACAAATGCATTCATACAGCTCTCTTACTCCCTTCAAGCTAAATAGCACAATATGAGAGCCAGTGACTATTTTATACCCCACAGATTAAACAATTCCACCGGAGAGACTGTGACTATTTTGAACACTATAGTCCACACAGAACTACAGGAGAGCCAAGAACTATTCTACACACTATAGACCACAGAGTACTACAGGAGAGTCTGTGACTATTTTACACCCTATAAGCCACACTGTACTACAGGAAAGGCAGTGACCATTTACACCCTACAGGCCACACAGTACTATAACAGAGCCAGAGACTATTTATACCATACAGGCCACATAGTGCTACAGGAGAGTCAGTGATTATTTAGACCCTACAGGCCACATAGCACTACAGGAGGTGCGAGGAGTATCTCTCAATGATGACAACTAGTGGGCATCTGGTTCACTGTTAAGAGAAACTAATGAAGTAGCAAACTGCGAAACCCTGGCCTAATTAAATCCAAACCCAATTTCCCTGTCTCCGTGAACTCCATTCTTGCTGTAGTCTGCTGATGGCACAGGCATAAGGACAATGTGTGTAGTGTGAACTCATACTGCAAATACTCTTTATCCTAGACCCACAAGAATGCGCAGTAAAGCTGATGGCTAGGTCTTGCCGTCCTGACCAATTCAAGCGGACAAGAGAAACATGAAAACGGCTATGTGGGAATATATTCTCCCATTGAAAGACCAGACTTAAAAGAAATAAGTTTCTCAAGAACAAACGAAAATAACAGAAATTGTGAAACCAAAATCTTTTAAGAAGAGGGCAGTAGACAATAACCAGAAAAAAATCCCAACACGGACACTGTGTCCACTGAAGCCTGTCCCTCATTTCTCAGGGTCTGCCTTTATGAATGGCCCGAGAGAAACAAATACACACATAAGCTGTGTTTGCTTGAAGGTAATGTTGCTGCTGTCGATATTGTGAAGGTCCGTGACGGGGGCCGGTCGTCTGAAGGACCGCAAGTAAGATGGCTGCTCTCCATGGTGCTGAACAGCATGCTGGAGAATCTGGCAGATACCCAAAGGGGAGGAACAGGCCCTCTCTGCTCCTCTCCTAGCAACACAGACTGATAGACTGACAGAACTGCTTCTTCATATGAAATAGGCTCTGCTTTGCTGGCTTCAGGTCATGGGTCTAACCCCAGGAACCTTTAAAAAGTTAATTATTCATGTTATGAATTACCCATGTAGCAGATTCCCCCCCCCCCCCCCCCGAGGACTCATTCATTGTCCTCTGTGAAGCAGGATGATGAACTGGCAAAATATTCCTTGGCACTCATGACCCAGAGATATCACTTCCATTATTTATCCTTCTTCCTTATGAGCCTTTGCTATAAAAACCAAGACCCCTCACATTTTACTAATAAATCCTGGGACTCCACTTAAGGGAAGAGGAACATTGCGCAGAAACATTTTTCTCCATTTTCTATCTCTGTTCTTTGGCGAGGGGAGGGGGAGGGGGAGGGGTGGGTAACTTGTACTTTATCCGCTGTATCACAATGCCGTGAAATTGCAGACGCTGCCTGCTGATACTGTTAATGTCTTCATGCCTTGAAAATGGAAGGAAAGAGATTACATTAATTATCTATCCTCTATTGATTCTACAATTACATTCATTACTGAATTAATAATTAAGGTTAACTTGTGTAGCGCAGGCTATTGGCACTGTAGTTGTCCAATCAAGGTGAAATAAAAAAAAGAAAGTGAAACTGTGTACAAGCTATTAGAAATGTATTTTCTATTTTCAGAAGGGAGGCAGGAGAAAAGCTCAGTTGCTCGCAGCAGCCAAGGTATTCTCAATGGCAAATGCAGTTAGTGCGGGAGTAGAACAAGATGTGCCTATAAAGGACAATCCCAGAGGCAAGATCACCCATTCCACTTCGGCCTGTTCCATAAAAACAGAGCCCCACCAAAACAATTACAAAAACAACAACTTATTCACGTTGTAGGAGACATAATTGGAAGCAGTAAAATTCTTGAAAAGCTATCATTTCAGAATTCAGCGTGCATTCTGGGAGGGGGATGCAGAAGACAAGAGGTGAGACCCAGAGTCACAGAAACGGACAGCAGAGGAGTCTCCATAGAGAGGGGGTTCTGCCTGTGAAACCACAGGGGCCAGCAGGGACACCAAGGCCTCCTCTCTCTCCGCTTCTCTCTACCTCCCTCTTTCAGAAATGACTTGATTATATTTTCAGATCAGAGGCTTTCTAGAGAAACAAAGACACCGACTGACCTTTCCTCCAAAGACTCTCTCCCCCCCTCTGGCCCTCACAATGCCGTTGGCTCTGATACAGAGAGAAGGATAAAAAGAGAGATCGAGAGAGAGGGAGTGAGGCTGGAGTTGTGGGACAGATATAGAGACAAAGAGAAAAAAGGAAAAAAGCAGGGAGAGACAGAGCGACAAGGAGACAGGCACACAGAAGAGAGAGACAGACAGAGCAAGACAAGACGGGGGAGAGAGAGAAAGAGAGAGAGAGAGAGCTTGAAGCTATGAGGGTCGCAGTAAGGAGCGGCCAGCTTAACGCCGCATGCAGTTTTTGACGCAAGTTTAGTTTTTCCCTCCCTTTCTCCTTTCAATTATCTGGCCCTCCTGCAGAAAGGAGGTCATTAGCCTCACCCTCCTCTGGCACACAGCTTGACGAAACACAATCATCCAATAAGCTGCTGTGAATCTTCATATCGCACCCTAGCACACCACAGTAGGCCTCTGCCCCTTGCACCAGGAGCTCATTGGCAAATCTACTCCTCCTCTTGGGCTAATAAGTTAGCTTCACTTTTACTTTTTCTTTTTTTTTTTGCGTGAAAGCAACTGCCAATTCTCGCCAGAGGCAGTTTATTCGAGACCAGCTCACTGATGAGCAGCTTGCAGTTAGCTGCGTTGGGGAAAAAAATTAAATAGAGCTAAGGAGGACCTTGTACACCTTAGCAAGAACTCGGCGCTAATGAGAAATAAGCTTGTAAGTTAATTAAGTCAAAAACAGCTCTGCGTGTAATTCACAGTGTTGATGTGACAGGTGACAGGTCCTCCTGGAAGGGCTGGTGGGAAAATAACCATCCCTAGATTATGGTAAAACTGCAGTGGAACATCACACTAATCAGCACATTCCTCTCTTCTGAATTTCTGCTATATTAGTACCGTGGTGCTGACATAGTATTTTCTGCCTCGTTCCACAAACACACACCCATCTGACCGTTCCTCCTCTTGACTAGTCTTGTCGAAAATCTTATGTTATGAGGTGTCAATTTACACAATCAGTTTTTTAGGAATGGTTCAGTGGGATTTATAAAAGATGATTCAGGAAAAGAAGCGTGAATCACGTCAATGTTTAAAAGCATATAAAAATACTGACACACTGGAAAATACACACATCCCATATTATCTGGTAAGACCCCATGCTGGTCCTGGGAGAGGAAGTGGATGATGTATGCACAGCAACCAGATACCCTGTGTCTTCCTGCAGCCTGGAAAAAGAATAACAGACAAAGCATTAACAAAATGAATTAATTTGCAATTTAGAAAAATCAATTAATTCAATGTTTGCCATCCAGGTAACTGTTTAGGCTGACTCTACTTTTTAATCCGACAGTGCTATTTTTTACCTGACCTATAAGCCTATTACTATATTGCTATCGATTACCATCTTTTGCATAGCGTTACATGAGATGTAAATTGCTAAGTTTGGAATTGAAACTGATGGCCTCACTAATTAGAATGCTAGCACAATATTACGCACATTAGCAAAACATATTTCATTAAAAAGGTGGAAATCTTGTAATTATCTTGCGTTGCATGACTGGTCTGGCAAATAGCTTTAGATGCAATCAAGAGAGTCCTTGATCTATTTCAGTACAGATTCACAAGCGGTCAGTTCATTACAAGCCATGAAAATACTATCTCAGTCTTCAAGACCACAATTATTGTATTCATATACAAATGGGTATATAAGAAGTCCTACCAGTAAAAAATGTATTTTATAACTTTGTGTATGTATCCATATGTGTAATCTGGATTTTGTCTTAGAATTGATTAGAACAGAGCTATTTAAAATGCAATCTTATGAGGATATAAACATGATCTGAGGAGCTGAATTTCTCCCATCTAATCTCAATGCCGGTTAACTACAGACTTACCATGGTCATTTAGCATGATTTGATTTTTAAAAATGTTGCACACTCTCCCAAATCCAGTCACAAGTATAAAAAATTCCACATCTGCTACCTCTCTCCACCACCACCTTTCAATCTTTTCTTTTCTTCCTCTCATATAATCATATGACAGCACAGGTGCAATCCCTCCTATGTGCCCTCTCACTGTGAACATACAACAGAACAGGTACAATTTCGTCAAGCCAAAGTCTGTTAAATGCTCTAAACCATTATGAACAGGCATGTTTACCTGTATTTTCCATGGACTCTCTCTCAATACCACAACCTCTGTCTGTTATTTTGATTGACTGGCTGCTTGAGAGACAAGAGTGCAATTCAAACCCCACGGAACCCCCTACGGGACATGGGGGAGAAGAAAAATTAAAATACTTTGCGAGATCTCGCAAAACTTATGCGTTTTGCGTTTCGCTGAGAACAGAATATTTATAAATAACAACACATATGTACTTCCGTACTTGTCACGGTGATGTCTCCTGGAGAACACAGATTGTGAGCATTCCAGGAGACAGCTACGAAGGCAGTTCCTCAACCCTGCTAACCCTGAAAGAAACTACAGAAATATAGAATTCATTGACTCATGCATATGTAAGTGAGCAAGAGATTATAGCTAGCTGACGACAGCTAGCTTTATCGCTCTCTCACACTAGGTAGCTAGATCACTAGCAAGATAGATAGTTAGCTAGCGAGAGCAAGCTAGCTAGATGAGAGATAGATTGCTAGCAAGCATGAGACACAGTTAGCTAGCATCTTTCGCTGGCAAATACAGTACATACAGTACACACCATCCATCCTCGACTGGACAGTCTCTTGGGACATACCAAAACAATCGAGCCCATGGGGTTTTTTTCTCATCGGCTTGACATCGATGGCAGGTTGTCTTCAAAAGCTACCAAAGCCAAAGAAAGAGTTTATTTGGGAAATTGTGAGAAACCTTTTCTAATGCAAAGTCAAATCGGGTATTTAAACCATGAGGATCGGGACAACATGGCACTACAAATTGGGCTTTATGGGAGACAGTTTTAAAATATCTCGGCGGTCTAAAAACACAAAACAGGGTGTTTAAATAATCTAAATTCCCACGTATTCAGCATATATAAATATATTTAAACCCTGAACTACATACTTTGAACCCAGTGACTAATCGCTACATAGGTTGCTTATATTTAGCTTTTGCCGCTCAATTTAATACAGAGGAGTGTACCGGAAGTATCGTTTCCGAAACTTCCGTTTCACCTCCCCATTACACCAGTTTCATATTTCCAATATTTGAAAGTTTTCGATACCACACAATGCGTGGCTTGAGACAAACCTGGAACAAATGAAAGAAAGAAAACAGAATACAGAAGAGAAACAAGCCACATATCGAGCAGAACAGAAGACAAAAAAGGCACAAAGCAGACAATCAGCATCATTCTTGAAAACAGTTTCCCTTATGTTTGTGTTCAGTGTATAAATGTGATATTTTCTGTGTCCCACCATTTCCCATTTTAATCTTCATTTAAAACTACAAAGAAAAATGTTCCAGTATTTCTCACATTGGCTCAAAAAATGTTATTCTCTCTTGAAAATGTCTACTGTTAAGTGCTCTGTGAGACAAACTGATTGCAAAAGGGACCACAAAAAAGTTGATTGATACTCAACCCGCTAAAACTTTCTCAGAGCGAGCAAAGTAAAGATAAACCAAAAGGCCCTAATCAAGCGGGAGCCTACTGCTTGTACGCTTGTTTCCGCGGTGATCTCCCCTTTGCTGGCTCCTGATTGGCCGCTATTCCCCATGGGCTTTTCGCCACGGAAAGGGGGCATATCATTAGGAGCACTCAGCTATAGGCAGCATTTAGCCCCTCTGGCTATACCTGTAATCCTTTCCCATCAGGCCCATATGGGGACAAGCACTCCCGTAACGGGGAAAACTGGCGACGCGTGTAAATCACTTCGCCGAGCGTTTACAGGAAGTGACACCGCTGTGGAAGGAGAGGAAGCCGGGGTTATTCAAACGCGGAGAGGGTGCGCAAATGCAGCTGAGCACATGAGCAAGCCCTTCAAAACCCTCCTCCCCAGAGCCAGACCAAGCAAATGGATCACTCTCCTCAGCTGAGGCCTCGTTTGCAGCTGACTGAGCCAATCGTGTCTCCACGCTGTGAAGGCAATAAAGCTCATGGTTCAAATCCCATGGTAGACATGCTTCTATTGCACATGTGCAGTAAACTGATCCATGCACAGTGCCTTTGACCAGGATAGGACACTGTAAGTCCAAATATATTCCATATATCCTTCGTCTTTGTGGATTTTAGTGTTTAATTAGGGGCCTATTTCCATATTCTGTTCAGTTCAGCAATTTCAATTATGAGGAGACAAGAGAACTGCATTCAATTTATTCCGTTCAACTTTGTAAACTTGTTAATACTTTAAACAAATCAGAGGTCAGAAAGGTAATGCCGTAGCAAGAGATGCAATGATGTAAAACAGAGTTAGCTGTAGACATGTTACTTAAACTTGGCTTCAAGATAGATGACTGTTTAAAACCATTTTTTAAAAAGTTGTAGTTGTGTAAGAGTGGTGAGACAGCACAAAGCTCAAATGTTTCTAATCTCTTTTGCAGAGAACCTACCTGTGGTCCTCTGCCGCATCACACCGCGGTAAGAACGTAAACCACAGGCAGCGTTAGCGGGTGAATACCGCCACTGTGTGCCAGGCTGTCACTCCATAATTGTTTTCATTATTATTATTATGGATGGGTTTTTTTCGTTCTTTCGCTCCTGGTGGACTTGCTGACTGACCTGACTGAAGGCTCAGCAGAACTTGCGCAGCGGTGGGGCAGTTGGGCCTGTTGTGCATAACCTGTGGTCTGCTAGCCAAGCAGAAATGAAGCGGGACAATTACAGCAGTGGAGTAGCCCCTGGAACAACACTGCTGATTTGTAGAAACTGCTCAATGCCACATTCTACTCCCCTCCCACATCTCATCCATCAAGCTGGGGGGGGGGGGGGGGGGGGGAGTAATGAAAACCATGAGCGGAGAAGTTTAAAGTTGACGGGAAGCATGTGGGGGTGGGGACAGGGGGGAAGGGGGATGTCATCTTTTTCATTAACGATATTGACCTAAATTACCCTCCTCTCCCCACTCTCCGTGTTCCTTCCCTCTGTGCTTGGAGAACGTATTTCTGGTGCATGCATGCATGCACACACATACACACACACACACTCATAATACACACACATGCACACACAATTTATTCAGACAGGGGAAAAGCACAGGGCTGCAGACAGAGATGGGATCGCAGCACAGAAATTGTGGTGGTGGGGAATCAAACCCCCACCCACATGGGTGGACTGGTACATTACATTACAGGCATTTGTACATGGGTCTCAAACAAACTGCTTCGCACTGCCTCCCGCACAGTGGCCTTTTGACCTGAATCCAATCATGTAGGAGTTCCCAGAACCCCCTTCTGCACTCCTCAGCTTGTATTTACTCTCACCCGCTAATACAGCTGGGCGTGGGTGGGCGGGTTGGGGGGAAATGACTGCTTTCAGAAAAAAAAACAAAAAAAACTGAGAAACCATTTATAAGGGGAATCTTGGTGTTTGATGTCTCAGCAAACTGTCAACAGCCCCAGAATCATCAGCTCTGGAGCAGTAGGAGAAGGGTGGGGGAAATCACTCTGTAGCTGGCGTGGGATGGAGAGATTTTACAGAGGCCGCGTGCCGGTGGCCCAAGTTTCCCCGTACAGCTCAAGGGACACCTATCCTGGGAGTCCTCCAGTCTGACAACCAGTACAGCACCTGTCCTAGGTAAATACGCTGACCACTTAACATATGGACATGCTCTTGGTATGATATGTGAGTGATATGTGTGAGATGGCCAATCAAGAAGACTAAACTCTAGACACATGACTGCTGAAGATCACACAAACACAAACTTGGTAACTAAATTCTGTATACATGTACTCAACATACTGGCAGACATTCAGCCCAGCAGTCAGACTCCAGCAGGCAGGGTCTCCCAAGCCTCTAATGCTGCTGCACTTTTAAGAATAAAGATTCTGAGTCTGAGCTCATGTCCTTCATTCAGTGTGGATTTCAAGCCCATTTCCTCTACAGATTTAAATCTGTATAAGCACAATATGTATATTTCAGTACGTGTCACAGGTTCCATTCAGATGATGCAGTCCCTCTTCAAACTAATTCTGAACCAGATCATCCATCATATGAGTCACCCAACACCTCACAGGCAAATCAAAAGGTTTCCATGGCGAATCGTCGCAGCCACATCATTCTTCTTTTTCAGAGGCAGAGTAACACAAGATGGCTGATTCCTAGGAAATCGGAGGACAAGGCTAACTAAAGAATTCAATGCTAGGACACAAAAGCTAGGAAAAAGCCTGCACCCTTCACTACATTTACTTGTCAATTCCTATTTACGGTAAAGCAGATCATTGTATTTTTTTTGTGTATTGATGTTGTAAATGTGAACCTGTGGTGGACAACATGTGCCCACAAGCCGTCGAGTATTACAGAAAGAACCACACACGGGTGGCAGCAGGTTCATGTGTGGGTATCAGACTGTTCTGTGTGTGCTTTCACACTGCTGAGGCTGAGCAGGGGTGAGCGTTTAGCGGTTCGCATGCACTTATTCTGCATTGTTATTACCGTCGGAAAGAACATCCTGCACCTTTACACATCTCCCACAAACAGGCCGCTCTGAATGAAGCCGTGGCCACTTTACATTCATGGAGACCTCCCTGAAAGCCAGCGCTTCAGAAGAAAAGGCAGAGGTGCAGATGTTTACGGTTTATATCATGTGTGTGCGTGCATTTACTGGCATTCTTTGTTTTTTTGGGGGTTTTTTTTTGGTGCACTGGCACTGCCAGGTCTGCTTCTGATACAACTGCTCTTTTTCTTGAGGAAAGTCTTTAAAAGAAATGAGCCTTGCCTGCCACGCGATGACAAATGAGCAATCTGCCTGCAATGAGCAATATGACACCAGATTAGACTGCCACTGTGCGCAGGAGAAAACCTACGCCACCGCCACCAAAAAGCCAGTGCCCTGCTAACGTGCTAACGTCTGTGTTTACGCTGCGTGGGAATTTAGCCACAATGACACCGCGGTGCGTAATCCCCGATTAGCGCGGCGCTAACGGCCCCCGCTGTCACCTGCCCCCGTCCCTCGTTCTTACGGGCGACTCGTTCTACACGACTGCTGGAAAGAAAGAAAAGGGGGGGGGGGGGGGAATGTGAAATTTCATTAATCAACACGCTTACGCGGAGCATGTAAGACTTTAATTCAATAATATGGGAGATTAAGAGCTTGGATCCCACCTCCACTGGAAGCCTTGCTGGCAGAGACGGTTCCACCCGGGCAACAGCTACTAATGGAAGAGAGAAATGGAGGGAAGGCGTTCTCGCACCACCATGAGAGACAGCACGTTCGGGCCAGCTCCACATCCATCTGGAGCCCTGCTCCCAT